>NC_134179.1:3140008-3473229 GCF_964188355.1 Buteo buteo | reverse complement strand
TCGAGAGAGAAATGCCAAAGCCAGAAACCATCTGATGAAAACATGAGTTAGGTGGACAAAGCTGTAGTAATTCCTCCTCCTCCTCCAGCAGCAGCAAAAGACCAGCCAATCTCTCTCAATATTTGAGCCAATCACTCTGGCTACCTGCAGCTTTCACAGTCAAGGTACCCTTGGGATCCCTTTGAACTCTTTGCCTCCTAGTTTACCACATTATCCATCCTGGTCTTTTGAAACATCCCGTCTTGCAGCATCCGGTAGCATCCATCCTCCACTCCCTGTGAGCAGGCTTTGTTTTCCAACACCTTCTACCTCTGTGTACATGCTGGCTTGTGCACGTCTTTGGCTTTGTTTGCATTTGGGGAAGAAAAGAAATCCATAGGAACACAGGGCCAATAAGATCCAGCACCTGCAATGGCTATTACTTCTGGCAGTGAACTGCCTAATCCTCAGCTCTCACAGGAAAGTGAGACATACTATGAGTACTTCTGAGGGGCAAGTGAGGTCAGTGTTATTTGGGATCATGTGGATTAGAGGAATGTGGAGACTGCATGGCTTAGTCACAAGATCCTAATCAGTTAGTATTATAGTACCTGCAAAAGAGGTATTCTTAGCCCTGCCAAAGAACCTGGGGATGCTCAGGGGCAGCATAGCATATGCAGAAATCTATACTGTTTGCTGTGTGTTGCTTAGGACCAAGTACCTTAAATGGGACAGAATCTCACTGAATAGAGGGCTGTGTAGGTATAAATAGCAGAAAGTGTCTGTAAAAGCACTTTTCATCTATATCCATCCATGGCAAGCTTGGTGCCCTGCTCCAGTTCACATCCTCAGTCCCTACGAAGAAGGGCCCTCTACTTTGTTAGGAATGTCACCACCTGATGCAGTAGAAACTTTTTCAAATAGCTATCGGAAAGGTGAGCCTGGAAGATTATGTAGGATAAATACATATAACTAGACAACCATGAAATGTGTATTACATGCTGGCTTCCAAGAGTTCACAGGGCCTCTTCCTCCCTTTCCAGAAGAGTTTACGGGAGAATCAAAGTAAAATGCTTAGAAAGGAACATTTCCACCGTAGACTGTGCAAAACAAATACCCTTCCAATGGGGTCTTTTTCGTGCTTCTCTTGAATAGTTTTGTTTCAAATGGGGCTGGATGGAAAGGCCACTCGGAACCAAGAAAGCCACTTTCAAATGCCACAAAGCATGGGAGATGCTGGAATACCAGTGAGATTTTTGCAGCTGTTGACCCAAACCCAAGCATGTGACACTCTAAAAATGTTCAGATCCTGACAGTGCAACTCATGTCACTTCTACTGTATGCCATTCCTCAAACAGGAGATTTCTTTATTACAGCTAGAGAGAGAAAAGTTTCTTCCTTATCCTGTAATACAGTTTGTGCTGTAATAACTTCTAGAGGCTCTGCTGTGGTAGATATTGTACCTGTATAATTGTACTATACAACCTCACCCTTTTATCGCAATTTTCAGTGGAGGACATCAAGGCACTCAGTGAAGGAAGCAAATGTCTTTATTTTGGTTTGCAAGCAGAGAAACAGTAGCACATGTGTGACATACAGCTACCAAGCTATTAGAAGAATTTCATATCCATCATAGAAAATGTGTACCTAATTGTCTGAAAAATTTGGTCTTAGATCCTAGCGATAGCGTTCTCTACTTGCCTGCATGGTTCCCCAATGGCAGAGCAAATTCAAACTGCAATAACTCCTTTTCTTTTCATTATAGGTAGCTCGCTGCTGGTCTACAATACTCCATCCCACACAGAAGCTTCCTCACGTCTTGCCACCAAAGAAGGTCAGTCTTTTGCATATAAATGTCCTGGCTTCCAGTGCTCTCACAATGTTTTTGATTGGGTTAAAACTCAACCTTTTATGTAATATCTTTGGAATGAAAATGTTCTGATCTGCTATGCATGCATAGCATGGTTAAAGTAGAATAATTCACAATTTGCATCCATGCTGAAAATCACATCTCCGCTTCTCCAGCCAACATTGTGGCATAAAATGTATATCTGTCCTTTTCACACTTGTGTATTACTGAGTTGATGAACTGATGGCATATTTTCTGTTCTTTATGTGAAACAGTTTGAAATCTCAGATATATAGCAAGGACTGAGACACTATTTCTCTCTGAGTTAGTTCATAGATGAAAGATAAAATTTTCTCACAATAAATTCCATACTGAATAAAGGCCAGTCAGGTCTTCCAAAACCATTCATGAATCTTTTAGCTAGTTTCAACCAGCAAGGAAAACCAAGTGTATCTTTTTGACACTTTCATTTTGGAACATTTTTATTTTCTTTTTCAAATAACCCCAAATTTTTAATCTATTAGAAATTCTAGTCATGTATATAGAGCTTAGAAACCTTGAAGTGCTCTATAACTTACTGTGTAGGACTAGTAGCCTTGAGTTTGGTCTTCCTTTCCCTTTGTGTAACTGCAGGAACATTGGTTTCGTTCAGCGAACTATGTTCAGCTGCTCCATTTGAAAAACTTCTGGGAAAAGTGTGAAATCTCATGTCTGCCATATGAGATAACACACCTAGAAGCAGCCTGCTCTCATGCTGAGACAGTTTCCTCACCTCATATATAAACATTTCTATGCTTTTCAGGAGAACATGGCTTCATTGATGAGCCACAAGTTTGCATTTCAAAGAATAGTGGGGAAAGGCAGAAAGTCTTTTATTTAAGCAGCTGGGGAGAGAGAGACAAAACCCCCCATTTCACTGAAAGGCTACAGCAAACTGAGATCACACATTTAACAAGCTTCTGCATGGTGTGTCTGGCTGCTTCATTGACCAGCACTGCTCTTAGAGCCAGCACTTCTTTCTCATTGCACCACGCTGCATTTCATCTCCAACATCTGTCTTGGACCCTGGACACAATATCGGTGCTGTTTTTTACAGCAGCTTCTTTTGTCCAGCATATAACTATCTGTTTGAGCTGTCTGTTCCCTAGCATGCTGCTCTCTCTTTATGAGACAGGCATTAGTTGATAAAACATGGTACATTACAGAGACAAAGCCATTCAGGCTTTTCTGTGACTGACTACTTTGACACTAACAGCCATCTATTTAAAATTAATAAAAGCTAGGCTTGCTCCTATTTGAATAAAGCAGACACACGTACACGTGTTCCTCCACAATTTCCCCCATAAACGTACATGCACATCCAAGACTGTGCTCTTTCTGTCTCAGGCCAGGTGGTTGCTAAAAATAAAGGGAAGAAAGCTGCAATTTTTTTTGTTAAAGAGAAATGCTCTGTGTAAAATTGAACTCCTCTGAATTTTTTATACCCTTTATCTTTGCAAGTTGGGCCTAGAGTCACTCAGGCAGAAAGAAATTTGAGGGAAAAAATGTTCCTCCCCCTCCATTTTTACTGCCCTCAAGTGTGTTTCTTTAGTGCAGCTGACAGAAGTTTGCTTTGATTTCTGTCAGCTAGGCGTTTTTAATTTTACATGGTACTTTCATCATGTGTCAATAAAGGACGAAACACACCCATGGGATAGTCAAATAAAAATTAAGAACTAGCATAGAAATGTTGAAATCCCATCTATTCCCCTTACATTTCTTCCTACAATGCATAAATTTCCTCTGCATGCATTTGATGTCTGAATACTGTTCTAGGATAAACCAACCTACTTCAACCTACTGTAACTGATTCATGCACCAAATATTATTCGTGAGATAAGATGACAGGATAAGAGACATGTGAACATGACAGGCTGACTGATAAGGAATTGGAGGAGCAGAGTGAAGTGTCTTGTCCAATATCACAGAAAAAACTCGTGATGGACATAAAACTGGACTTGGAATTCCTCAGCCTCAGTCTAGCCTGTTAGGCAACAAGATTTTCCTTGCTTCCTTTTAAGGCTTTTTAATGGGCTAGCTTCAAGGTGATGCTATTCTTTTGGAAAAGGAATTTCAGGTTAAAAATAATGATTTTTTATAAGTATTTTCTTGTCTCCTTAACTTCTCAAAAGATGAAACATTTTTCTTTATGTTAATGCATCTTGAATCTACTAATCCTGTAAACATTTCTTCTCTCTATGCCTGTGAATAAAAACATACAAACAAATTTTTCTAACCACCTTCCCTTGATGATTCAAAAGCAGGAGGAGGTGATGAAATAGTACAATACATGTAAGAGATAGGAAAAACCCACTATTTTCTTCACTCCTCCTGTATTTTTTCTTGCACTTTCTCCAAGATGACATAGCTAATGCAAATAACCTGCTTATGCAAATTCCAGGGAGAAATGCATGCTCTTTGTATACGCTTACACCATGCTTTATACAACGTATTCCATCCACATACTGTAAAAAAGAACCTACATGGCAAAAAAAGGTACAGCTGCAACACAGCGAGATGCAGGTGTTTCAGATGCAGCATACGGCTCTGCTCTGTCCCGAACCTTTACAGACATAGCAGGGCATGCTCTGTAGCCACAGCAAGGACAATGTCACGCAGGAGCACAGGGCACCACTTGACCTGTGGCCCACGCTGGCAAGGGCAGCACTGCTGTCACAGGACTGGGTTTCGTGCCATGGCTCTGGGACAGAACTGCCTTGGCTGGTTGCAGCTGCAGACTTTACTCCCTTTTTCCCTTCTATTTTCTGCCCTCTCACTTCTCTTCTGCAATGCCAGCTCTGCACGCAGAAGAACCTGTAGCACTGCTTTAGGAGAGTTAAACTGCTTTCATAGGAGAAACAGATACTGTAAACTTATACAGCTGGTGCACAAAGCATATGCGTTTTGTTCTCAGATGAGATAGGTAGAAACCTTGTCGTGTTCAAAGGACTCTTGTTGCCTGAGCTTCTTTGCTTCTCAGCCTCATAAACGCTCAAAAGTATGGTATTTAGCGTCATTGGTACAAATTGTCTTCAGCTGCCTTTGAGAAATAAATTGCTCTAATGAAAATCACCAGTATTTTTTGGCTAGAGAACAATTTTCTGGAAAATGAAACGAGGTTGCTCTCATTGCTGAATGGAAAGATTTGTGTCCCACTCCCAGCACTCCGCTGGAGAGACGGTCTGTTTCATTTTCCGTGACTGTTTGGAGCAATGACTGACCTACTGTAGGTACCGGAGACATGGGAGAAGAATCTGAGACCACATTATCTGCACAAGTCCGTGGAGATTTTAAATTGCTTGCCTTCAGAATGTTGTCATTTAAGTAGGTTTCCATAGGGAAATGGAAAGTATATTCACATACAACAACATTTAGGAGGCCAAAGGGCTGTGTCCCGTGTGGTTGTGAGCATCCTGGCCTCAATCCAACACATTTTTGAAGTCCATGCTTACTTTTAAGTATGTTGGGGTCTGCATAACTCACATGTTTAATTTACAGGCCTGAATGCTGTGAAGGATTTGAACCCAAGCAGGATAGTGTTGGCAGTTTCCAAAGAGGCAGAATTGGGATGTGTTGATGTGTAAAATTACATGTGTCTAAACAGGCATGTAGGAGTGTCTGCTGTGGTATATGTCGTGCTTTGCAGTATGTGCCGATACACAGTAAAGTGGGTATTTGTGCAGTGAGGTCGCAGAGTGGGATGAAGGAAGGCTCAGCTGGTAAGGGCTACACCCACACATCACGCCTGAGAATTTAGTGGAGCGATTTTGTGTGGCTGTTTGCCTCCACGTTACAGGTTATGTATGATCTTGACTAAAAGGCTGGATTCAGCATGGGTTTTTATCCTCCAGCACTGTCCTCTGCATATGTCAAGCTCAGCCTAAGGCAATATAGTTAGCTTAGAATAGTGGTAAACCAGCACTAGCCCAAAGTCTCATAAATCCAACATAAATTCAAGCAGAACACAGGAAAAATTGATGTGCTACCTGCATTTTCAAAGAGGGAATAAATTTGCATGTGAATACATTAATATGGATATAGAAGGTGAATTTTAAGAATGTAGTCTGTGGCTATCCCATTTTTATGTTTACATTATAGAAGTGTTTGTGTGAACAATAAGGCTGTTTGGGTATAAGGTGAGTTTGCCTTTATGTTTTTGTTCAGTTGTTGGCAAATTTAAGAAGATAAGCAAATCAGTGAGCTCTGAAACGCACACAGCATGGTTTCCCATGGGTTTGTACCCATGTTCATTGTGAGCCCCTAAGGAAGAGTTACCTGATTTTGGAGCATTAATAAGATCTCTCACACACAGATTCCCTGGTACCTAACAAAACACGAGTCCGTGCAGCTGCTTTTCTTGCCGTCAGGGCTGCAATCTCTCTCCTCTTTCCCTAGCAGTTTCCTTTAAATTGGTAGGAACACTTTAAAACTCACCTCTCCCACTTGTCAAATTCGGTGACAATTTGGGGTGACAGGTTCAAAAGTTTTGGGGGACTGGAGAGAGGGGGGCAAAGAGACCACAGGCAGTGTGGCTGCATAAGCATGGTTCCCACAGGAAAATAGTCTCCAATTCCTGCATAAAATTCTTCTCTTGAAAAGGCTATTTTTCAGGTCTAAAAGGTTGTCATGTGAAAAATATTGACCAGTTTCAGTCAACTCTTCTTTTGAGTGTGTCAGTAAGGCCCCTTGTTCACAGCAAAGGTTATAAACCCTCCAGTCTTAGTCGTGTCAGAGAAAAAGCAGTTGCAGCTTTATGCCCTCTTAATTGTCTGTACATGCTAAAACATTTGTCGATGATATTTGTGTGCCTGGTGATGAAATATCCCATTTTTAGCTCTGTAGCAGAAAAAGGGGAGGCTTTTTTGGTGCTGCTTTTATTTCAGCTGTGTGGCCAAACCAGGGATTTACGATTTCAGGAGAGACAGTAGCTAGCGCTCTTGGATTTTTCTTTTTTTCTTTCTTTTTTTTTAATTGTTTTCCTTTGAAATTCCAGAGTTAGTGTTTTGTCTGCTTTCTCCCTGACCCTCTTCGGAGGCAGGCGCGTGTTTTTTCACCAGAAAAACTGGAAACAAAGAATCGTTGTCTTTAAGCTGTAGCAGGCAGGAAACCCAACTCACAAGGGATCACCCTGAGCCAGCGCTGTCCCAGAGTAGACTCCAGTTCTCTGAATTCAACCTGACAGCTTGTCTGGAGCACTTTCTAAGTAACCATTATCCTTCCTTTTCTCCCAGCAAAAGAGCTATTATTTTTTTGCCTAGGGTGCACTGCAAGCAATGTTATTGCACATGTTGGGGGGTTACACGTTTGCCGGGGTGCAGTCCCTCCTGTGAAAAGCTCTTGGAAGCACTTTGGCCGTTTCCTAAGACAAGAGTAAATTTGTTTCCTAGGAATGTGTTAAATGGGCAAATCCTCTAAAAATGCTAGCTGCCATGTCTGCGCATGTGTGTCTTCCCTTCCCTTTTCTCATATGTGTATATTGCTGCGTCTAGCTTTTTTCTCCGTGAATATGCGTTTCTTTTTCTTTACTTCTGCATTTGTGTATTTTTCAATAAGTGCAAACTGCAAGGACATTACTGTTTGGTTTTACCCCCCTGCGTGCTGGGGGGTAAAATATGCACAGTGCTGTTTGCATATTTGTGCACACTCGTATATGTGCTTTGGATGGATGTGATATATGTGTGCGAAGGCTGCTCAGAAACGTGCCTTTCGGAGTATGCAATTGTGTGTCTGCTTTTTTGCTCAGTAGCGTGCCTGTCTGCATGTGGCTGTTTGTGTCTGCAGCCCTGCGTAGCTCAGTAACATGTATGTTGACTGGAAAGTGACTACTTTTCAAAGCTGGCTCTGCGAGGGATTCTTAGGACACATACTTCACTCTTCATGCACTGTGCATTGGGACTTCTGCTGCTGATATTAAAAAAAGCAACAACAACAAAAATTCTCATTACTTCCTCCTTTTCTTCATAATGTGTCTTTGTAAGCGTTGCACAGGGTACCTCAGACATGAATCAGGAAGTTCCACCGCTGCATGGCTCTGGGATGTTTTTCCAGCCACGCTCGCACAACTGGGGGCTGTCGCCTATGGCTCAAAGCAAACACAGAGTGACTCCAAATTTTGGGGGCCAGAGCCCCCTCTGAGTCAGGGAGCAGAGCTCCAAGCTCTAGAGCTGTGGAGTGTAGGAGCTCCTTCATCTCACACTGCCGGACTAAGTCTAATGAGGGAGAGGGAACGCAGATCTCAAGCTGGAGTGACCTGCTTCAGAAGGGACCAGGACTACCCTAAGCACGCCCCATCTGTGCAAACTGAATGAGTCCCCTTTTAAAATCCTGAATCCTAGTTCTGTGCATGCACTATGTTAAGCTCCGCATCGTGTCTGGTGCTGGAAATAAGTGGGCTTCGGCCACAGTACTTTAATCCAACACTGGATCTAGAGTAGGAGTTAAATCGGAAATGTTTGATTGCTCTGATTTGTGTGTCCATAAGGATAGCAATGCATAACCGGGCTCTCAGCTGCTTTCAGAGATTTCCCAAGTTAAACCTGTTCTTCATGTCCATGTTCTGCAACAGATTTCTTATGTAAACCCAGCAGTGAGTCCCTTCTCACTTGGTGTGAGTTGACTTCAAGTCAAAAACCAATGTTGTTCCAAGCCTGGACTTTGCTCTTTGTGTCAGTTCCTCATCTGTAAAACAGGTTAATAGCAATGCAGAGATGTTTGACAATTTTTTTTTTAATTTTGTGAAATAATCAAATAGTCTGATAATGTAGACTAGAAGTTACTTTGAAATTATTCTGCGCTCAGCTGATTGCTTCCTTTTAGTGGAGAGACTTAGAATTACTTAATTCCACATATGATCCCCGTACTCGTGATTTTTTAGAGCAAGGAGCAGGACACTGTGGTCTTGCAGCAGAAATGAATGAGTTTAGTGCTTGAAGGGACTGGAAAGTCTTATATAATCATGAGAATGGTCATAGTAATACTGGCCATGAATGACGTACAGCATGACATATGGCATACATGCTAAGTAATTGTTTTAATTAGCAGAAATAGTAAATTGAAAAGTAATTCGTTGCAAACCAAATGATTCTGTGGGTGAGATTTCGAGGCCTCAGTGTACACAGTTATGACACCCATGTAAGTCATACCTGGGTGTGTGCCATAGGGCTAAACGTTAAGGGAAGCTAATTGCCAAGTAGCATGAACCACCTCTTGTAGTGGTTTGAAAAGGCCGGACAACTCCTCATACTCTGCTCTGCTTCCTAGTCCTGTTCCACTATCTCTGCCACACACTGTAAATCCTCCTGCAGACAAATGATAGCATCCAGAGCCTTCACAGCTTTGTGCTAAGAAAAACTGTATCTAAGCAAATCTCTTGCTGCTGACATTGTAAGGTTTTGCACCGTATATATTGAGCATTTAGTATGTATACTTGGAGCCAGAGTGGGCCTGGGAAGAACCTTACAGACTCTACAACCTTTATGTTTGCTGCCATCATTTAAAACAATGCATCTAATGTTTCTAGGGGGAGTTGGAGGTGTTTTTGGCTTCCTTGCTCCTCCAGAAACCCACAGTCTAGGTTTCTTCTCTCCAACTGGCTTTAAACACAACCCCACCTCTTCAATGCGATCTCCAGGAGGTTAAATGACGGGAGTGTGAGGGCTGGACACTCAGCCGCTTGGCAGGCCTTGCTTACATGTTTGGTTTGCAGCAGCAGTGTTTTTTGTTCCCATGCGCCTATGTTGGGACTTTTCCAAGATACCAGAATAGTGCCACCACACACAACCTCACTTTGGGAGGAAAAGTGGTGAGGTCCTATGCCCTCCTTTCTCTCTCTCCCTATAAAGTAGTTGCCACAAAATAGACCCCAAGTGATCACTTAGATTAATCACAAGTCTGGATCCCCTAGGACACCTGGTTCTGCTTTCCCCATTTAGAGAAGCTAATTTAAATTCCAGCCACCAAGCCAGGATCCTTTCTTCCTACTGAAGCAGAAGGACTCATTGCTAAAACCAGACTATGTTCTGCGTGCATAATCCCATGGATCTCATAGCCCATAGCCTTAGGACAAGCCACTTTCCATCCTCTGGCTGCCTAATCTCCTTGGAGGTATCAGCTCCAGTAGGCAGAGATTGGGGGGCTCTTTCCATTGCTTAGCACCTACCATGCTGGGGAATCTAGATGCCTCCACAAGTTTGCTGCACGTATGTTTCTCCAGACATCTTCTACAAAAGCTGACTGCAGCAAGAAATCCCGTCTCAGGGGATGAAAGCTTCTTGGGAGGTTTCAAGCCACGCTCAGCTCTGCGACAGGGCTCCTCACAAGGGAAATATGGTGGGGATAGCAATTCGCTCAGGCAGAGCTCAGCATTTGGATGCTTCTGTGTTATGTATAGTATTACATTTCAGGATGCTGTTCAATTCAGACACACAGTCCCATGGCTATTGTGTTAACCCAGGCATGACACTGCCCACTGGTCTGACAGGGAGAGCTAACATCACCCTGCATCTTGACAGTGAGCCCCAACAGTTCATAAAGCAGACAGTGCCTGGCTGGAAAAGAGCTGCTACTGCTGCCAATGATGCCATGAATACAATAAATATGCCATGCTATTCCTTCCCAGCCTTGCTTGCAATTAAGGACACTATGCCAGCATAGATGGCATTTCAGGTAAGATTCCCCCATAGTGCCTATAAAGCATTTAGTCCATAAATGACCCAGCCCCACTGTATCCATCCTAGAACCAAAAGGCCTGAAAAATGAGGATATTGCAGGCCCAGTGCCCATCCTTCTCCTGGAAAGCCTTATCAAGGCTGGTAGCAAAAAACTGTGCCTGAATCTGGTTTCACTGAAAAAGCTCCTACAGAGAGAGCAGGATGAAGGGGCTGTCAGCACTCACCAAGCAGCTCAGGAAGCACAGGGACTGTGAGCCTATTGTTCAGTTGAAATCTCCCCCCTTTGCTTCTCCCCTCTGTCCCAAGCTCTCAGATTTATAAAACACCATTTAAAAAAAATTTTTTTAAGAACTTTTTAAAGCTTATCAGAGAGGGTTTGCTCTCTAATACATCATACCTTAAACACATATTCCCTAATGGCTTGTTCATTGGACTGCATTCAAGCTGAAAGGACTGTGAGGCATCTGGGATCATCTTGGTGTGGAAATCTGCTTGGAGATTTTAAGCCCGATTTCCTAGGGAAATGAGTTTGTGCATGTCTGTCCATCTGCCCCTAGCCCATAGCAATACTTGAGCCTATTAGTCTGTTTAGACTAAATATGATCCAGAGGTATGAGGAACAGGAGTGAAGTAGCACTTAAGCTGTGAGATGAGGGGGGGGGGGGGCTGTCTGTAAAGGTGGGCTGGTGGTTTAGCGGAGCCTGCCTTATCTTCCTGACTGTAATGCCATGCCTCCTACACTTAGAAAGTACAGCGTGCAGCCGTTCTCCTCCTCCATGTCCCATAGTCTCATCCAGGGGACCCCTGGGACACACTCCTCTGTTTCTTCCTCACAACAAGTCCTTCCTTTGTTGCACTAGACAGTCTGAGCAGAAGAAATTGCAGAGGTTTGGATAACTTAGCTCATCTCTTGAACTTTACTCGGCAGCCTGCCTAATGCTCAGTCTTGATCTTGCAAATTTTGCCATGTTCTAAGCCTTTTCTCAGCCTTCTACATAGCCTAGCAGGTTGTTTCATTACTGTGTTAATTCTGATTTACATCTAATTCCAGAGGAATCAATAAACTTTGAAAGGGGAGTTGCAGAGCAGAGAATGAGAACTTCCAAATGACACAGAGGGTGGAGAGGTAGGAGCTGAGGGAGATTTGAGGTGAGAAAGTATAGACCAAGGATAGAAAGGGTGCAGAGACCAATGCTATGCAGTCTGTTCCACACAGCCTGATTTCTGGGAAAGCCACTTCATCTGGAAAAGGCAGCTAAAGCCCAAGGAAAATGTGTTTATGCATGTAAATAAATAAAATTATATTTAACCTTCTTCCCAGGCGTGCTGTGAGTGTGAATGTTTGCAAAGCTGTGAGATCCTTAGTTGAAAGGTGCTGTGAAAGTGCAAAGCATTATTAATATCCTTTACCTTACTCATAATAGAGTATGCATTCATTCTGGGGAATTTCTGGACATAAACCAGACAGCTGCAGAATGACATTTCTTGAAAGCATCTATGATTTATTTTCTGCTCTTTAATTCCATTTTGTATTGAACACACATTTGTCATAGGACTGTTGTTCCACTGGGCCTTTTAAGTCTAAAACAGACTTGGGGACCTGATCCTTACCTGGTATAAATTCACTGTAGCTATTTGCTGATTTACACCAGAATAGGACCTCAGTCCAAGTTTTTTAATTGAATTTCCATAGTATGGCAAGTTTGGGTGTAAAATCCAAGTGGTTTTAATGACAGATAAGACTCTCCCTGTAACTAACCGTCTGGCTGGAGTTCTGTAGGATCTCTTCGAGCCACTGGGCGTCAGGTCCAGGGAATGATATTGTTTTTGCAGAAACTCGAGTCTCTGGATAGGTTCCCTGGCTCTGCGTTTTCCATTTTGTTTTAAACACGTTCAGCTTTCGAGTCTGGGCCTGTAAGCTGGGAGGGCTGGTGTGGTTCTTTCACGTTGCACGGATTTTTGTGAAAACAAAACAAAAATAGCTTAGTGGATTTGGACTTTTGGGGGTTTTTAAGAGGGAGAGAAAGAGTTGGAAATTTGCACTAGCTGAGTGAACATATTTCAATAGCAATGCCTGTATTGCTAACTATTATATTTAACCCTTTTTACCATTGCAAAGTCACGCTCAGAGCTAAGTCTCATCCTAAACACAAGTGTGGCTGCCTCTATATATGCCCACACTTTACTCCATAATCTATATTATATAGGGGAAACTGAGGCAAAGGGACTCATCTGAGGTACGCTAAACCTGGATTAAACCTGGGCTGTCACATGCACACTGCCCTTCCAAGCTGACATTTTACATCCTAAAATGTATGCTACAAGGAAGTCCATTCAGAGAGGGTTTGAACAATAATTTTGACCAGGCTTAGCCAAAATTATCTGGAGAACCAAGCCTTGATCCTGTAAAGCCCAAGCAGCCATAGCAATACACGCCTGGTCAGCACATGTGATTGTAATAGTATCACTTATTGGTTAAAAAAACCCTCAGGAGATGCATTTTACACTCTTTCTGTGACACTGTGAGAAGAGCAGGCTCCTCCTCTGTGACCAAGTTTCTCCATCTGGGGGAGGAGGATGATCATCTGTCCAGATGATGGCCTATTTGTTTATTCAAAACATGCTGATGCATCTGAATCAACCAACCCATTTGTAGCAGTTGATTCACTTTGGTCAATTATCTGATCCAAAAGAATCAGAGAAAATTGAAAAATTTCAATGAGTTCTGCTACTTTTTGGAAAGAAATTTTTTCTCTAATTTTAAAATAATTTTTCTGTTGGAAAATTAATTGCTACCTTTCTTTTTAACAGGCTCAACATGTAAATGACATTTCCATTAAAATTACATAATGGCAAAACTGTTTCTGATTGAGCTAACCAAAACATACATTACCATCTCCATTGGTGGAAATTTCTGAGGTTTTGCCTTTCTCTCTCAGTGCAGAACTCTCATGTTTTTTTTAAAATATTTCTCAAAACATTGCTCTAGCTCTAGTTGTAATACTTCTGAAGGATATCCCAGGGGAGAAATGAAAGTTAGAGACTGGCTGCAAAGAGGACATGGGAAAAGCCAGTGGTTACTTCAGACCTCATCTCTGCTCTCCTGATTTCAGTCACTGATAGAACAGCAGCCCAAACTCTGGGTGCACTCAGATGAAGTTAGGATTTGCATGACGGGTTTCCAGCAAGGAAAATGCCACCCGTGCAAATAGCATCTTATTTACAACCATGACAACTGCTGAGGACTGAGCTTGGGGATAAAGTTCCCTGGCAGCACCAGGTTGCAAGCCAGTTTCCAGCTCTGCTGCTCCTTGCCCGGCCATGGGAATGGGGACAGGGCTCCCTTCTGGGGACAGCATGGCTGGGGCTGCCACCTCCCTCTTTCAGAGATGTCCCCTCGCACTCTTTGTACCAGGCTGAAACCGTAGCAGTTTGTTTTCCAGTCTGATCTATTTGCAGTGGGATTTGCGGTTTCTAGTAAAAAGGGAAAAAACAAATAAGTAAAATAAAAATAAAACCAGGCAGATTACATGAGCTCTGTTTTCCCCCCACTCCCCTCTCTTCCCTCCTCCTCTTTCTCTCCCTCTCTTCCCCTCCCCTTCCCTCTCCCGTCCCTTCTCTGTTTTCCTTTTCATGCCAATAACTAGAAGGCTGTAATTTCAAAGCTGCAGCGGCTTTCCCAGCACCGGGAGGAATGTGCAAGTGCCTGGGATGTTTCTGCAGGGAGCTGCACAGCCCCGCTGTGCTGTGCAGCCCAATGGGGCATGAGGCAGTGCTCACTCCTTTCCAGTGGCATGGTCAGAGGAGCATTCTGAATTTCACTTGAGAGGATGCTTTTTCCCTTTTCCCCCTCCTTAAAATAGCTTCCTTATTGTGCGTGTCAAGTCCTTGGCCTCCCTGGGTTTTAAAGTCGCCGTTTATTTTCTGTGAAATAACAAAAGGGTTCATCTCATCCTCCTTTTCTGCCCATGGTCTTCTGTCATCTTGGGATAAGAGAAAGGGGGTCTCCTTTTGGATGGGATGAGTCGCACTCTAAACCCCATTGAGTACAATGACTATACTTCATGGTCAGCATGTGTCAGGCTCGAGCGTTGCCCAAACAGCTAGTCCCAACTGCTGTATTTACACCCTCTTGCCTTTGTGAGAGGGCCAAGGGAGCATAGGAGATATGGGAGAGGAAAAAGAATAGATCTGCATAATACCAAGCTAGCTGGGACCAAGATACAAAGCTAGATTCTTGCAAGTTTTTTCTGGGAACAGTTGATTTCAACCCCTCTGTGCCTGTTGTCTTTTGTCATTAGATTCCTCCTATGATGCAGTCAGGAGAACAGGATGGGGCAGTAATATGAATTCTGGCCTCACCAGAAGTAAGTTTTCCCAATGGGAATCACAAATTCTGCAGAGGAAGATCATAATGAGACTGTGGGAGAAGACAGGCATGGCTGGCTTGTGTTATGAGCATCAGAAGGGCGGAAGATTTGGGGATAGTCAATAAGATAAGAGCTAGAATTATGTTATGAAAAGAAATAGAAATTGACACAAATATTTTTATTATTGAATCATGTATTGAAGATGACGGCACGAACCTCTAATACTTTCAGAATTTGATTAAGGGGCCAGGAGCAGATTCTCCATACAAACATAGACCCATGTTAACCACCTGCCTGGAGTCCTAGTCCAGTGTCATTTTTTTAGGGACAGATATAGACAGCTTGGGCAGATTCTGAGAGTTTCTTACTACTTTTCAGAAAGTAAGATTCTACACAAAGTCTAGCAGGCAGATAGGGCCCCTACTGCATGAGCCCTACTCATGCAACCGTTCTTGTTTCTTACTGGTTTTATAGTGTCCTTGAATTCACAGTACACTCTGGGTGACATCTCAGTAGAAATATCAGTTCCCTGTCCCTAAAGACTGTATTCTGG
Organism: Buteo buteo; assembly: GCF_964188355.1. Lineage (NCBI taxonomy): Eukaryota > Metazoa > Chordata > Aves > Accipitriformes > Accipitridae > Buteo > Buteo buteo. The sequence continues at coordinate 3,457,770 of NC_134179.1, read as the reverse complement.
CTAACATAATCAGCTGATACTGAGCCCCACTCTCCCCTGCTTCCACTGCTGGGGCATATCCCTGTGCAGCTGTGCAAGATGGGCACATTTGACTCTCAAAACGATACTACTGGGTGCAGAACCTGGCTGTCAGATTACACTTCCTTTGCTTTGCAGCTTTCTGAGCTGTGCGCACTCTAAATGTGTAGACTATTCTTTGAGTTATAGTTTTCTGTTATGAGAAATGATATGAAGAGGAGGAACAGCTGTTAATGTTGAAGTGATTCATAGAAATGGCCATGATACTTTCAACAAAATGTTTGATTTGATAAACGCAAAAGTGTTTGCATAAAAAGGATGCTTTAGAAAAGAATTTACATTTCCAAAAAATATTGAAAATAGTTCCAACATGGAAGAAAGTCAGAATGTATACATTTTAAATAATCCAATTTTCTGTTCAAAACATGGATGTAAACTAGAACAGAATTTAAGTTGCAATAAAAGACAGAAAATTAATAAAGAATCTACATAACATTTTTTTCTTGCCTCATCTGCATATTTTCATTTTACAGTGAAAGTTTTAATTTCTAGTGAGATCTTTTAATTTTACAGTGCAATTTCAAAAATATCAGCTCTTAGGATCAGAAAACTTTTCCCACCCCAGTTGCTATTGTTCCTGTTCAATGTGTCTTGTATTTGCCTTGTTCTCTGTTCATTCCTCCTCTTCTGTTCTAGTACCCATAAGATCTTTCTCTGTCTTTACAGGCCCTCCTGTTGCAAGCACGCAAAATGTGAATAAGACAACAGAACAGCAACGTCCCCAGCCAGGTAACTTGATTTTGTCACTGCTGCATTTGCTAAGTAATTAGATTTGTACTAGATTGGGTGAATAAATGCATCAAGCAGCACCAACCACGGGCACAGGACAAACAGGCAGGCCTTACAGGAGAGTCTCAGAATAATGAGTCAACTGTGACCGAGCAGTGACAGTAATTGTTCCAAACTGTTTCTATTTTACTGCATTGTCCTTCTCCATTCAAAAGAAACATCCTTGTTTCAGCTGAGTCACATGCGGTGCCTAGCATCAGTTACATCTCCTTTGAAGCATCATGACATGCCATGTAATAGGTCTTGAAGCAGTTAGGGGCACGGAGCTGTTTATCCTGCAGCAGTGGAGTGTCTGCTTGTTACCTCTTCACCTCTGCTGCAGTGATGTTCAATGGATGTATCTCCAAACAGAATCAACAGGGCTTCCCCTGCGTCAGAGAAAACCAAATAAGAAAGGCAAACCCTGTTGGGCAGCAAGCAGTAGTGTTTCCTGCTAGTTTCCCAAGGGGCCTTTGAAAAGCTAAATACCACCTTTTCTGCTTTGCACAGCTGCTTTCTATCTCCCCCTCCCCCCTTTTTTTTAAGGGTTTGGTTCTTTTGGCATCGATTCAATCCACGAGCAAATGCTATAGATCCAAATCACCAAAACCAGAGAGAAGCAAAGGAGAAGTGTAGAGATTAGGGCTGAGGAGGCCCCACAAAAAGGGAAGGAATTCATTCCTAATAAATACATTGTGGAGTTTTCAAGAAACATTCAGCCTCATTGGAGCCAGTGACAAAACTCCTGTTACTCTCATTTGTCTAATGCTCTGTTTGCTTCAGTAAGAGAGAGTTGGGTGAACATTTCATTGACCTCAGAGGGAAGCAAGCTCAACTGCTAACAAGTGAATTTGAAAATCTCATCTGCTGTCCAGCTCTTTTTATTAGGAGAAATATATTTGCTCCTGATTTGTTACTGGTCTACTATCCCACACTGCTTTTTTTTATGTCTCATGTTTTTTGGTTGACACATAAGTGTAGGGTACGTCCAAAGAGATTACAGACTGTGAAAGCAGGCAAGTCTGAAACCAATGCCAGAAACACTGTGCCATTTTGGATTCCATAAATAATTGGTGGTTGTTTGCTAAAAAAGAAATAAGAAACACATCACGTCTGTTCCAGGCCCTAGGAGAAGAGGCAGTAAAGAAAGAAAATGAAGATCTGAACTGGTTTCTAGAATAAATAATGAACTGTTGTTTCTTTTTTGATGAAACATTTTTAAAAATATCTTTTGTTGGGTGGGTTTTTTTTTAGATCCCTATCAAATCCTGGGGCCAACTAGTAGCCGTCTCGCCAATCCAGGTGAGTTCATCTTTAAATTTCTGACAGCCATTATCAAAGGGGTTAGCTTTCCTTCTGATCTGCTGCTCCAGTCTGTACTGGATGAGTAGCTGCTGTCCTCTACCATTGGGGTAGGCTGTAAGAGCCATTGACCGTAGCAGCTGTGCTCTCACAAGTGCTTTTGCAAAAATGCATACCGGAAAGTGAGGGAAGTGGTGCAACATCATCTTTGCCAGGACAAAATCACCGTCCTGAATGTTCTTACCCAAACCAGAATTCCCTAAGAAGAGTTTTATAGGTGACTTAAATGCTGGTCTCTCAGATTTGCAGTACAGGTTGGTTTTTCACTGTCTGCTATGGATTAGCTAAATGAAAGGCATAAAACTTCTCTGAAAGTCACCACCTAATAACTGTCCCTAGCGTGTCACCTGCAGAAAACAATTCCTGACTTTGGGGAATAAGACTGGGAGTAAATCTTGCTTGAACTAAACAAACTTGTGTACATTGAAAGCTTGTAAGGAAACATCCTCATAAGGCTCTTCACCATTAGTATAACCACACCGAATAAAACTAGGAGTCATCTAGTCTGGTGAAGAAATAATCTTATTTAACTCAGATCACCAATTGGAAAGAAAACTGTAGGTATCCAAAACAATATCCATGGTAAACAGTAAGGAAATGAGAGTTGAAATATACTGTGTTAACTATGCAGTGAAAAATTTTGCAGAACAGTATGCTCAGGGAAAAGCCTGTTTATGAATAGCCTGAAGATTTTAAGGCCAAAGGCGACCATTATGAAAGCTAATCTGACCTCAAACTCATGAACAGAACAAAGGGTTGACTAACTTGTTTGCTGGGAACAGTTTATCCATTCCTACATAAGACTTTCTAAGGCTTGAAGGAGCAGTTCCCAGTAAAGATCGAGATAGTCCTTCTGTTTCCTGCCTTTGTCTTTGCTTTTAAGCAGGAAACACAATGTCATTTCCTTTCCTCTTTGGCTTGCTTCTCGCAGGGAGCGGGCAGATCCAACTGTGGCAGTTCCTCCTCGAGTTGCTGTCGGACAGTTCCAACGCCAGCTGTATCACATGGGAAGGGACCAATGGGGAATTCAAGATGACGGACCCTGATGAAGTGGCACGGCGCTGGGGAGAACGCAAAAGCAAGCCCAACATGAATTACGACAAGCTGAGCCGAGCCCTCCGATACTACTATGATAAGAACATTATGACCAAAGTGCATGGCAAAAGGTATGCCTACAAATTTGACTTTCATGGCATTGCCCAGGCTCTTCAACCTCATCCCACTGAATCATCAATGTACAAGTATCCATCAGATCTCTCCTACATGCCGTCTTACCATGCCCATCAGCAGAAGGTGAACTTTGTACCCCCGCACCCTTCTTCTATGCCCGTCACATCATCCAGTTTCTTTGGAGCAGCCTCACCTTATTGGACCTCCCCTGCAGGAAGCATTTACCCAAACCCCAATGTCCCTCGCCATCCCAACGCCCATGTATCACCACACTTGGGCAGCTATTACTAGATGCTTTTATCTTCAAGTGGCCTTTATCAGTCTGGTTGGACTTTTTCTTTACTTCTGGGATTTTTATGTTTTTTGGGGGGACCCTTAATGGATAATTGTGGCCTTTCTGGGGAAGAATTAAAACTGGATATTGGCTATTCCTGGATCAAACCTTTTACTTTTGTAACTTTGCCTCTTGTGTCTTGAACTGAGAGATGGATGCTTCTTTGGGCCAGTACTCTGCATTTTCTTTGGTTTTTAACGCTTATGTCCTCTGTAGGAATTGACTATGAAGATTGTCCACTGTTACCTGGAATGATTATTAGCTTTTTCGTGAGAGAAATTTTTAAGGATTCAAAGGCTTTTAACAAGACATAGATCCAACTGTGGGTCGTAGGAAAAAAATGACTTTTTTTTTTTTTTTGCTGTGGAGAGGGTAGGCAATTTGACCATTAAGTGGAGGACGTTGGGCTGCAGGGGACCGCAACTGGAATCTTAGCTTTAAGGCAGATGAGGATTTTCACCCAACTGGAAATTAAAAATATATATATATATTCATATATATATATGTACTTGTATATTTTAAGAAGTAAAGGGCATTGAAGGAACTTTTCTAGAGTGTACAACTTCATTAGACTGTGTATTAACTCCAGAAACATCAGAAACCAGAACAAAAAGTAACCTAATATCAAGCACAGACATTCCTTGAAAGCAAAAGTGAAGTAAAATAAATGACAGCAGGCCCCTGAGCTCTGCCAGAGTCTTAGGGATCTCTAAATGCTACCGATTCGCGAACGCTGTGCGTTTGTCAGACCGTCATCCAAAGGGTCAACAAATCAGAAGGCAAATTACTGTATAAATTATGCAGAGTTATTTTTCCCTATATCTCACAGTTTTAAAAGAAAGATTAAATAAAACGAGTTGACCTCGGTCACAAATGCAGGTTTGTTTTTTACTATCAGCTCAGTTGTTTGTGGGTTGTTTTTGTTTTTTTTTAATATAATTTGTACATCTTCTCAATCTGTACATTTGGGCTGTAGCTTTGTACTTTTTGCTAGAAAAAAATAAAAAATAAGACATGAGTAATGTATCTGTTGGAGGTAGCCTTGGTCCTGCAATTGGATCCATAATTGACCCCCAAAGTAGCCAGGAACCTTCCATATTTCCCTGGGTTTGTCTAGAGTAGAGTTTTTGCTTCTATAAGCCTGTCATAGTTGTCTGCAAATTAACTCCACTTAGCTAACATGTTTGCATTGAAGCTGATTGAAAACATGCATCAGCATTTTAAGGCAACTATTTAAATATTTTGTGATTATTTTTCACCAAAATCTTGAACTTTGGAAAGATCTTAACCACTTCATAGATAAAATTATCAAACACTTCTCATAACTTCTTTTTGAAAACTTTCGCTGGGGAGTTTCATTTACATTTTAAACATCCAAAAATTCTCAGCCATCTCTAATTTTGCACATGTTAATTTGATGATCCACAAATGGTGGTTTGGTGCCATAAACAGAAGGGTAAACCACAAGCATTTATATTTTAGAGCACATGTTGGGGGGGGGGGGTGAGACTTACATGTACAACCTATTAGCTAACTTGTATTAACTGGCAACCAATTAACAGGATCACAAATATCTAGTCTAGACATAACCTCTGGGACTCTGTGTGGGTGCAAGATTTGGTCCATGTGCATCCGATTGCAGGATGAGAGCCTGAAACCAGAACATTATAGTCTGCTCATAACTTTAAACAGAAGCACTGATGCCATTATTTAACAAAATGGAAAAACAAGATCAAGCTAATCAGTTTAGGTCTTAGTGCTTTTGGGATGTTTATAAGTAACATTACTGCAATAATCGCAAAATTTAAGTATGAAGAAATTACCCATGGAAATGGGGCTTTTGCTACTATATATATGCAATGTACTTTTTGGATATTAAAATATATATAATTTTGCAAGCTATCTTGGTGTTTTTTAAAAAATGTATTAAGTGTTACAATGAAACTGTTGTATGAAGAGAATGATGTAAAAAAATGTGACAAAATAAATGGTGGTTTTCTTCTCTAAGGCATCATATTGTCCCACTCTCTCCCTCCCCTCTCATACCTGCAGATAAAGCATGAACTTTGCCTCTAAATTAAATTTAGCTAAAAAGGAAAACAAAGCAGCTGCACAGTAGTGGCAATCAATCCTTATCACTACAAAACAATATTGACATCTTATTCCAGAAAACTGGTGTCTCTGGAGCTGGTGTTTATCAGACCTAATTTAGTTATTGAAGTGTCTGAATCAGAAACCTAAGCTCCATCTTTTGTCCATGGAAAGAGAGAGAGAGAAAGTGGTAGAGTAGCCAAAGCTTGAGGAGGTGAAGTGTCTCACACGAGGCTGCTGGCCGAGCTGGGAGCAGACCCTGGTCTGGTGCCCCAGCGATGGGGTCACAGCACCATGCCGAGTGCCAGGACATGCAGCCTCCCCGCGAGGGCCATAACTGACCCAACAGGCATCGCCGTCTGTTTGCTCTTTAGGGTACTCAAGAAGTCATTGACAGAATGTGTATGTGCAATGCTGTATGTATTACCAGCCTGCCTGCCTGCTCATGTTTCTCACCTATCCTCAAACCCCAGGGAAAGCCAGTGCTCCAAAGCATTCCTGAGATGGAGTAAGAGGCTGCAAAAACAAGCACTGCCAAGGAATCTTCTGATTGTGTATAAAGGTCAGGCAAAGGCACTTCCTGTATTTTTGCAGACACACGGTGGTCCTCAGAGATAGCTTGATCTTTCTGCTGATTTGATAAACCCTTAGAAATACATAACTGCACAAGTACACCATTTCCTTCCTCCACACACAACCTTTTGTTGCAAAGTTTCTAGTACAATAGCTTTCACTGGCTTGATTAGCAAGCCTGGGCTCTGAAAAAGAGCGATGTTAGCGTGTTCAACCACCACAGGGCTGTTCCCTTTGTGTATTCAACCATATTTGCTCAATTTAGTCATAGGAGTGAGTGTTTTGTTGCTTATCTCTATTGTTTTTCGCTTTAGCGCTATCCAGATTCATTCTGGCTATGCATCATCAATAGAAATATCAAGTATTTTATTTAATACAGTGTGCCTGCCCAGTTGCCAGTCATAGGAAAATCTGAAGACTAAGATTGCACAAAAACGTCTAAAGGCAGAATCTGAAGGTTATCAAAGTGCAAAGGTGTCTTTGATAGCAAAATTCGGCCAGCAGGATCCTTGGTGAAAAAAAGGCTTTTGAAAACAACCAACGATTTAAGAAGCATCTGTTTCTGGCTGTCCAAATTGCAACAACATGAAGGAGCCCAGATTGAGATGGAAGGTGATCAGCAGCATCCACAGCTCAGGTCCTTTCTGTCTCCTTTCATCCTTCTCTTCGGGGTACATGCTTATATCAACCTTTGCTAGTATTTGCTAATATTCAGCTTTAGATAGTTTGCTGCCCACTGCAGGCTGCATTCCCATGGAATAAAGAGATCTCAGAGTAAAGAGATCTCACACCAGTGTGTCAGACAGCCTCGGACTGATGAGGTACTTCTCAGGCACCTTTTAGCATTTTCGTAAGATCTTAATACTTTACATTCCTCGGGTAAAGAACAAGTAATAACATACAAATCAGAGTAGCCCATTTGTACCCCCCAATATCAGCCTGACTTTGCCATGTTGGAAGCTCTAGGGGTGATAACAGGGGGATCTCCCCTCCCAGCCCAAGTTTCTGGGACGCACTGAGAGAAAATAAACAAGGAATTTGACAGTACTAATGCTACTTTTTGCTTTTCCCAGGAGGACAAGGCAGATGGAAGTCAAGTATTTCAGGCTGAAATCGGAAAGGTTACCAAACAGATGGTTGGGATCACATGGTTGTGAGTTGTGAGTCAACAGGGACAGCAGAAAATCTTCTCTGCATCAAAGTTCATAATTCAAATCTCACAAGGAAACCCAGCTCCCATTGAAATCAGTGGTAATTTAGCTATTAATTTCTAGTGATCTAGTATTCACCCAGTATTTCTGTTCTACTCCCCAGTTCAAACACTGAATGAGCTCTAGCTTAAATATGCCAAACCAGAATTAGCTTCACATTTCACCTTCTATAAATAGATACTGCAGCTCGTCTATTAAGTAGAATCAGTGATGGCTTTACAGTCGCAGAGCTCCAGCTCCTTTAGCTGGGGTCTTTGTGATGTTTTTCTCTATTTGAGATGTACCTGCCTCAGTGTCTGCGTATCAGAGAAAGGGAGAACTGCTTAATTACAGACGTCAGATTTAGAACCTGCTTTTAAATATATTTTGAAGAGGGCTTTTTATCCCCACCAAATCACTGCTTAGAGTCTAGAGGAAGGACCTCCCAGCTAAAGCACTTGTTAGATGCTCTAAATTAGGAGATGGCAAATCCTTTTAGCATCTGAGGTTACTCCTATCTATAATCCTCGTATGCCAGAACCCATCCTCTGTATACACAAGCGTCTTACTGCTTTTATATACCTAAGAATTGTATTTCCACCCCGAGGACGAAATTCCAAACAAGTGCAGATTCTTAACATGCACCTAATAGTATTGCAAGGGAGAGGGATTTCCCCACGCTAAGACCTTCCCGTTAGTAAAGAGAAGGAAGTATTTCTCACACTACCGCCCAACAAGCGTATTCCAGTCCTAATGAGACATTAACTACGCGGGAAATTTGCCATAACTCCTGTTGGTGCGAATATTTGCTGTGAAGCTGGACTTACCCAGTAATATTTCATATGCCTTCTTAACTGTTCACAATGACAGTAAACGACTATGCCTGAAGCTTCGTATTAAAAGCACTGATGAACCCAGCTGCTGTTTCCCACCCCTACTGTCAGAAGAAAAGAGCCATTGGTCTGTAAATTCTGGGTTAAAGGAGCCAGCTTCACTTTATTATACTATTACAATAATAGATTTTTTACAGGCTGCTTTGCTGTGCTGATACAGTATTTTTAATGACCTCTGTGAAATTAGTTTGTTAGACTTCAGCCTGCTTCCTAGCAAAGTAGGTTCTCCCACATTAGACCAAGTGTTGCTGCATTTGGTGTTAATTAGAGCTGTAGTCTAGAGGCACATCGGGGGCTGGGGTTTATAAATTCACTTCAAAGACCCTATTTGTATACTTTTGCACAATACCTAGCATAACATATGTATTATGATTTTCATCTGTAAAAGCAGAACTCATTGCAAATAAAGTGCAGGCTTTTCCATCCTATTAGAAAAGAATTAAGAGACCTCCAACTAAGGTCATGCTAAGAGTGACATATGACACATAATTTAGCTTGTGTGTTACGATTTTTTCATCTACAGAGGTAGAAATCCCTGCACATAATGCTCGGATTCTTCTATCATATCAGAAGAGAATTAGAGATCCTTGGTAATATTCTGCTCTTCAGGCTCCAACAGTAGCAAACAGACCCCGATACTAAACCCACTAAAAAGAAAGAAAAGCAGTTTTGAGGCCACCACAGCAATATCCCCCATCAACACTGCGCCTCCACAGCTGGGAATGAGCTGCTCCTAACAGGGTGCCTTGCAAGCAGGTGTGTCACTGATGGCCAGGGGTGTTTGCAGCTGAGCAGCCACTTCAACCAGTATAAATAGCTGCAGCAAACAGGTAAGAAGGTTTTTTGGGCTGGGGAGGCCTAGCTGTTCCTTATCTGAGAACAGGCAGAAAAGGATGAAGATCTGTATTTCTTATTTGAAGCTGTAGTTGCTGGAGGAGGAGGAACGACCCAGGGACTCTGGCAGTTTGATGCACAGCTATTTCAACACAAGAGCTTGCTTCTTCCTTTCCAGGAACTGCTGAAAACTTGTTATTTGCTTTGGCTTTTCCTTAACTTTCTGTCTCCTGGAGCTGTAAAGTCCGATGCTGGATCTACTTTACCTTCCCCGCTGCTGCAAAGCCCTCCGCACAAGCCAAAGGAGTCTCCTCTGCTACGGGCCCGTGCTGGCTGCTGCCGGCAGGTCACGCGTGGGGATGAACGGCATCTCCAGCCCTTGGGGACGGCAAGGTCGGTTTTCCAAGTCTCCCCGTGTGCCTGCTTGGAGGAGGTTGTGCTGCGAGGGGTGGCAGATGGTACCCGAACCCCAGCCTTAGGTTTTCCGTCACCCTCAAGACCTGTAGGGCTGATACACCACAGCGTTAAGTTAAAAAAGTTTAAGTCGGGTTTCTCTTTAGGGTGGATGTTACTGCGAAGGGTTTGAAGCTTTCCCTAAAGCTCCGTTTCTTGAAGCTCAGGGCTGACGCGGAGCTGAGTGGTCGAAAACCTCCCAGCCAGCTCTGCGGACACAGGGGCATCGGCGAGCCCCCACCTTGCTGGGGTGGGGGGACTGGGAATTTGGGGAGCAGCGTGGGGCTGGAGGCCGCAGGAGCAGCAGCCTTGTCTCCGGGGAGGGAGAAGAGGAGGGAGCGGCCCTGGCCGCGGCCGCCATGGGGCGGCGCGCCGCCGCTAACGGTCGCCCGCGCGCCGTTAACGGTCGCCCGCGCGCCGCTAACGGTCGCCCTCCCCTCAGAGCCGAGGCGCCGTCGCCCCCCGCCCCCGGTGAGCAGGTATTGCACCCCCGAACCGCGCCGGCCAGGAGGATTTGCTCCCCCCCCCGCCCCGCTTCCACTCCCCTTTACCCCCCCAGGCACCGTGGAGGGTGACCGGTCCCTTCTAGCCACCCGCCCCGGGGTGAGGGAGCCCTGCCCCGGGTCTGCCACCCGCCGCCCTTCCGCAGGCCGGTGGCTTGTGGACGGCGTGGGGCGCGACGGATTTGGGGCCGTGCGCCGGGTCTCGGGTGCGTGGGTGCTGGAGGAGCTGGTGGAGGGCAGCTGAGGGTGCCCGGCGTTGGGCGTGTGTGGAAAAGGCGCTGGGCTGGGGGTCTGCCCTCTTGAGGAGTAGCCCTGTAGGGATTAATGGGCTATAAGGAGCCTTTGGTAGTGGTTGCAGAGCTCCTGGCACAGGAGCACAAAGGGCTGTAATTTGGACTTCTAGACGCTGTCGAGTGATATAACGGTTCTACAAACACTGCTACGGTGGCAGTGAATCCTTTGCGTGAGTTTCTGTAGGCTCTGTAATGTACCAGGAACGCTTCCAAATCCGAGGGGGGCTTCAGCTGAACAGACACTTTTGGGCACTGTTGCAAAACTAACAAAGAGCTAGAACTCAAAGCTTTCCCGAGGTCGCCTGTGTTGTTCCTTTTTTTTTTTTAAACAGCTGGGGAAACTGAGGCTCAAGCAGGGAGCGGTGACTTGCTTGAAGTTACAGAACAGAGTTGCATATGGAATATAGGTCTCCCCGGAGCCAGCCTCACTGTTACTAACCCACCCCACCTACTGCAGACTCTGTTAAGGGTGCTTTAGATGCCACTGCAGACGTGATGTTTACAGCCCCCAACCCTCCACTTACACATCACCTCTGAATTCATTGCAGTGAATTAAGTCTCCCAACACTTCTGTGAAGTGGCTAAATATATCCAGCTAGCAGAGCTCATGCCAAAAATAAGTCACTAAATGCATTAAACTTCGTGTAATAAAATAAGGAACAGTCCCAATAAAATCTTGCTTTGCGCTTTCAAGATTGCCATAGTTCGCGCTGTTAAGTTTGCTGCACTGCCAATGCGAAGTTTCGGGTTGCTGCCTGTATGGAGATCGGAGCTGGCTGTGCAGCTGATCTGGAGGTAAGGGGTGCCATCCAGCGGCAGCAAAACAGAAGACACTTAGAGGATCGCTCGGATCCCTGCGACAGCACCCCTGCGTGGTCTCTAGCATCTTACCCTGCCTCTGTGGTGGGTTGTCATAACAGAATAATGCGGTAACTTTGCCTCTGCAGAGCATGCCTGGGATGCCGTCACCCAGGAGAGCAAGGGCTTTGATACTTTCTGCACTTAATTTTGGCCAGCAGCATGCAAATAGAGACACGAAGTGAGATTGTCTCATTTCCAGCCTCCCCTTGCTTGTCCACCTCCCTGGAGCAGGGAGAATTTATGTCTGTCTTGTGCAGCAGTGAGTTTGTGCAAGTTGTAAGCTTCCCCACACAGATGCTTCCACCACAGGAATGTCAACTTGGCCTCAGGAAACATATTGTGTATTCTAGCAGCCATGGAGAGAGGGCTCTAGCCTTCCTCCCTCTTGTTCCAGTGACACCATCACAGGGTTATATGTGATTTAGGGCCAGTGATGGTGTTGCCGTAGAAGTTCCCCAGGCTGCAGAAAGAAGCTGTAGACACAGATTCACCAGGGGCTTTAGGAACTTGCTCAGCTTTCCCCGTCCCTGGTGCAGCAGGGGCTCTGCTCACATTCCTTGCGTTGTGCTGTGGTTTCTCTCTGCTTGTTTGGGGAACAGGAATTGGGCCAGCACCGTGACAGTTCAAGGCGGGGGTGAATTGAAAGGGGCAAAATAAAAGGGAAGGGGAAATAAAGGCTCTTCCCAGCTGAATTCGCATGAGTCTAACCACATCAGTTTGCTGCCTGGGGAGAGGAAAGAGGATATGACACCTCAGCTGCTCTCACTTGTGTCGGGGCTTTGCACACTGCTGACTTGTTTATGGGTGAGTAGTTGAGTTTACAAGGAAGCATGTACATGCAGAAGTTATCCAGGCAGTTGCTGTGAGCTAGTTAGCAGTGGTCTGCCACATTCCAACAATGCAAGTCAGTACAAGTATCTAAACAGTTTGCCAGCGTTTGGTTTTTTTATTATTATTACTGTTATTTAGGGGGTCTCTTTTCACCAGTTACTACCAAAGAGTGTGTGGAGACAGCTAACTAGCACATGTCAGTTTACTAAAAGCAGTTATTTTAATTCATGGCCCTTTCTCCGGCAGTCAGCAGGATGCCTTATTCATTTGCCAGCAGGAGGGTAAATCTATTTCAAAATGATTGAAATATTATGCACAGCTTGAATGAATGTTTAAAATAAATACAGTAGAAGAAACATGTTGTTTGTAAAATGAGAAGATAAATTTAGTGCAGACATATTATTCCCAAGCCTAGCTGCTTGGCTAACACTTTCACAGCTAAATCCTTTAGGCCTTAATCCAGCAATAAGTACGTGGTCTGATCCCTTCTCCTGAAGAGACAAGAATTTCTCTTCAGTCCCTTGCTTTGTATTGATTAGGCTGTTGGCCTCAGTTGCATGTTCCACTTTGTGGTAAGGACTAATTGTTGCTGCAGCAGTATGGGCAGCCTGCAGACTGGATGGACAGATGAGAAGAGAGAAGAGAACCATAAAGCTTGAGAAGAGTGCTATGGAGATGTAAAAATGAAAGTGTCATGGGTTAAGAAACCAGTCTTTGTTTTCCAGTATCAGGTCTGTGGTTCCCTCTGGCCACTTCTGCTCAGCAAGATTAAATTTATTTTCATCCTCTTAACTGAACTTTCTTTTAATGGCAGTAGGGGTGACAGCCCCCAAAATAGATTTCCTATGGAGTCTGTCCTGAGTGGCACTGTGCGTGGCATGTCTCCCGATAACCCTTTTTTCCCTGCCCTGGGCCTTTATCTCTCTGGTGACAAACAGCCCTCTCGGGACAGAAAGAGGAAATTCCACTCATTGTTCTCCTGCTGCTGGGCTCTGACTACAGTGCTCTATCTCCTGCTTGGTGCATGGCTGGCAGGTGTTTCCTGAAGTGACAATCAGCAGAAGGCTCATGGGAGGAGCGTTTCAGCCCAAGATTCCCATTTAGGTCCCAGTATGATCCCCCTCTAAGTAAGCTTGATAGCTCAGCCATGGCCCTGTCAACTTTGGCTATGTCCCCCTCATATCTTCTCTGTTCGTGCAGTCGCCAGTACCCCCTCTGATACCAAAGCATGCTGAAGAATACAATCACCCTTCCCTTACTGTAGGCCGCATAGCTAGCTTTTGAGGCAGGTCTGAATAGAGTGAACAGAATGTTCTGTCAGTATAGAGTGAACAATAGGTAATCATCCTTGCAGTGAGATCAAGTATCTTTGTTCTGTGGTAGCACTTAATACTTCTAGACATGGAATAACGCTTCTTCACACTTGTGCTGTAGAGACATAGGGCAAAAGGTTAAAAAGCTGTGTCATGAAGAATGTAGAGGTTTAGGATTTTGAGATGGCTTTCCAAGAGCAGTGCCTGCCTGAAAGTGCATTGTTCAGGGACCCTTTAAACTTTGGGGCATGAACACCACCTCTTGGACAGGCACTGGTGTAGTATTTGATTGCGGTTTTTTTCCCCCTAGCACTAACATCCCAAACCAGCTTTACTCAAAATAGGAATCTTTCCTGTCTCCTCATTGCATAGCTGGGTTTGACCTTTTAAATGGATTTCCTATTGACTTGCTTTTTTTGTACAGTGAAGACTATCTTTCTACTTCTATTAAGGGCATCTTGGTGCATCTCTTCTCCCAGGGGTAAGAGGTATAACTTGTAAGCCTTGGATACTGACAGTACCGCTTTCTAGGGAAATGACACACAGGGCAACTGTCCAGGAAGCCTATAAAGGAAATGTAGAAGCAACTACGGAAGGGCTGAGCAGTACAGTAGCCTTTTGGTTCAGACAAGCCTGGGACTCTTGAGACTTTATTTCACTTCCCTGCTCCCTCCTGGATTTCTGTGGATGACTACTAATCATTCGCTGTGTGTGCTTTGGTCTGCCATTCAGAGTGGAGGATAAAACAACTGTCCTCCCAAGCAGACAATCTGAGGCACACTAATGGTTGGAGGGGCTCAGACGCTGTGCTGATTGGGACTGTAAAAATGTTTTTACAATTGACAATTTTGCAAGGTTGCAAAAACAGTGCACTTAATTCACAGATATTGCCTAGTGTTTTACCTTGAAGGTTTTGGCTGGTGGTTCTAGCGTTCCATAGGTCTAGCCACAGTGCAGCCATTTTTAGTAATTGTGACGTGGGATGAGAACAGAACTTTCTGTGCTGACCTTTCCATCTAGAAGTGAAGAAGGGTGTAACAGTGGTGCGTTGAAGAGCGGAAAGATTGAGACAGTTGAGAACTGGCTTTTAAAGTGCTTTAGTGACATAATTGTTCATAACATTGTTCTTTGTACAGCATAAGTACTTTTTGTCCCGTGTTACAGATGGCAAATCTGAAATACATACTAAAGTGATTTGTTCTGAACCAACAGAGGGGTTGATACTACACTGGGACTGAGACCTGAACACTCTTGATTCCCAGAGTTTGATTTCTATACTGACATTATGTTCATTTGCAAAATAACTTTGTCTTGTCATCATTTGACCTGCTTAATTCTCCCCTTCCTTTAAAACTGCTCAGTCCAGCAGCTTTTAAAAAGATACTTCCATTTTACCAGAGTTGAAAATAGATGAGCTGTATTACATCACTGGGAAGAGTTCCCAAAAAACCTCTCTCTTTGGTCTGCCACTTGAACTCTCAGCAAAAGAACTAGTGGGGGGTGGGGGGGGGCATGGCTGTGAGGAAGTGGAAATTCACCAAAAAGTTATTGAAGCTTCTTGTTGCATTTGAAACTTAAATGTCAAAAATCATACCTGGAAAATGTTCACCACTACTTAGCTACCACTGAGCAGAACTTGTTTCCTGTAGGGATGCACATTTTGCTGTGGTGAGATGAACAGTTTGGAACTCAATCTGAAGTCCACTGTTGGTGGGAGGCTCCTATGCTGTGTTTTTGTTTTAAAAAGACTTTCATGCTTCAAAGGAAAAGATAATCTGTGTTTGCATTGTGGATTTTTTTTGAAGGATACATCTAGAGCTGGGAATTTCCTCTCTTCTCCCAGTGGATTGCTTTTCTGCCAGGTGTGAAGCAATCAGTGTGTTCATCTCCCCACTGTGGCTCACCTTTCTGGACAGTTGTCTTCAGATGTTTCCTAATTTCACAGTTAGCCAGCTCCTGAAGAAGTGGAAGAGTATCTGAAGGGTGAGACAGGAATAAGCTGCAAAATTTCTCTTCTCCCGTAGTGGGACTCTGCTTCTTGGTTTTTCACTTCTCATTCCCATTTGGCTATTTTTCCCTGAAAGGAATCAAAGGCTTTCACAGCTGAGGAGTCGTATTTTAGAGTTCTAGGTGCAGCAGGATGGCCCAGGCTTTGTCTTTTCTAGCTTCCTAAGCATGTACCATCCCTTAATGCTCCATTTCTGCAGAAGTACCAGCCTCAAAGAAAGAAAGAATTGTTGCAAAATGTTCTGAAGTGCTCAAGTGTTCCAGAGCCAGAGTGTCTGCTTTCATAGAGGACTTTGGCAACCAGAAGCATACATTTTTTTGAGGTTTTGGCTCCTAAGGTTTCTTTAGCTTTGCCTTCTGTCTCCTCTTTTCATGTTCGCATTCCAACAGCTTTGTACCTTCAACATGTCCTAAAGTTTTTCTCCATCTTTTCAGGCTTTTTAACAGACTTGCATGCCTCTGGGAACTTAAGTGAGTTGGACATTCCAACATAGCAGCTTCATATAATGTCCCATAGGTATAAAAATATAACTTCTATGAAATATATATAGAGTGTAGTTAAATAGTGTTCTGGAGATCACTGGTATTCTGTTCCTCTTTGATTTGAGGCTTTTGAGAAGATAAATGCTGTTTCAGAGTTAAAACAAACCTGTGTTTCTTTTTTTGTTTACTAAGTTATTAATCCTCTCAAGATTGAATTAATTATGAAAAAAGATACAGTCCCATGAATATCTGGAACTACATTTTTGTGTCACTGGTTTCACTAACTTCTGACAAGACAAAACCAGGATTGTCATAACCTTTCTTCTCTTTGGCTTTAGCTTCTTTCTCATTGCAGAGGCAGAAGGCACAGTGGGGAGTCTCCACAGCCACTGTCTTGCTGAAATTCTGGAAGTCTACTCTGTATTTCCCTTCTTTGGTCTTGGACACAATGGGAGCAAAGCGATAACCCCAGAGCACCTCTTCTGGGATGTAGGATGTCCTCACTTGACAAGTAGCGCTAGTGGCTTCAACAGTGCCATCTAAAAACACCACCAATTCAAAATCTTGCTGCAGAATGGTTTCTGCTGCCATGTGGAAGAATGGGCTGTTCTTATCTATGATATGATAAATAGTTAATGGGGAAATGAAGAAGAGATTCTCATTGCCAGCATCAACTACGAATTCTATGTTGACCTGGTCCAAAATGATTGTCTCTCCTTCTGGGGTGATGGTGGTCTTCAGAAGTTTTCCATAGATATGACTCCCAATCAGCAGACTCTTCCTCAGGTTTGCCACCCGAATAAGGAGACAGAGCTTCCCACCACGTTTGCTGATGACAGCATTCTTGCTGAAGGTGATGGTCTTAGCCCGGTTTTTGGACCTTGATATCTTGGCCAAGATGGCACCACACATAAAAGAATTTATGATTACCCCCAAGATAGACTGGAAGATGAGCAGGAAAATGGCAGTGGCACATTGTTCTGTGACACATCTGAAGCCATAACCGATGGTTACCTGGGTCTCCAAGGAGAACAGGAAAGCTGAAGTCAGGCCGTTGATATTCTCAACACAGGGGGTGTGATTTATGGAAGGGTTGAATTCTGGAAGATCTTTGTGTATGTATGCCACAACATACCAGAGGAGACCAAAGAGAAACCAGCTGCCTAAGAATGCTGAAATGAAGATAGTCATTTTGTATCTCCATCTGAGATCCAGGATAGTTGTCCATATATCAATCAAAAAGACAAACCTTGACTGTTCTACATTGCCAAACTCTATGTTACACCTTCCATCTTTAGAGACAAGCCTTGCTCTTCGCCGGCTACGTTCTCTGATATGGCTGGTAAAGCGTTTCCGGAGGTAGTTGAACATTCCCTCTGCTGATAGTGTTCTGGAGAGTAAGAAATAATAAACATTATGGGTAATGCAGGTTTTGTTTATACCTGCAGGCGAGAAGTAAATTCTGATGAAGTCTCAAGACACTTGTTTAGGAAAAAGTTATATAATTTGCATATTTTCCCTCAGCTGGTGGGGAAAAGTTCCAGTAAGTATATGAGGAAACTAACAGATTCTTGCCTAAGGAGCATTCCAGCAAAAAATAATCATTTTGGCTTGCTCAGTAAACTTTGAATCAGTCAGCTGTTAATATTGTCCTCTGCTTAGTTGAATGAGTGGAGGCATAGAGAAGCAGGTAACTTCATCGTGGACATACGTTGGGAAAACTGATGGGGTTTTGAAGAGGTTTTTCTGCCTTTTAGAAGATAAAGTGCGGCCTGTCTATGCAAATGTGTGTGTGTGTACATCAGCATTAGGAGAACCTGGGTGCGATGTGGATAGTGAATTTAGGAAGAAATGAGAGTAGATGCAAAAGGCGTAGTTAAGCCAGATATGCAGTTATTTTAGCATAGTTATAGACTGGGTTTGAGGGTGTGAATTTAAAACTCTGGAATCCCAAAAGCATCTCAAATAGAACTCTTAGGTGAGAATAAAAGAAAAGATTAAATTTCAGCAGCAGGAGAATTGGATGCTTGCTCACCACAAAGGTAATACTAATACTAAAGGATCAGGTTCAGAAATCCATTCTTAAAGGAAAGGGTAGCTCTGCTTCCCTGTTAATTTTGTCCTTTATGATTGGCTGTGTTAACAAGAGACCCAGGCAACAAGAGTCATTGATGGAGAAAATACTACAGATGTGTTCAGACTGGAATTTGGATCAACCTACATTTGGAAAATTCCCAGTCTTGGAGTTATTCAGACATGCGAATGTGGGAGGCAGTTGATCCATTGTAGAGTTAGAGCTTGCCTGTTATGTTCATAGACAGATCTAGGCTCTGATTTTGACCCAAAACTTAGGAATGTTCTTAGAAATAATTGATTTCAGAATTGATCACCCTTCAAGCATAAAATGTGTTTTGTTGCCAGAGAGGATGTGTTAGATTAGTGCACAGTGCTAACCCACCCTGAAAGCATACCCTTGTGTGCCTATTTATTTAGCCTTTGTTAAACAAAATTCATCTTGTGTAGCTGAGTTTAACTGTGTACTGTAATCATATTTCTTGGGGGCAAAATGCTTCAGCTTAAAAACAACTGAAAAAAATTAAGAACTTGAGGGGAAAATATTCTCAATGCTGACTCACACAAAGGATGTTCTGAGTTAACTGTGTCTCTGAGGACGTAGTGTCCCCAGCCACACAGAGACCTGAACGTTCTGGGGACCTGCAGCTGCTATGGATGATGGTTTTTTTAGAAGGACCCGGACTTGGAGAGTGCATCTCTGAGCAGGAGATACTGGGGCCCTTGTAATTGTTTGCTACTGTTACTTTACTGCTGCATTACCCTTCCCAATAGAAAGTGACCCTAAAGCAATGCTTAGCAATGATTTTTTGAGAGGCAAGCTAAAGACACTACAACGCTTACCTGAAACCCTGCATCATATCACTGTCCCACCCTGGCTTCCCTTTTTGGCTAGGAGCAAAATGCTTAGGCTCAAATGGTTGTCAAATGGACTGCCCAAATTTTGCTTGACTGCAGGGGGTAATAATGTACTTAAATATCTGTGCAAGAGTTGTTTTGCTCCCTTAAGCCCTAATTTCATATATCTAAAATAGGGATAATCCATAGGCATGTAGTGGATTAGACATACTGATGTGAGTTACTTAGTGTGAAATCTGTCTCATTTAACTTCAGGAATTTAAATGTTAGATAATTGCCTATGACAGTTGTGCAGCTGACTCCTAATTGACACTAAAGGAAGCATATGCACCCTCTGAGGGTCCACTTGTCACCACAATTGTTTTATGAAGGAAAGAACTGTTTAGCAAAGTCTTTCCTTTACTCTGTGGGCATCTAGATTAATTTAGAGAAGCTGCCTAATCTTTTAATTGGCTAAAACAGAAATCCTTCCATTAGATGTAGTTACAGGGGCCAGAGAATACCTTTAGATATCATAATCAATAGCAAAGGGAAAATACTAAATTATCAGTGATGGAGCCTAAGTAAAAATGAATTGCATTTTGTAAAGCCAGAAGTAAATTCTATTATTTGATATCCTTATTTGTAGCAACAGCCCTGAGAAGGAATTTGTTTCTATGTCTCATACAGTTGCCTTCTTTCTGCACTTAGACAGAATCACCTTTCTCCTCTGCTCATTAAAATTACAATGAAAAAATGAAGGTCACTTTTGTTGTAATGTAGCTTTTCACTGTTTTAAACTTTTGCTGCCGAATGTATTGGTTGGAAATGTAGCTGACAAAGGTTAAACTTTTTAAGCATGTATCCGAGGAAGGCAGGAATGAGGTCACTTTCTAAACAATCCTCAAATTTTATTTTCCTGATGCACTTTTAATATATTCATGTTAATGCATAGTTTGAGCAAAAATAAAATATTGCTGTGCAACACACTATTCAAAGAAGTTTTCCAATATTTAACTTCTAACACCCCTGTTGTGCAAAATCATGCAGCTTCAGCTGTCATCGGCATTCATTTTGTCCTTTTCTGCAATAATGTGAACATTGACTGTCATTACCAGAATAGTGTGTGAAATGCTGGATGCCTCACCCTGTCCATCATAAGCTGCCCGTGCATACCTTTGGCATAGGTGAGCTACAGCAGATGTGCTCCTAACCTACTGAACAGATGTGAAGGGGAGAAAACTGAAGAAAACGTCTGGTTTCTAAGCTGCCCATCTTCTCATGCTAGGGGTCATGATAAACTGCTATCACGATTGTGGTAGGTCTGATTCAGCCTTCACTGGAACTTTTGGAAATTTGACCAAGGATCTGGACATACAATTGAACAGATAATAATCACAGAAGAGATGACAGCAAGCTAATCAGCATGGTCATCAGACTGGAACCTTGAAAATAGATCCCCAACTGTACCATTCTTTTCCTGCCTCTTTAAATCTTACATGCCCTCTTCAGAGACTGTTTTACAAGCCCTGATTAAGCTACCCCCAAGCAGATCAAAGCAGGAGAAGAATTACACCCTTCTTCAGGCAGGATGACAAAGGAATTCTCCCTTCAACGAATCTTTCTTGCTCCCACACACAACTGAACTGTGTTGATTTGCTTCAGCAGGAGAAAAATTCCCTCCTGTATAAGCATGCTGTGAGTATATCACAGACTGTCTAGAGGAGATTATATAAAGCGAGTTATATAATACAGCACTTAAAGTCCTTTCAGTTTAAATCAGTGAAGGTAACCTGACTATGTCTTAGCTAATATTTACCAGGGTATGTTTCCTGTTAGGCCCAAATAAACACAGTATTACTGTCTGTCTTGCATGTGAAATTCCGTGTTGCAGGAGTTAGCAAAGTTGCTGCTGTCCCCAGGCATAATATGTTTCTAGAAGGTGCATTGCATGTATTCTTAAACAATGGGGCATTTACCAATAAAACTACTCAATGAATAAAGATGACATGTCAAGGTTAGCTATGAAAACAAGGAGTTTCCACTTCCCTGTTCCAGTCTTATTTCACAGTGATCACTAGAGTAAGCAGAAACTTTCAGATTTCCATTTTCAGACTCCTGATCTTTCCTAACTTATCTATCAGTCCCTCCACCCAGAATTTTTGATAAATGCCCAGAAAGTTAGTTGTTAACAGATGCATTTCTACCTTTTCCTTTCTCTGCATTCCTGCAAGTAGGTAACAACAATCATTACAGTTCCTCTGATTGCTACGTACCAGCTGGAGTTCCTCTGCTCACTCAGAAATGTAATTGAGTGGTTCTCTTTGCTCTTACTTGCTTTCAATTGTTTTGTTCTGAAAAATTTTGAATGTGGGGGATAATGACCAGGCGCTTTAATTGTTCTTTGGGTAAGTCCTTTGTGCAACGCTGTGTGCGAAGCACATTAATCCGGGGAAATGGCTTTAATCTCAGCCACGTGCAGCACTTGAGGAGATCAGTGAGTGAAGGAAGGGGAAGGTGTTTAATGTTTGATGGGGGCCTGACAAGAACAAAGTTCTGTCACCTGCTATTTCACTGAAGTTCTGATATCTGTGGCTTCACATGTATTTCTTCCCTTGCAGCAGTGGATATATGAGCAAAGTTGACAGAACCAAATCATCAGGGGGAGACAACATAAATGAAAAGCAGCCCACTGAACCCGTAGCTTTTGTTAGAAACACATCTTTGTTAGGGATTCAGATGAAGTTCTAAGAAGCTTAGGTAGAAGAAAGGGGGAATACAGAGTTAAAGGATTTTTTTTTTTTTCAGTCCTGCTCAGGTCTTTTCAAAACTCAGATCTTCTTTCAGTCCTTTCTGTGTTTTTCTTTTTGTTGAACTTTCTCTGAACAAAATACGTGAAATATCCAATTCCTAATAACTTATAAAATATTTTTTTATTAGGAAGGCAAACTATAACACTTAGCCTCATGGTGTATTATCTTCTGGCTGTTTTACTGCCGAGACCTTTGGAGAGTATAGTTCGTTTGCCCTTCACTAGCTGCCCTGGGTAGAGCAGGAATGAGCCTGTGGTGATGGGATGACAGTTGCAGCATTCTGTCTCCCTGTCTTGCTGCTTATATCAAAATTATACCAGAATCAAGGACTGCCAAAGAGAGCTAGCCCTCTATTGAATCAATTTTAAGTATAGCAAGAATATAAGCTCACCTAAAGCAGCCAATTGGCCCTGGGGGTAAAAAGAATCTGATTTACGCCATCCTCCATGCCCACTTTATCTTTCTGATGGACATGTTAGCAAAGGGAACAGAACTGCTGGTACTGGCAAGCTGACACAGGCAAGCTTTTTTTCTTGGACCTGGCAATGTCATCATTAAGTATTTACTCCTGATAGATCTGAGTGCGGAATGTAGTGGCTCTGCCTCCGAAGTGTTGACTGAAATGCCAGTTCCTTGTGGGAAATATGATCCTTCAATCCGGCTCAGCGTGCTAATCTGGGAGTCTTGTCACAGCTCCAGTCCAAGCGACTACATTTTGCCAACCTAAAGTCCAACTGGAATTTCTGGTGGATACACCAAAGGACCTTATCCCCTGCCTTGCCCTCTCTCCTGCTAAATAGAATTACTGTAAGATGTTAAAGAGCTGCCCTTTTCCATTGCAATGATAGCCATTTTTCAGCAGGAGAGGCAAAGTGGTACCTGCCTGCAGGTTGTGAATATGAAATATCTTTAGAACAGATGTCTTTCTATCTCAGATTACTGTAAGCACACAGGTTTATGTGAGTACCTAATGAAGAAGCCCTCTTAAGTGCCTAACTTTCCTCTTTAGATAGCAGGGAGTGTGGTTTCATCCTTCTGTCTTTTCAACTGGGTGAACCAGAGTTGTCCCAGCCACCCCAACAGTGATATAAGAAGGATATGTGCTATGCCCTTCCTTGCTTCCCCCATGTCCTGATATTTAGGGGAAGGAAACATGTATGGTCTGACACATATGGGCTGTATAGTCTCTGCAGGAGCTGTTGGTTACTTAAGGGACTAAGCCACTTCAGGAAGACTGCTGTAATACCTTGCCAGGATATAGCAGGGGGGTTCTGACCCTCTGCCTTAAAATTGGATCTTCTCATTGTTCTTTGTATATGTTTTGTAGAGTTTGCTACCTGATGCGTTCTGCTGCTGAGCAGCCCTGTTGTTACTTGGGTGCACCTTGGAGTCACACTTCCAGTACAGTTTCAGTGGTAGTAGCTGAACAGCAGCTAATTTGCATCCAGGAATGTTGCTCACACTAAGCAATGTATACATGGTTTGAAAAGACAGGCTGCAGTTTCCCCTCACAAAGCCGACCTGAAGAAATAATTCATTCATGAGAACACAGGCAAATGAATAAATGAAAGAACAGGCACTGCAGCAGTGAAGACTCAAGCAAATCACGTTTTCTGAAAGCTTAGGAGTGTTTGGGGTCCTCAAAGGTTAAAATACTTACTTTAGGTGTATAAATAAAGAATTTACAGCAATAAAGACATTACTGTCATTGTTAGCAATTAATAATATTGTAATTAGTGCTGCACACAGAATTAATCCATTTACTGGGGGAGAGAGTCTAAAGACTTCAGCTGACTGTCGAGCAAATGACATGTCTCATATACGCAAATACTGTTAAGGTTTTGGTAAATTTACAGAAGTAGCATTTCTTCCTGCCCTATGTGCCACGGAGGCGAGAGGCCAGCCGTGGCCCACAGTTACTCCCTTTCTGCCACTGACTAGAAGCATGGCACTTGTAAAATAGCTCTGTCTAGACAAAAACATTTGCCAGCACTCCCCAGCAATGATCACTTCATAGGCACTAAAGAAAACTTCATTATTTGATATTTTTGCAGTGCTAGACTAATTCCATGGCTAGACTGTATCTCCCATAGCACCTTCTACTGTGACAGAGAATTCCCACACAGCAGATGATCAACTTCAGCCTCAGGGTGCATCATGAGATACGTAGTCATGCTGGGTATCTTGCCTCTGGAGAACAGAGAACTGGGAGCTAAGCTGTCTTTACTATACAGCAGGATTTCCCAACAGAGCTGTTTCTATTTTCAGACAATTAGGTTTCCACTGAAAATATTAAATTTTCAATAGGAAGTGGCTCTCTGGGAGAAATTATTTCTCAAGTAAATTCTGTCTTCTGGGATTTTTTTTTCTCTGGTCAAAAAAAACCCAAAATAATTCTCATCGCAGCAGACTTGTGTGTGATGTGTTGTTGTGGTTGCAAGAGAAAAAATTTAGGGATTTAACTCACCAACGGTGTTATGCTATTTTTGTATTCTGCTTTAACAGAATTAATTATGATTTACTGTGAAGTCTTGAAAAGAAAACATTTTGCTTTTTGTTGAGACTTTCTAAAGGAGAAAGGCAGGGTTTCTCTGGTTACTTTTCCTCTGTTGCCAGAAAGAGGCATTGCACTCTAAATGTGTGAGAAAGGCAGACTGTAATAAGTTCTCACCTGTGTGACTGAGAGCAGAAGCTATCTGCAGCCAAAGAACTACATTGCAGTAAGATGTGGGCTAGGGAGGCAATACGGCATAAACACCACACATAATAGTCACAGGGAAAATGGACAGAGTCATGTGAGCCAATTCTACGTGTTCTCTCATTTTGTTGTTCTTTGCTGAAGTATTTAAGGGGTTGAATCATTAACTCACAATTTGTTTCTACAGCTTGGCAATGTCAAGTCTCAGTCACCAGCATGGTGCAGTGGAAAGGGCTTTCTGCAGAAGCCCCAAAGGCTGAGAGGCAGCTGACTCAGGCATCAGCAACACAGCTAGAAGACAGCCATTACCCAAACCAAAACCACCTGTGAACACTGACAGTTCTGACCCTGCTTCAGCATCTGATCTCAAGGTATCTCAGTAGTCAGCATTACCTTATCGTATAAAAGCTTCTGTTCACGTACACTCTTTCTTTCCAAAGTGTTGGTAAATTTAAACTGATAGTGGCCTCATACCACCCTGAAAAGGACCCAGCTCTGGGTGTGGGGAATATTGCTGACAGAATACACTTAGCACTGTTGCAACAGCTTTCAATGTGGTTGGAAAAAGGTTCTTGCTTACTCAGTGCACAAGAAAAGCATGAAGTTGTGCTCTCTCTGCACTCTGCACAGTGCTAAAGGAACAAAAGCAAGAAAGCAAATGTTGCCATGACATAAAGTCTTCTCACAGTAGTTCACATCACAGGGAATTGCCAATTCCAGCTCCAGAGGAGAGATGCAGTAAAGGAATAGTCAGAACAGACTACCACAGCATTGCTAGCCCTGCTGTGTGGTCATACACTGCACGCTCAGTCAGCCTTAGAGACAGGATTTGATGTACTATTTGCCAACTCTGTAATACTCCCTCTGTGAACTTGAGGAAGATGAGGGAAAGGCAAATGAGCACCTAACCTGGATGATACTGCAGTAGGAAGAGTTCCTTTGATTTCTGCTACTGTGTTTTTATGATATAGACTGTACGTAGCTTGTCGGTGCTCCAAAAAGATGCTTGTAACTCATGGTGTGAATTGCACACTGTGGTATCATTGCTCTGCTGCAATCTTTCACCTGCTCAGAGCACCAGTGTGAACAGTGTAGTGGGTGGTTATCCTAGTCAGCAGTTTGGGAATATTTTCATGTAAAGTTAAGAGTACTGTCCTATTGCAGTCCTTACCATTAGTTAGGCTGCAGTTTCAGTATCCCAGTCTTTTGTGGTTATCGAGATGACTTTGATTTCTAAACTGGCAAAAACATACTATGCTGTGCTGGTTTGTTGCCAATAAGCCAACCATAGCAGCATAGATAGGACTATCACATTGGTCTTGATAAGCCAGATTCAAATCCCTGCTCTGCCAGGGTCCCACTGGGAACCCCAGCCTTGAGCGTTTCTCAGATAGTAGGACTGTGAGAAAGAAGAATTGGGGTTGCACCAGATGACATGATAGATGGTAGCTGCAGTCTGCAGCAGTAGCCTGCAGCTTCACCTGAAATGGTTAAGGACGTGAAGAGGAGAAAGTAAGATTTATTGGTCTGGAAACAGGCAGTTGTTGAGCTGTAGCCCTGACTCTGTGGTCTCAGACTGTTTCCATTGCTTTCTAACTCATGTTCCCTGTCTGTGAAGGAAATAAGAATAATTCCACTACTTTACATGTGACTGTGAGGCTATTTTAATGTTGAGAATAGTTTTTCATAATGTAGAGTATTATTTTATTACAAAGCAACTTTTGGGCTGCCCTGCCCTGTTAGACTAGCGTGTTGCTTCAGTAGTAACTGAAATGATCCCTGAACACAGCTGTCACTTGAAGTATTTTGAGATCTTTCAGGAGCAATGGTGTGCTATAAATACAAATTATCACTATTTTTTTTCCATATAGAAGGCGATTCTTTCATACTTTATTGCTTTCTTAAGGTAAACAAAGAACAAAGTGAGGAAGGCTTTCTCTCAAGATGAAAGTGTGTCTACATGTGTAGCGCTCTCCTTGGATAGTTTATATCATTGAACTGTGTGTAAAGCAGTTTTCCGTCTTTGCATGTCTCAGTTGCCAGAGATTAAAGGTGTGCTACATTGCAGCATAAGTTCTGTTCTGTTTATTACCTAGCACTTCTCATCCCCCTTCCTTTAATAACTAGTAGTCTCATAAGTGAATCCGACATACATAGTTTACAGAGGTCTTTTCTACTATTAGTTCTTTTGCTACTTTTCTGTCTGTTTGCTGGTTTTGCTAGTTGCTTTGATTTGGCATTGTTTTGCAATCGAGTTGTCCTTGTTTCTTGAATTTTTGTACTGAGGATCTTAGTTTCTCTTAGACAGGAGTAATAACAGACCATTTGCTTCATGAGCATGTGGCGTGTGTTAGGTTCTTCTGAGTGACTGTGTCCTGTCTGTCATTCAGAAGTTTTCCAGCAGAAGTGCTGAAAGGAGTATTGTTCCAGACTTGCTCTCCATTGACAAGCATTTTGGACTTAATTTTCTTGAACTTGCTTTTTACCTCAGAAGAATAAAGAACCACCCTGATGGCTGTAATCAAATTCAGGCGGGCTACAGCTTGTAACATAGGGAATGGGAGCACCTGGGAGGGAGAATGTAACCTTAATTCTTACTGTATATCTAAAAAGCAGAGAAACCAATGATGAAACCATAGAATTGTTAAAAAGGGAAAGGATTCATTGCATTCCTGAACAGATGCATGTTTCCTTGTACCCTTTTGTATAATATAGGCTTTCTCCTATAGGAGGTCCTTTATGTATCTGTCCATCTGACATGCTGAGCTTATATTGAAGCACATCATCTGCTACCTGTTGATCTTCCATGCTCCTTTTTCAGCTCACCGGGCCTGCAAGTCTGTCATATAGCAGCTGCAAGGTAGATTGGCACTTGGCTGATGCTGCGTGTTTAATCAGTTGAAGTTCAACAATAAGTGTGTCAGACACTAGTAGTTTGGAAGATTTCTTTTCATCATGTAGTGCTCCAATCACAAGTGCTGGCAGCACTGCAAACTTTGATTGACAGATTTAGTCCTACCTCTGGTTCCTGAAGCCTGATTTCTATGATGTTCAACCAAGCTGTCTAGATACATCTTGTACCATTACAGTCTCATCTCAATAGTTTCCTTCCTTCAGCTCTTCTTGGCTGCTGCGTCGTGACATGAGTAACAGCCATTGTTCCAGTGCTTTTTGTAGGGATGTATAGCATAGCCTGCAGCCTCTGCCGTGCCTTTTAAAGTCAGTTTGTGGTCCCAAGACATGGGTTGTGAAAAAGCCTGACTTCAGAGATTTCCAGCTGAAGTCAGAGGTATTAAAGGCATTTGGTGCTCTTTCGTACAAGGTCTGATGAAGCAAATTTTGTCTGTCTGAATTAGAGTCTGCTTGTGCCTTGTAGATTGGTTGAAATGTTCCTGTGATTTATTACAATTGAATACCATGAAAGCTAAACAAATTTCAGGAGCAAATCTTGAGGATCAAATCTTAGTAGGCAGCTATTTGCCTAATGTCCTACTTTTTTTCACATCTCCTACAGGAAGTAAATAGCTTTTAGTCACACAAGTACCTGATTATTCCCTGAAAGACTAAAACTCAAAATCGCCCCTTTTAAGGCTAATTTCTGCTTTCGGGGGGCATGCACAGTGCCCTCTGAAGGTATTGGGGAACAGCAGCTGAAAATCTAAAGACTGGAACGGAGTCTGCTATCCCTGGTGTATGCAGTATTTCACCAGCAGAGCTTTTTCTATTCCAATCCTTCAGTTACTTTTGTGTCCCTAATTATTTATATAAGTGTAATTGACTTGCAAGACATTCTTGGCTTTCAGTCTGCATTGAGTGAATTATTGACCCATCACATGGGTCACTGATGTGAAGAGACGTATGAACAAACTGGGTGCAAAATAGCTACTTTGCATTCTTAATAGCAAATGTAAGTCAGTAATAACTTTGCTGCTTGATGCACTCAGAGCCTGCACAATTTTAGTTTGACATGCATATGGCTGAGTTCATCCTCAGTGTAATTTGAAATTCATTGGGCATGGACTTCATCTCCTTATGCTACTTTAAAATCTCTCCTGTGTTGAGATGCGATATGCTAATTCCAGAGTTTACGGCTGACTTGAGATGTTACATTTGAAAAATCAAATCCAATTAAATCAACTTATTACCAAGGTCAGAGACCAGTATTCAGCACATTCTATTCCTTGCTATTTTGCAGCAAAGAGTAAACTTAGTGAGCGTATTGTGTCTCAACCCATAAAATAATCTGCCCTAATAAGGTGGCTTCTGGCAGCAGGACGTAGGAAGCATAGTCAAGCAATAAAGCATTCCCCAGAGAGTCAAAATTTCTGAGCTCAGTTCCTGGCTTTTCAGAGTTTTTTGTATACTATGGGACAAATGTTCTCCCCTTTGTGTCTATTTCCCCATCTACTCATAAGATGGAAGCAAAACTAGGGTGTTGTGTGGATAAATTCAATGATTGCAAAAAGCTTTGAGACCTCTTGAATGTGTTGCTGTAGACTGGCAACACAGCATCAGCTTGCTGTAGTCAGAATTTTAATGGAGCTGAGATTTTAGGAGCATATAAATGAGAGATGCCCAATTGCTATCTTGGCAGAAACTTGTTTATTATCTAAGAAGAAGAAAAGCTTCTGCTGCATAATATCTTAATATTCTCAGCAAGGAGTGAAACAGAGGGGAATATACTGTGGCTTTTGGGGATGGACAAATACTAAGCCGATTTGCAGATACTTTTGCAAATTAAAGTCTTAAGTTTAGATTTATTATGAGTTCCCACACTGTGAAAGTCTTTGTATTTAAATTACACTATCACCAAGTGCCTGGTGGCTCTTTCTGCCTCTTACTGTTCAGCATCTAATGCATTTCCTGCAGGAGGTCCTTATGTTCCAGACAAAACCAGACAGAAAATTGAGAAGAATGCTGAATTCTTAGATACCCTTTACAAATAGCCTACTGTCTCATTTCTAGTGGAAAATATAATTTAACCTGCACAGGCATCTTGCATCTTTCCCATTCATTTAGGAGCTTAAGTCTTGTTGGAATTTTCTATGGTGTCAATTCATTCCACCAGCCTGAGGGAACTTACTGAAGTGCCCACTTCTGTAGCTCAGGTGCCTCAGAGTTCATCTCGGTCATCAGAAACTGGCATCTCAAGGTGAATTGCTTCCATCTGATTACTCCTCTCAGACTTCCCTGTATCTTCAGCTACACAAGCAGCTCTAGGTACCAAGATTCCTATTTTGAGCTGAGTTTCTGCTTCTGTTAAGTGCCTAATTTGAACCTGGGACTAAATTACTTCCAAAAGCGAGGCTCTTGCCTCAGATATTAAGGAGCTTTTAAAGATCTTGTATCGGTTGCTCAGTTCGTGCAGAATTCAATTGTGTAGCAGACCTTGGGATGTCATTCAAGATTTCCAGAGTCCTAGTAAGGTGGTGTAAACCCCATGAAGGATTTACTCTCACCTCACTTTACCCCTCAAAATGTTAGAAAAGCCCAGGCAGCTAATTTAAGAGAGACCCTAGAGTTAGAGCGTATATGAGGACTAGAGGAGCTGTTCTTCATGGCATCTCATCTCACCTGCCCACCACCAGGTTGTGTGAGCAACCTGAGTGACAAGTTTAGACATAACCTCCAAATTTTAGATAAATAAAGGAAGTGAGATTAACTTCCTTGTTTTATCTCTTGATATTGGTGTTCACATACAGGGTGGCCATTCAGATCGCAGTAGCTGTATCCTATGATGCAAGTGTCACTTGTATAACTGTTTTTATCTTTGGCACAGAAATTCCTAGGGCTTCAAACAATCTCTTTCCGTTTGTTACCTGTTTCATGGTTACTCTGTGTACATTTCTCCCTGCAGCACAGAAGGCAGTTGAGAGAGTTTATTAAAGTATGGGCAAACTTAAATTACTTTGCATTTATCATGGAATACTGCAGAGAAAGCATGCTCACATGTCAAAACCCTGCGTTGTGAAATCAAGAAATGAATAAAACCACCTTACCTCTGTGAGCACTCAGTATGGAGTGTGCAAAGTCATCAGCCACTCTCAGCCTGAATGTGGTCCAAGTTACCTGTTCTGTAGAAAAAACTTGTCAAGATATTCAGGGTGGGCTAAGAAAAAACTCTTGAGTCTTAACTGTAAAGCTCCTTTTCTCCAGTATGCATGCTGAACTACAGTCCTGTTTCATGGACAAGAAATAGAGCCTCAGGGTATACAGTGCTAGTATATCTTTTGGTGGATTGTGCTGCTGCAGGAATAGACAACTGGCACTTCTGTAGCAACTTGGCTTGGAAGGTAAATCTACATTCCTGTGTCAGACTCCCCTCATTCCCACTGTAGTCCAGAGACTTAAGGGTGCACCTTGGTTGTTGAGTGTTGAGGTGAGCTGCTAACACTTGAAACACAAGAGTGGCTTTCAGGTACAGGGTACTCTGAACTCCATGGCTGGAAAGTGCTTTCACCATGACCACCCACCTTCAAGAACCACCCAGTTACCCCAGAATATCATTGCTTACCAGCAATAGGGGTGGGTCCACAGAACTTCTGCCAAGAAACGTGAATTCCCAGAGCTGCTCTCTGTTACATTTCTCCTGAAACAGTCAAGGACAAACAACACATCTAGATGGAGCTGGAAACCAGCAAGAAACTCAGTGAAAGGAAATGAGGCACGAGGACGTCCTTCTACTACCTGTCTCACCATCTCCCAACCCCCCCCTCTCCTTCACACCCAAATACAAATCCATGATTAAGACTTAGTGCCCTTTGCCTTCATCCTTCCCTGCTCCACACATTACTCCCACTAAAGAGGGCTGTGTTTCCAAGTCCTTACAGACTTTCCCTCCAGCTGCTTGCTGTCTGCTTTTCAACCTGAGAGCTCAGCCCAAGAGTCCCATGCCCTCTGCTCATCCATCTCAGGCATACACCTCCTCACCTGTGTGCTTTGTGCTGCCTTGTTCAGCTCCCCTGCCTTCAATTGAGAACACAGCAAATCAGGGTCAGGATCCCGCAGCCCAAACTGTGCTGGTATGCACAACAAATTATGTCTAATCAGATGTATTGGCATGTGCCGAGGCTGTTATGCAAAGGCACCTATAAGACTGTGCCTAGAAGGAGAGCATGCTTACTGCTGCTGACACTGCCCAGCACAAGCCGACTATTTTGAAGTTTGTGTAATGCACATACTGCTGCTCAGAAGCCTCTGGTGTGATTAGGTATTAGCCGAAAGGATCAGTCCCTGGGCATTGCTGTATCTGCGTTAAAACTAAGCTGGTCAGTCATAGAATTCATAGAATTCTGGTCAGTCACTGTAGTACGTATGTATAACACTTGTTAACAGCTAGCTGATGACCAAAACTCTTTTATGCTACACCTTACTGGACTTTTTCAACAGAATTTAAGAAAATAGTGGCAGTTATTAGATAAGCACCTATGGAAAAAGGCTGTGGTATAAGAAATACAGGAAATCAGCATAGAGGGGGCACTTGTTACTTCCTGATCATTCAAACCATTACTTTGTTGTTTTCATTATTTGATTCTATAATGGAGATTTTCTCCTTCTTGTGCAGTGAAGTTGCATCATGCAGAAAATTGGTTTGTTTAAGTAAGAACTCTTATGGTGTCTTTCATCGAATGTTCTCAGAGAACATTACTAATAATTCATTAAAGGGGCACTGTCAGCTGGAACACTTTTAATTACCATTTTCTGACAAGTCAACCCTTAAGTGGTATGCCCTGATTTTTAAATTTATTACTAACACATATGCAGATTTTTCTTTTTCCCTGCTGATGTTTATATGGGTTGAGGAAAGTAATTGGCTGTGAGATTAAGGAAGTGAAGCATGCACTACATGTTGTCATGCCCCAAAAGGAAGATAATTTAAGGGTGGTTACTTTTTTTAACAGTAGTTTTGAGAAACTCCTTACTGTAGCCTCTGAGCATCTCAGTGCATCTGAATGTAGGGAACTTCTGCTATGTGCATGTTACTGCTGTGAAACTGAAAACACTCTGAACTTAAGCTATAGCTGTGAAAATCGTTAGCTGCTACTTGTTAACTGCCTGGGTATACATGCTTAGCCTTTAAGTAACTATGAGGTGAAGACAGGCTGGCTGGTACTGATACAGGGTTAAAACAACAATACTGGCAGTTACCACAAAACAGCTAATATGCTGTAAACTTGTATCAGCTTATCCCACCCTAGTTTGTTTGCACAGCCATACTTTAAGGCCCTTCCAACCCCATGTCACTGTCAGAAATACCACTCAGCGTTCCCAGAGAACAGTAATGCCTGAACTTCCATCTTCTGCCTTCTCTATCTGAGATGACTACAGCAGATGCAGAGATTTTCTTTGACAATGTTTTCTTAAGTCTCAGTAGCCTGTTTTAGGGGAGCAGAAACTGCAGCAGAGAACTCTCAAGAGGATTGCCCAAGGAAAGGAAGCCAGTGAGTAAGCAGACTAAATCCAAACATCGTACTCCACAAAAAAGCACTCTCTGGTTCCCTTGCTGTAGTCATTAGGTGACAATTTTGTGCAAGGAAACAGAAAGGACAGTCTATCCGGAAATATCATGGATTTCCTCAGTCAGCTATCAAGAAAACAGTATGGGGCTAAACCTCTTACCTTGTGTCTTACGCAGTAAAGGTGACTGCAGAAGGGAGGTGGGAGAAAAAGCTGCCCAGCTTCGTGTCCCCTAGACCATGCGATTTCCACAGTACTTTGGTCCAACAGCTTCTGTATCAAAGGAAGAGAGCCCAAGGCCCTCTTTGGCTTTTATGTGTGGCTGTGTCAGCTCAGACTGGTTGCCAGCTCATCTATATGCAATGGCTCATTAACATTGTGCCTTGGTTTATATATTGTATGTGAAAGGCAGAGGAATGGCTGCTGGACGGATAAAAAACACAGTGGAAGTGTTGAACTGCCAAAGTTAGGGCGAGTAGTGCAAAATTACCTGAAGAAGCTA
Source organism: Buteo buteo (assembly GCF_964188355.1). Classification (NCBI taxonomy): domain Eukaryota; kingdom Metazoa; phylum Chordata; class Aves; order Accipitriformes; family Accipitridae; genus Buteo; species Buteo buteo. Next base: position 3,424,353 of record NC_134179.1, on the reverse strand, counting down.
ACGTTACTCCTACCGTCATCAGTATCTGAGTCTCTTGTCTCATCCCACCAGTACAGTCACAACAGAAGTGTCTTGACTACTTGTGAGGATCAGGCCTTTTCTTTGCATGGGCAGTGTGGTTTTGGAAAGAACCCAGTGCCTCTTGATACCTCCCATATTTGGCAGAACCCTTTGCAGTTTGGTTTATTTGGTCTGTGATATATTAGATGCCCGTGCCCTTGCCCAAATTCCTGCTTAGACTTCTCTTCCTAGATTTGAGCTGAAACTCAGAGTCCATCTGAACTCTTTGCAGAAGACTTGACTGCAGGAGTTCACTCATTGCTGTAAAGTTGCTGTTACTCTCTCTGCATTGTTGTCGTCTTGGAGCTTAAAGAAATGTGCATCTCTTGTATTTCTCCATCCTTTAGTAGAGTGCCTTTGCATCCTGTTGATAAGGGATTGAGTGACATAAGCCTGGAATCATCCCACTTACCTATAGGCACACAAAAAATAGGTGTCTAATAAAGCTAATTCTTCTGGTTCCCTCTTATGTTCAGAAGGCATTTCTTCTCACTCTAACACAGGCATCTAAGGATGCATTGCCTTGCAGGAGTGCCTATCCTTCTCCATCAGTAGAGAGAGGACTTAGATGACTGAAGCAGTTTGTATCCCTATCTTTTGGAAGCCTACTGTAAATAAGTAAGTTCTACCCTCAACATTAAAATCCCCAGACTGGAAGCTGATCTTCCCTTGGTTATACAGCAATAAGAACCCAGTGCTTCTAGCCACTTACTAGGGGCAGGTGGAGGACATCCTGCAGGCAGGATCCTCTGAGTCTTCCAGGAGGTTGGGAATAGGATTTGTATGTTAAAAAAAGTTATTTCAAGCCTGGGCAGAGCCAGATCTGTTCACGCATTTGAAACCAACAGGAGCTTTGTGACGCAGTGACGCAAGCGTTTGCCCCAGAGTGTTCTGAAGACAAAAAACACTGATACAAGGAATCAAGTTATTAGCCATCCCATTGTTTTAATAGCTCCATCATTAATAATAAATTTGATAATACTCAAGCAGCACTTTTCATCTCCAAAGCATCTGTCACACCTCTTAACATTCCTGTGGGGCAGGTATGCTGTCAGTGATACCAACACATAGAGGCTTTTATAGCACCAGGAATTGATGGTGGAATTGCTCCAGATACTTTTACCAAGAGCTAAGTGATGTGGTATACTCTGAAATAATCTGTTTATTTTTATACTGTGCCTAGTACATGCAGGAATCCTGTCCTTTTAACCTATTGGCAGTTCGTGATGGCACAAATTAATTTTCTTCCATCACACAACATACTGCAGATTGTTTAACATAATTTTTCAAAGCAGCAAGCTAGTTCTCCTGCAATGAAACTCAATGGGATTTTTTCCCACTAGCTTCAAAGAGCATAGTTGAGCCCTTAAAGGGATTTACTTCTGTTAAATATTATCCTCAAAACTAAGAAATTAACAGCAAATGGGCTTTCTTCCTTTTTCCTCTAAGACATGTCAAAAGAATATTATAAAAAAGAATAGCTTTCCACAGCTTTCAGAAACTCCCCAATTTCAATTGCAGGTTTTTAGGAAAGAGTGTAATTAACAACTTTATTCAGTCTGAAGCCAGAAAATTCTTTCTATATTTGGCATGAAAAAAGCAGAGCAGGAGGAGGGGAGTAAATGACCTAGATTTTCACAAGTGACAAATGATTCCTAGATGCTCTGTCTAAGACCCATTATATGGCAGAGATTCCCACAAAGTACACTGCAAAATGACTTCTCTTTATTGTCTATCATGTTGGACATTCAAAATCACCCAAGACACTCTTGGAGATCTAGGCTATTGTGTTTGTTAAACTGATTATTTTATTCACTTAGGGTAACATTTCCAAAAATGCATCCATAGCCAAGCAATTAAATCCCATTTTCAGAAGTGACCTCGGTATGCCAGCAGCTCTCCTAATTCACAATGATCTCCCCTTTTCTGAGCTTGCTTCATTGTTTTCCTGGAAATGTATACATTGAGAGCATGTCCCATAAAGAGGAAATGGGGAAAACAAGGTGTGACTAAGCTAACATTTTCAGAATGTTCTTTGCTATATGTCCAATTTTTTCTTGTTTTTCAATGGTCTGTTTTCCACAACCAAGTCAACATTTTCTATAAAAAGCAGGTCCTCTATGGAAAGCCTGTTTGCCTAATAGCAGTTTCTCCGTATAAATGTTGATAATCTCCGTTTTGTCAAAGGAAAAAAGATTTAATGCCTTTATCTTTTTGAATGATTATTTATAGAAGAGGAGGTCTCCCTAAGATGTAATCAAAGATACATATTTTAAGTATAGTAAGCAGGTCAGTACTGCAGGCAGTTGTTTATTCATTAACCTCAGTGTAGCTAGGCTGGCAGCCTCCCAGTAGTTATTTACTTTGTGCTAACCAAGGGGAGGGATTTGAAATCCATTGCAGTTTTATTGAGTCCCAAGAGAGGTGATTCTGTCCTTCCAGTTATGTCTCATTTTGTGTGAGTAAATGCTGAGCATATTCTAGATAGTAGTGTTATCAATGAGTATAGCAGTAACAGGAGACTGAATATTCAGTCTTGATTTATGTACAATTGTGATTCATTCCCCAAACTTTCTTTTCTGTGAGCGAGCAACATCACAGCTGAGAAATATGAGAACTGGGTTTTTGCTCCTCTTAGCAGGGAGTGTCACCGACACCCTTCTTTAAATAAATAGCCATGCATGCCAGCATGCAGATAAGCTTGAAGAAAGTGTAAATCTGTAGGACAGCAAGTGTCTGAAATGGAAGAACAGTGTAACAGATGAAGTTGATTATATCCCTCATCCCTTCCAGCACCTCCAAGCATTGCTGCTAATGAAAGTAAAAGGTTCCTAATCACTTCAGCCCTTCTTATTCTTAGACAGCAGATAGTTGAAGCCCTTGGCCTCCTCTGTTAACTGTAATGACAAAATTTAAATGCATAGGCTATTTAAATTCAAGAACAAAGCTAGCTGTAGTGCTGGCTTGACAATGCATGTGGAGATCCAGAAAGGCAGAGACCTGTGTTATTTAACTCCTTGAAGTCAGTCAGTTGTTGAACAGGAACAGAGGCTTTGTATTATCTGCCCTCTTCTTTACAGAGCGGTGCAGCTGGGCTTGGGGGAGGGAAAAAACAGTACTTGTGACTTCATAGCATGAGAGGGAAACTTGCCTGCCAACTGATGAGTTGTTTTCTGTCTTTTAGACTCATTCACACACTTAATTTTTCTGTGACTTTTCAGAAAGCGCAGAGAATTGGTGACAAGAATTTAGCACTGTCTTTAAGTTGTTATGCTAGAAGAGCATAGCTGCAATAAAGATGTCCTGAAACAGTGTGGCCTAGAATCCCCCCCAGTCCTCTGGCAAGCCCGCAAGGTAGAACACCTCTGCTGATAACGCCATGTGGGAAAAATGGGGTTTATGCAACTCTGTTCATGGAGGAAATTATGCCAACTTCTCACTGGAAGGAGTAAAGCTCATTACTTGTATTTACTTGTAATTCAGCTGCTTGGCAGAGGAGGTTCATGCCAGAGAAGTCCTTACTTCCCCCGAAAATGTAGGGCATGTGTGGACTGCAACAAAGGCACTTCTTTCCTTCCTGGTTGTAGTAAGCTGGGTGTTTAGCACAAGGCTGTTTAGCTGCTGGAGAGCAAGCCAGCCAGCCAGGACACAGAGCAGGGCAGCTGGATCAGTGAGCTAACAGCACCTCGGAGTAGTCCTTCCCTGGGTAGAGGGTGTGTAATCACCCGTGCAGAATACAGTGAGGGATGTTAAGTCATGAGTCACTTCCCTTTTTCCAGTCACTGCATCCTCCTTTTTAAAAGTTAAGCTAAGCATACAGAGGAAAAGATAAGACTTGTATTGATAGAAAGCGCCATGTTCTTATATTGGCAGCTGTGTCCTTGTCACCTTGCCCCTTCTCTTCGGCACTCCTAAGCAAAGCAATCTGCGATGGAAATATGAGCATGTGATGCTACAAACGTAGTGATTGCTCTGAACAATAACATTGGCATCTGACTCAGGAGTGACTGAAATCTTTTTTTCTATTTGAAGCTAGGAAAATAGGAGTTTAAAACACTGTATGTAGGAAAGTGTTTGAAGTCATTGAACAACTGGTGTCACCAGTTAACACCTGTTGAAGTTTTTTTTCTAGATTTTCATTTAGGTTTGTCTAGTAGCATCAGGCTTCTGCATGAGACATTAGAGCTTTCATCTCTCTGTTATATATGATGGTATTAAAAGTGGTAACTAGCTGCGGCTCAGTGATGATGTTTATTAATTTGGTAGAAGAAGGAGCACAGATGTCTCAGGTACACACTGTGCTCTAACAAGGTTTTTTTGAGCTGCAATCGATCAAATGGTATGAAGCCTTAAAATGGGATCACACTTCATTTCATCCTCTGCGTGTTTCCTCTCTCATTGTTTTCCAAATAAACATGTTTCTCTAAGCACTAAAAAGGTATTCATGGAAGTTTAAGTTGTTCTCAAGGGCATGAGATGTTTCTAAAATGCCGGTCTCAAGGTGTCCCTACATCAACCTTTGAGAGCCCCTGAGGCTATCGGGTCCAGGTTTGCTGTAAGCACAGATGTGTCTAGCCAAAGGCTTTCTCTGGAGCATGTGGTATCCTGCTTGCTTGAGCAAACCTGATAGCTTGATAGAGAGCGGGGTGGCACACGCTGCATGGCCAGGCATACCTGTGTGGGACCGTCTCCTGTCCGCTAGAAAGCAGCTATATGAACAGGGATAAGCGCATTAGGGTATATTGTACTTACTTGCAGTTGCCTTTCTGGGGCTGTGTTAAATATCACCAGCAAAATTCAGTTTCTGGAGAACAGAATATGAACTTTAGTTCTGGAGAACAGCAAACAGGGTCCTGGTGAACCGCATATGAACTTTAGGTAAGTCTGTTGTCTATGCCTCTGTTTTTCCACCCTTTGTACTCTGGAGATGAAGAAAGGAAGCGTTCTATATTGATACAGTACTGCATTGTTCTTTGCACAGCAGTGGCCATCCCTTGTGCTGCCATTCTTTAAGGTCCCTTGACAATCCAACAGGATGATCTTGGTGCTCCTCAAAAGCTCCCAAATATTACCATGCCTCTGGTGTCCTCTGAGGCAGGACCTTCTGGATGGTGGCTGTGTCCTCCTTGGGATGTATCTCTAGGGTTACTTTTTGGGTCAACTGACAATTGACCATCATTCCATTTGTTGTCAGTTTGCCTGACAGCCCTCAGCTGCATTTTATAGACTGTTAGACTCAGGTTTCATTTGTTTGATTATTATTACTGTTTTTATTTTGGACAATGTCCCAGTTGCCTAGCAATGTCAGTAGGTGCTTTGAAAAGAAATAGTAAAGCATAAGCTTTCTGCAAGGTAGAACATTATATTCTGCTTCACATTGAGTCTTTTTATCTGCAAGTCTCCATGGACTCTATCAGCATTAATAAATGAAATCCACCCTTTCTTTCAGAATGCAGGGGAGGGAGAGAAAGATACAGGAAGCAGCCATCATCCTATTTTTTCACAGATGATAACCAAGGCAGAGAAAGGCAAAGCACAGTAGAAAGCCTGGTTTGATATCCTGACCCACTGAAGTCAGGCATTGATCTTTCATGGGAGTCATGAAGAAAGCTGAGAGCGTACCGCTTGAAAGAATTAAAGCTCTGTTGAATTTCCTTTGCAGCCAATGGGTTGGATGGAACCCACAGTGTTAGGCAAAGTAAGGAAGTGAGCAAGTTGTGTGGAGTGATTGTTTGTTTAGTTATTTCCCAAGAGTAGAAATATGGTCCCAGAGGCAACATAGACATAGGACAGGGTAGTGAAGAAATCAGCACGTGTGTTACGCTCTTTGTTCTGCTCTTTCACTGGGAAAAGGGTTATCATTGATTGTTGTCTGAGTTTAGTTCAGAGTCCCGTGGAGCCCAGCCTTGTGAAATTCATGCAATGCCTCCATAGGGAGAGCTGGATCCAGGAGCCAAGTTCATACTTCTGAGCAGCTGCAAGCATGACTGAAGAGTATGTATGCCACACAGGCAGTGCTAATGGGACCTGTAGCCCCTGTAGTTCCTGCCTTCCCTCTGGTAAATTCACAGCTGACCCTTTACCACTAGTAATGACAGAGCTGGGTGGTAACTTTGTCCTTGTTTCTAAGGGCAGCAGAGTGGGCTGACCGTCTCACATTGTACCCATAAAAGTCACCATTGATTTTCTGTGTGGTTGCTGTTATCAAAAGAAAAAAATATGAAGCATCCTGGTTTTTTTCTCCCAGCAAAGAACTGCAGGTACTTTGGCTACATGCTCTCTTTACAGAACTGCATTTACTAGATGTTCATGCAAAAACCCTGGGCCTTGCTTTTGAAGGTCAGGACATTAGAAATAGCCATGTAAAGAATGACTGTTTTACAGATGAGTGAACCCATCAGAACGAGTCACTCAGGAGGGCAGTAAGAACAGGCTTGATAGCAGAGAGCTGTTACCACAGTTGATAATAGAAAGCAGCCTGAAGTGTCAGCTATAGCCTGCTAGTTTTGCATGAGCAATGAAAATGGTCAGTTGTGAGTCTTCATGTAGGTAAGGCTTACTATGCAGGCTGGAAAAAACATGGTCCCTGAGGGGCAGTGATGTAGTGGCCACAGCTCTGGCTGGACTGTTCCTAGTTAAGATTTGCACAAGTTGCTCTGGGTGATACACAGCTTCCTTCAAGAGGCAACTGGCTTTAGACCCTCTCCCTTAGTGCTGGAATAGGAAGTAGGAGTTTAGCCAACTCTGAATAAGGTTGACTCCTTATCTCTCTTGATCTGGTAATGCCATAACAGATTCAATGACTAGGTTAGGTAGCTGAAGACAGTCCTCTGTCCTTCCTCTCACAATGTGTCCATATACTGGAGTCTCTTTGTGCTGAAGTTTCCCCTTTATAATGTGTTTTTATTACGTCTAGAGACATAAGGTGCTTTGTGAAGAGGAGCTTGATTTAAGCCCATTGGCTACATCTCTTCTAGCAAGATTTTCTGTAGGTCTCCAGCACCCAGGCTGAGATGAACCTCAGAATTGCACGGCCTTTTCTGCAAACGGTAGATTTGCCAAAACATGCTTGTCCTGTACAGCAACTCATAAGTACTTCCTAAAACTGTAAACTCATATATAGCCCTCATATATGGGTAAAGTACTTAAAATTGGCATGTATCATTTCCATGAAAAAGCTATGGGGAAAGACCTTATTTCAGTAAAACTTCCACTTCGTGCTTAACCTTCTGTACTTTCTTGCAAATAGGATGCGTGGTTAAATAATGTTGCAGGGAAATGTGTGGCTTTACTCCTGAGAATGGTCAGGAGAGTAAAAAAACAATGTGACTGCCCACCACCCTCTACTGGGCTGTGCAGGGACTGCTTGAGGTAATGCTCGCTCTGGATGGGATGGGAAAATCTCTTAAAAAGATGGAAGAAAAGGGGGGACGGGGGGAAGGTGAAGCTTGGGCAGAAAACTCTTCTGTTAGCAATTTCACGTCATACCTGCCTAAGTACCACAAAGCTCCCTCTTCCTTTTTAAATTAGGGTCAGTGTCATCAATAAAAACAATTAGTCAACCTTTTCTTACATGCCAAAACCATTTTGCACAGCAAGCAGGTGAAATCAGAGAGGCTGAACTTTTTGTCCAGCTGTGGTTGTTTTGCTGATTTTTTGGTCATGGGGTGGACACAGAGGGGAGTGTAGTTCTGAGTTGAAACAAGAGTGATAGTAGCACTACATGTCTGTTGGCTTTAGTAGTTTTATCTCAGATTTAACATAGTTCAGATGAGAACAACATCTGGTCTAGGTACATGAGGGAATTTTCTTGGCATTGGCTCAGAGTGCTGAATAAGTCCCAGATAAATCACCCCAAGCAACGATCGTAGACTTTCTGGCAATTCAGTTTCAATAACTTCATTGCATGACAAGGTGTATGCAAGCTGTCAGCACAAATGAATCACTTCTCTGTGAATGGGACAGTACTGAATCTGCAAGTTCCAATGGTATCGTTAGTGTGGAAACACCACGGCCCAAGGCAATTTAAATGCTGAGATGACATAACCCAGTCATCTTGCTAGAAAATGTTATGACATAGAAAAGCCTGGGGAACAGAAAGAAGCCTCACCAGAACAAAGACCATGTCCATATGGCATCATATTTCCTGGGAAAACTTATTTTTACGCTTTTTAACATGTCTACAATCTGGTGTTATGCCTCATTTACACTGGTACATTCTGGGAAATCTAGTCAATAATTCCTTATGTCTGCTCTTACAACAGAGAGCAGTGTGACTCGTAGAGTCATCTGAGTTATTTCTATGGTTGTATTGCGTGCTGAGAAAGTTTTATAATGGCCTCACATTACACTGATCTCCATCTCGGGCTCAGTATATCAAACAGTGGATGAATTTCACGACTAACACAAAAGTAAATTTCATCCATTTGGGTGAAGCATCTTTTCTTGTACAACTTCAGCACTAGGCAGATCTGAAATTTTGAGTTGGTGCATTGAGTGGCAAAGGAGTAAGCCCCAGGCAAATCCAACCAGAAAGGAAAGCTTCGCTGAATGACTGCAGGGTAAATCCAAGTTTTGCTGCAACTTTAGTGAGCTGTTGCTGCACAAATCACAGCATGTAAGGGAGCACTCTAGTGAGCATGGTAGTGTAATTGAATTCAGCATACTTCCAGAGAAGTTTGACTCTGAAAATTGCAGAGCACCCAGTTTGTCTCTCAGCAGTGTAGTCTCTTTCTCAGGACTGCCTGAAAGGTGCTCATCACTGATCTGCATCATGGTTTCATACAGTTGTACAGAAGGTCACAGCAAAACTCATCTATTCATTCTTCAGGAGGATGGGAAACACTCTAAGGAAGGTCTCCAAATTAAGGGTTCCCCAAAAGTAATTCTGCAGTTTATGTTCCAGGCATGACAGCCCACTTACAGACTGTGTAAAGGGACAGGGTCTGGCAGGACTGAATAGCAGGCGTCTTTATTCTGGGGAATTCAGATCTCATAGTCTGTAGCATCAACTGCCTCAGGCACACTAGTGTGCTGCCTAAGTGTGTCCCATCACACACCAGTCCACTACTTGAGGGAAAGGAGTTGTTACAGCAGGCAGCAGCAGTAGGCTGCAGTCTGAAAGGTATGTATTTTTAGAGATGGCTGCAAAGCCTTGCTGTCACAGAAGCGGTGCACTATGGCATGTTAGTCCCACAGCAAATGCTTCATCCTCTCTGTTTTATGTGAATATGCAGTGATAAAGAGCGGTAGGGAACCTAGCCCATCTCCTTGCAGAGTAGGGAATATGAGGGAGGCAGGAACTGAGGGACCCAAGTCAAAGAGTTTTAGCACATTTTGTCCTTAGTGCTTTAGCCAGTCACTGCCTGCAGTTTTATATTTATGAACCTGTATTGGGGGATTGCTTGATAGGTCTTTAATTTCCTTTGGTTTTACTCTGAACAGGCCTCTCTAGGGACAGTAAGAACATTTTCAGTGTTATTGAATGTCATCTCTGTACAAACTGAACAGAGGAAAAATATTCTGATAATAACTGTGAAATATATGGGCAGTGGTAGGCTTTCTGGCTGCTGCTTTTTTTATTATTTTTTTTCCCTCTGACGAGATTTTCAAGGTCAGCTGGCTCCATAGATACAAATATGCCAAGAACAAAATGTACAGATGTGCCAGGAGTCAGGGACACAGACATACTGGCACTGTAAACAGACCTGGATCATGTCCAGTATTGTCAGGCAGCAACAGGAGTGCTCATAAAAAGGCACTTTATTACAGTGATATCAAGATTTATCTTCTCTCTCCATTGCATCATTAAACATGAGTTATTCGCATTTTTGTGGAAAAGCCTAGATTCAGCACAATCTCAAAATTTTATTTGGAGGATGGGGAAAGGTTTTATTCATGTACTACAGAATCCTATAGCAATATCTGAGCGCATAACAGACAATGTGGTTCCCTGAATAAGTGGCTGGAGTAGAAATCAGAAGACTGGTTCTTTTCCTGATTCTGCTGCTGATTTATTGTGTAAACATAGACAAATCTTTTACTGTAGCTGTTGTGAGTTCCCATACACCCTCTCCCTTCCCTCCTAGATATGTTTCCTTTTGTGAGTTATTTGCTTGAACTAAATATCAACCAGTCAGGCGAAAGCTGGAAATATCTTCATCTAGCAGTCTTTGGCAGACTTAAAATATTCATGCATTTTATAGTGTACTTATTTTTCGTAACCGTCAGTTGTTGCTACCAAGGCAGGGAATTCCTTATAAATATTGAATGCTGCTGCAAGGTCTGAAAAAAAATTCTAGAAATGGTTCTCTTAAGCTCCCAAATGACTGAAAAACTGCTGAAAGTCTTCCTAATGTTAGTAAATTATGTGGAAATCCAAGAGCTCAGAAGTTACCTGTTACTGGGATTTTCTAATAAACAGTCATATTTCTTGAATTTAACCAGTCCATGCAGACTACTTACCGGACATAGGCAATCTGAGGAAGAATGGAACAATTGGTTTTGTTCTTAAAGACTCCCTAGAAGTTGTTGTAGTAAGACACATCTCAGAAATTGGCTTGAAGGCCTGTTGCATGTAAAAGAATAAAACTTAATTGCAGAGGAGATCCACTGTCCAGCTGAAGCGCTGGAATTTTGACAAAGCAAAAAATTCCCCTCGTAGAGCACTTCCAGCCCTTGCAGGGGAAAAGAGTGTGCAGACAGGGTCTGCTGTAGTCATGTGTAGTCAGCAACCACTATGCTACTCTGTTATGGCAGCAGGAATTCACATTTTGGTTCTGTTATGGACCCTCCCTCTACCCTTCTCACACCAAAAGGATCCTAGTGCAAGGTACAGTTTAGTCTTTTACTAAAACTCAGAGCCGTGTATATTGTGAATTTAAAATGCGGTTTGAAGATTTTTCACCTTTAGATCTCTAGTTCAAATCTAGCCTAGGTTAACCATGACTGAAGCTTTAAATCCCTAGTGACATCAGCCACATCCTAAGGTACAAGGCTCTGAGCTCCACCACAGTCGACACTAATTGAAATAGAGAAGCCAAGGGTTAATTGTGGGGGCATTACCAGCTAATCTGTCTATCATGCATCCTGCGGGTTAGCCTCTCTAACAGACCCCTTCTGGCTCCAGAGCCACTCTGTCCAGTCACCTGAATACACTTGGGGTATAATGAAAGGCCAGCACTGGGGAAAGGCTGTCCATACAGTACCCATTTGTGGCTAAATAGAGGCCTTTTGTCCCCAGGGCTGCTAGTCTGCTGCCAGGCACACACACAGGAGATTAAGCAGTAATAAAAAGACTTCATTAGAGTCAGTGGGGGTCACTTTTTCTGCTGCCAGAGTAGAGCTGAAAAGAATCCTGAAGTGAACTCGGAGCAATGACGTGCGAGACCTGCTATAACAAATGCTGAGTTGCTTTTAATTCCTAAGCGTGGATAGCAAATAGTATTAAAATATGCCAGTTAAATAAACTGGACGTGCTGATGTGCATTGCGTAAAATCTATCTCCAGAATATTCTTTTTGCCCTGTAGATTGTGCTTTCTGCTAGGTAACCACAGAATATGCTGGAAATGACTGTTTTATGGTGTGCTGATCTGTGATGTTCAGTGGATCGTTGTTTCATGGAGGGTGACAATCCAGGACTTCAGGTGTGCAGGCTGGGCTTTGGTTGAGCTCCTTCTGGTGCCCAAAGGCAAAATTTAGTCTATTACACTCTCATGCATAGACATTTGTGGGATCCCTTGGAATCAACTAAATACCCTGGTAGATTCATCACAGTTAGATGAAGGTGGTGCTGGCTCTACCTCTTACCATTGCTGGGAAAAACACAAACAAGAGGTGAGATCGTTTTTCAGTGAAGGGGCTACTTACTGTTTGAATTTGAGAGGTAGGCTGTACCTTCTGGTTACATCCCTTATGCACCCACCCTTCTCTGCAAAGGGAAGGCTGTGTGGTTTTAGGAAGGAAGTTAATGCAACAAGATTCCCACCTGAAAGAACCAAGGCATTTCCTTTTGTCAGAAATCTTTTTTAATTCTGACAGCCTAGCAAGGAAAATGTTTTCATAAATATGTCATTATTAGCAGTGTGCTATGACTACTGCTTTTTTTTGTTGGTGTTGTTTCTGAGCTCACAGGCAGTGAACAGCCAGGCACTCTGGAAGCTGGAGTAGTAGTTTATTCACAGAAGAGATGTCATGCATGTGCAAGTTCACACACACTCCAGCAGTGCCTCTCGCCAGTGTTTTCTAGCCCTGCAGCTACCATGGGCCTCAGTGGGAAGTTTAGTCTTTGGGTGCCCTTCAGCCTTAGGTTCTGCTGCTGCTACACCTGCAAAACAAGAGCTTAATTAGCGTTAATTATAACAGCAGTTCACTAAGAACTGGCCTAACACACTTGCGGCAATCCAGAAGTTAAAAGATAGCAACGGCTGGGGATGTGTGTTGGCTGGTGCAAATCAGTGCTAGGCAAAAGCCCCATATAGCTGTGAGAAGAGCTGTCTCTTTCCCTGGGTTAGCATTAGCTCCTCATTATCATATCAAAGGAAATGGCAAGCAGACTCCTCCACACATGCTTCACAGAGGCGGGGGAGTCTGGGTTTATTGCAGAAACTTTTCCTTCCCCTTGTCTGCCTCTGTTCCTACTTCCCAAGTTTCATTTTGAGTTTGGGGTTTGAATAAGCCCCGAAACACAAAAGGAAGTCGAGATGGAGTGGGTGACTGTCACATCTAGGTTCTCAGAGCTTTACTTGAAAGCTCAACTCCCATTCAGTTGAGTGCACCAGGGAAGAGTGGAGGTGGATGAGACAATCTTAGAAGCCGTTTCCAGCTCTGGCTCTTACAACTCTGTTTTCTTCTAGTGGGATGGTAGGTTAATAGTTGACAAACGGGAGGAGACACCTCTTGTTCCAGAGATCAAATTGCAGAACAAATTAAAATGCTCCCTGAAGGCACTGTTGCTCCCTCTCCCCTCAATACATGTAAAGCCAAAGACAGCCTCCACTGATTTCAGAGCAAGCTACAGATTCTGTCACTGGTGCTTAGATTGAAGACTGTCCCTTTGGGTAATAAATGTCATGGGACAGTCTGCTAATTGGGGGGTGGCTCATTTATGTGCAGTGAAACCTCAGGGAAATGGAGGTTACTCCCCATTTGGTTAATGGAAGCTCAAAAATTAGACTTCCCTGCTGCGTTCTGTAGGAACCAGCAAAAATCCAAACTCTTTTATGAAAACTTTTTGTATACATCATGTCCTCAAAGAGCTATTTAGTTATACCAAAATGAGATCAAAGTTTGTTCTTCCACATCTTGTTATTCTGTTTGCAAATCTAGGAGCTAATCATTCCACAGTTGCCATAATTTCACCCCTGTAAATAGCCCTGTATGTCCTTTGAACAGTAAAGCACAGCTGTTAGAGCTTGAGAGCACCCCCAGGAAAATCAAGATGTTGCACTGAAGTGAAATTTGTATCTACAAGCTCCTGGAATTAGATCATTCATCCCATTCTAACAAAAGGGTCTAATTTAGATGCTTTCTGATACTACCAGTCTCTCTGCATCACTTAGAAAGGAAATAGCATGGCTATTTAGACTCGAACCAGCGCATCCTAAATGGTATTGCCTAAGGTGAATCCCATCCCAAACACTGAGAGAACTCAGAAAAGCAATCCCTCTACATTTCCTTGTTTACATACTAGCCTGAGAGTATACCCAAACTGTACTGCCATTTTGTGTTAAATCTGCCCTTCTGCAGCAAGCTGATACCTGGAGTTCTTCAACATATTTCAAACTTGTGAGGCCATTGACAACTTTTTAAACACCTTAGCAAGGGCACATTGATGGCACTGACTCACTGAAGTGTAGTTCCAGCTGAAAAACTGTTTTCAGGTCTGGCTTGTCTTTAAACAGTACAAATTGGAAGATGTCTATTGAAATAATATGTGAAACAATGCACTAGTTTACAGTGTCAGAATAAGAATACAAAAGTCTACCAAGATTCATGCACTCATATGGACCCATGCAGAAGGTACTACCTCTCTGGTGATTAAATAAATGGCTCCTAAAAGGCCTTTAACGTTGACTGTAGTAAGTGCCTCTCAAGCTCCCTCTTTTCTGCGGCCTTTTCTGTCCTTTGTAATGTGTCTGGCGCATCAGATCTTGTGACAGACAGCAACCACAGCACACAAATGTACTTATGGTGCGTGCTGGGTGGCATCTGCACATCAGTGCTGCAATCCCGCTCTCTCCTCTGAGCTGACATCTGGACAGAGGTGTGAGCACAGCACTGTGTAATTGCATAAGGTATTGGCAGAGCTGTGGTGAAGACAGAAGAGTGTCAAAATTATATGCCTGCTCATGAACTGACAAATCTCCTTAGGGTAGAGGTCTCTTTTTTTTCCAGCTGAATAATACATGTGAGATGTTGGGGAAACTGGGCTTTCTGCAGCCGCACAGATCAGTGGGCGCTGTGAAAAGCCAGACTCCGCTTTAAACCCTCCCTGTGCCCCAGTGTCAGCGTGTAGGGAAAGCGGTGGCAGGACGCGGTGCCGGCAGATGGCAGTGCCTGTTAGCAGAGCTTCACTCTTGTCGGCAGAAATGGGAGTCCGCTCAAAACGTGAAAATGTTTTTATTTACAGTGCATGAAGCAGAGTGCCATTTCTCGCATGTGAGCAATGCAAAGGTGTAGCTCAAGGTGACCAAACGGTCACCACAGAAGTGACCATACTGTGAGCCCCCTCTTCCGCACGGCTGGGAGACCCCTGGCCGCTTGGAGGCTGTCGACTGGGTTCATAATTGGGATGCATTGGATAAGCATGTGCGGGGGGTGGGAAGGAAGGCTTCTCCTAACGTTGACCACGTCAGCCTAGCCTTGCAGACTTGCAGAGACTCTGTTCCTCTAGGGCTGCTGGCTGGACAGCTTTTCCTAGCACAAAAATTCATTCTAAATCTTATTAAAAGAGATTAAATGAACGAAGAAGCAGAGCAGATGCCTTTATGAAGGTGACACTGTCCTTAGTGCTGGTGAAGCAGCATCCAGGGACTTAACCTGCTCTGAATGCCAACATTACGATTTTAGGGGTGACTGATTCTCACGCTGTATGAATTACTGTTTAGTACTTTTTAAGTAAGTTTGAATGATTATTAAAAAAAACCAACAAAACAAAACTGTTAACATACTCCTCAAATAGCACTTTTATAAGGATATTTCATATATCACAGACATACTCCTAAAAGGTAAAATAAATATTGCTGAAAAGAACATTCCTAACAGTTATGAGCAGGCAGAAGATCTCACATAATTTCATAGGATTTAATCAACAGGTTTTTACCATGCCTTTAATTGAAGATAGTTTCACTGCTGATTTGAATTTAGTCCTCTATGCTCTTTGCAACCTAGCTGCTGTAGCACTGCTCTAATGCATGCGAAACAGGAGTCAAACTGGCTAGTCTGATGTCATTGCCTATACTGTGGTGAAGTGGGAAATATAAACTAACAACAAGTGGAAAAGCAAAATTATATTTGCAAAACTCATTTTTAATGGCCTAAGTCCTTGGTCTGACTCTAGATTCCTATCCCATCTGGCCAGATCCAACCTCCAAATACAGATCAGAGAACAAGAACATTGGTAAAAAGTGCTATGTGCTTTCTTAACTCTATCGCCTGTGCAATTTGACTATTAATGATATTCAGAGCTGTGGTTATTTCTCTTTCTTTAGCATGTCTGTCTGAACTTTTCCAGCCTAGCTTCCATAATGAGGTGTTATGTACCCTAGAGTTAAGATGGTTAGGAATCAGATTTTCTGATCTACAGGAAATTCCACTAGTTCAACTTTTTCCTGTTCCAGAACTACAATGCAAATTATAAGTTGCAAAACCTCCATACAGTAAAATAAAAATGTCATTCTAATGCTTACGTATTTCATTAGTGATAGTGTGACTTTAAAAAAAAGAAATAAAAATTGAAAGTCATTCAAAGCAGGACATGGAAAAAATAGCTTTCAGATTCCAGCAATACTGACACTTTCCTGTGCAGTGCTTTGGTTTTGACAAGCTCTCTTTTCCTGACCAGAAAATCTTCTGTGAAAGCATTTCTGATGGGCTGTAATGTGTGTGGCCCCTGGAATAGAATTAGGGATGATGAGGGGACAAAATTAGAGGAACAGGGCAACAAAGCCTGAAGGCAACCTGTAGTCACTAGGCAGATCTATTTTGTATATGCGGCTGGCCTAATATTTGCTTTTCAGAAAAGGAAATATTTTAGTAAGCTAGGGTGACAGTGTGGTATTATCAATGATAAAAAAAAAAAAGAAAAACAAAGAAAGAAAGAAAGGGGAGAAAAAAGGCAAACCACTGAAGAGCTTTGAGAGCATTCCCTGGGACTAGCTGGATCACAGGCAAACAACACAACTCAGTCGGCAAACACCATTTCGGCAGCTTGATGGTTGACAGGCAGGGGAAGAGCGCCAGAGGAATTACGTTCTGCCTCCTTCTCCCCACTTTTCCCAAATTCCTTGGTCCAGCCTGGAAGAGAGAGTTTCCACAGTGCCGATGAATATGTACACACGTGCTCCCTGTTAAATGTGCAGCTTCTGCATTCTCCCTGTCCTCCTTTTTTAGGAAATGCTTTCTGTTTGTGTGATATTAAACCAAGAACACAGCCCCTACCCCCTAAAAAAATGACAGCTCATCCAGTAATGTGGGAAAGCAGAACCCAGGCAAGGGGAGAGCCGAGAAGCAGGCACGGCGAGAAGTAAACGCACAGAGCTTGGGGAACTGGCAAGGAGGGCAAAGAGCAGGTGGTGCCAGGGGAGCACAGTGCTTTGCATTTTCTCAAAGCGCGGAATATGCGCCTCTTCCCCCTCCCCAGCCAGCCCTTTCTGTGCAAAGCAGCGGCTTAAACCCCTCCCCTCTTTGCTTTCACTCCCGGCACCTTTCCCTTGGCTGCTCATTCAGAACAGATGATGCTCCCCATCACACGCAGTCCTCTCCTCTCCCTCCCCTCTGCCCCAGCCCTTTAAAAAGCTTTATGCCACCGAAAATTCATTTGTATGGGAGAGAGCAGGAGCAAGGAAAGGCAGGCATTTGACAGGCAAAACTAGCACTGCAGCAGTGGAGGGCGAGGGTTTGGAGCGCTCCGTGTCAGCTCTGACAGAGCAAGGGAGATCAGGGATAGATACCTAGGGACAGGGGCATGAACATTTAAATCTTCAGCGCCACATAAATGTTTTCTAATAACAGGCAGAGCGAAGAAGGAAGGAGACAGCCCAGGGATCAGAAGACGACCCCAGCAATCTGGTGATGGCATGGATCGGACACTTCTCCAGCAGCTGTTTTACCTACCTCTCAGTCCTGTCACCGTCCGGTATCCCCAAAGTGCCAAGGCACAAGACTGATGCAGAGCTGCTCTTAGCAAGTAAGTTACCTGATTTTGTTTGTTTTTCCAATCCACTTTTTTTCTTCTCTGGTTGCAAAGGATCAGGAGCCCAGAAGGCAGGAGGACAAGCGGCTGAGGTATTAGGTTAGCTGAACACCAGATTTCTATGCCCAAACCTGCCAGGGTGCGAGCTAGAGATGTGCTGTTGTCTAACTCGCCAGCTGCTAGGGAACTCTTTGGGGAAGCCGGGGATTAGATGTTGATCTTGGGCAAAAGCACTGCCAGATCTAGTAAGGTGTTTTGCAGAAAAAGACATTAAAAATGATGAACTGCTCAGATACCAGATTAGCAGAGATCACTGGAATACAATGGACGGGGGGAGACTGATCAGTAAGCAGCCCTGAAATGGGGGGAGTGACTCCATAATCCTCACCTAGAGTCAAAGATTAAATTCTTTTATAATTAGGACACTTACTAGTCAGCTTAGGTTTTAAAGAGCCCTTGCAGTGTAGTCTCCAGATGATGAAGTGACATGTTCAGCCCTTGGAGAGTACAGCCAATTTAATGCATTGGGAATCCCTAGGGGTGTTTATGGCTCTGGGAGGTAAAAGCATGACTAATTTTTTTACCAATGTCCTGCTGCGTCGGTCAAAAAGGCGCCTGGAGCCCTCCTTTTTGTATTAGCACATGCTGGTTGGGAGTAACATGCGAACTTTTATACGGCATGTCTCTCGTTTGGTTTTGATGAGAGAGTTTCAGGAACCAATAGACAACTGGAAGAAACTGTCCCTGTCCCAAAAAGCTTACCATCTGACTTTTGGGGATTCTGTAATCAAGCAGGTCCTTCCTCCTGCACCCTTTTAGTTTTAAGTAGACAACTACCTTGGATTTATAGTAGAGTAGCTCGGAGGGAAGCAAAACCGGCTTCTTTTGCTAGTTCTCTGACCAATCCAAGCAACCAGTATCTTCATAGTATGTGGGAACTGTGTCTGGCAATGTTTGTGTTGGGGGAGTTATTTCACTTCTGGGGTTCAGTTCTTTCCCCCACTGTTCCTACTCAGTTGGAGATAAAAGATCAGGATGATTTCTGGTTCCCACAAGAGAAAACTCTCCATGTCTGGAAGGTTCCAGCCCAGTTATTTACAGACTGAAAAAGACAGAGTTTTGGAGTCATGTTCTGAGACAAATCTCCAGACTCTTTTATATAAGTGTCACCTACTTTCTATTCAGTTTGAGGTCAGGAGAGCCACTCAGACATTCGGGGTGAGCATTGGCACTTAACCGGCAGTTTGGTATTAGGTAGGTCAGTTTGTCTGTCTGTGACTCATCTTCTGTGGTCTGCACAATGCGATCAATAGCACTGTTGAACGTCTTGGGGCAGAAAGAGCCTGCATTTGATCAGTTCATCTTTGAACTGTTTGGATGCAAGTTACTGGAGAGGTGTGAAGTGGTATCAACATCCTTCAATTTTATTTCATTTTTTTAAGACAGCTGCAGATTACATAGTGATTCTCAGTTGCTATAATTGTGAAATACCTAAACAATGCAGAACAGGAATGTTGGTGCTCTTAGGGCAGGATTTTCTCTTAGAATTGAGGTTCCGCTTTCCCCAATATTCGGTGTGTGCTGTGTGTAAACAGCCAGTAGCAAGACAAAAGTGTCTCTTTTTCTTTGTTCAGTTGTGTTGGTTGAAAGATAACAGTCAAATTTTCAAGGATGCCATAAGGTCCCCCTAAAAATAGAGTCTGGGGACAGAGACAGAGAGGTTGCAGAGTGCCTCAGGCAGAGTCACTTCCTTGGAGGTGGAAGGATCAAACTGGTTTATTTTCAGGCTTTAGTTATTGGTAAAGAAAATATCATCTGACTGTTCAAAATTAAGACAAACACCTAAGAACATAATATTGTGATTGCATCCTTTGCACACAGACTTTTCATGCTCAACTTCTTTAATTCAGTGAAGTATAAGGTAAGTGACCAAAAGTTACATGGATTATGTCCTCTCACCCACCCTAGGCATTTGAACTGTGGTATATCAAGTAGTAGATACCCCTTATGTTGTGGAAACTCCATGTTCTCCAGTCCTTGTTCTATAACAAATTGTTATAGCCTGTACACTGGGGTAATTATGATGTCTCATAAGGCATTGTCTTGTTTTCATCTTTTTTCTAAAAAAACCCAAAACAACAAAAAACAACAACAACAACAACAAAAAAACGAAAACCCCACCCGAGTCTGTATTCTCATTGCAGTTTAGTTTCTCCACTCTTCTCTGCATTGGTCTGAAGTCAATATATTTAATGCAACTGCAAACTTGTGTTACATATGGGATTTTTTATACTTTCATGCATAGTTGGAAGGAAAAGATCTATTTGAAACCTGTAGGTACTTGAGAGAACAGAAACATTATTTCTTGGCATTAGAAATAATCTTGCTAGGTTATTCATGCTGATAGATCAGGCTATGTAGGCTTTTCAGAGTAATCTTTAGACACACCTGAAGCAGATAGGGACTGTATTCACTGCTGCTGGATTGGTGGAAGGGAAGAAGAGTGGTGTGGTGATAACAGGCACTCATTCAGGATTTTGGAAACTCTAGGTTTAGTTCCCTGCCCTGCCACAGACTCCCAGTGTGAGTGTGGAAGAAGCAACTGTGTCTTTGTGATGCACTTCCCCATCTCGAAATATGGGAAATAGAGCACTTCCTTGTTCCACAGATCTTAATAAATAAATAAACAAACAACATTTTAAAGCACGTGATACCTGTGTTGAACACTGTGAAACATTTGGATACTCTCGGAATGGGGGGCCACATTGCTACCTCACAGCTGACAATGAAAGGGCTCAGGGATATTCGAATTGTGATTATCCAGCAGTGCTGGGGAGGATAGATTGGGAGGCAATTAGCAGATAAAAGTAAAGTGCAAAGGTCCATAAGCTCTGTCTTTCTTTGTGTCATATTAGCTTCCTACCCAGAGAGATTTTCTTACAAGGTATTTTCTTTTGAAAGACTGAACACCTTCTGTTTCAGTATTTCTGAGCCTAATGAGCGCTAAGCAGACAGACGCCATCATCAGCTCAGCTCTGTAACAGGCACAAAGTCATCCTGCTTCTTTAGTAGCTGCCTAGTTAATCATCAGTCACCCTTTTTTGTGTACTGGTGGGTGGGTGGGTGTCTCCTCTAGCCCCGGAGGAACTCCGTTGTAAAATCATGCCTGTCAGCATGTTAGAAAAGCAGTGCTGTGACTTAATGAAAACTCAAAGAGGAAATGAGAGGCATCTTCCTACTTCAGTGCTGAGTGAGATTACACTTTGAAAGGCAATTATTTGGATGAGGGAGCTTTTGAACCACATGTTTATTAGTGAAGTGCCATGGGTCTCCGTTCTTGTACAGTTTCCTTAAAAGTTTTGCCCTGGTTTTGAACAGCATAACTCTTCTGCGTCATTCCTTCCACCTGTGGATCTCCAAGCACATTCCAAAGAGGCAGCCACCACAATCTAAGTCAGAAAACTGAAGGATGACATGATTTGTGCAAAATCTACCTTCCTTTCTT
Organism: Buteo buteo; assembly: GCF_964188355.1. Lineage (NCBI taxonomy): Eukaryota > Metazoa > Chordata > Aves > Accipitriformes > Accipitridae > Buteo > Buteo buteo. The sequence goes on along the minus strand of NC_134179.1, from coordinate 3,403,374 downwards.
TTTCTCGCATGCTTATGTATGCCTCCAAAGGCAACCTCGTGTTGGTGGTGTTGACTGTTCAGTCTCAGTCATACACAGGCAGTAAATAAAAGGACAGTGGGAAAGATGCCTTTCTCAGGGAAAACAAAGCCCCACCTGTCAGTCAGCACCTATCTAATAGCCATTTATCTTCAGATTGTCAAAGGCCATCTTTTCCTAATATTTCTTCTTCCTCCATCTTTCCACTAGCACACAGTGTTCAGCAATCAATGCTTTTATTCTCCTTGGGTGCTACTGCTTTGATTTGCTCTATTCCTCTACCAACTTTCCCATGTTGCTAGTGTCTGTCAATTAAGAATTTCATTCTCTTGCAGCAGTGTAACCCAAAGGAGAATATGTGCCCCAGAGGAATGTGGTGACAGTAACCTAGGCTCTGGTTTATGTGGTGTAGGCCAACAGGCAGCAAAAGAACCAGGTCAAGTTTTTCAGTAATGATCTGTTTAGTATTTACTGCTGTATTGACTGCTTGTTGAGTAGTATAGGACTCTCTGTCTGGGAAAAGAGAAGACAGAATTAAGTAGAATCTGGATTTGGGAAGGTGTGGGGGGCTTACTAAAGAACAGTTGCTCATTTATTCTCATAATGCAAGAAAACATGGGCAGCAGGTTTAAAACAAACAAGAAGTATTATTTTGCACAAACAAACTTGATGACAAATTCATGTCTTCAAACTCCTCCTGCCTGCCAGTTTAGACCTCTCCAGAAGCAAATCCTTAAGCAAGGCCAGCAATTATTTAAATTGAAAAAGTTACCATGGTCAGCAGGGGAAAAAAGTTTCTTGCAGACTTTTCTCGTTTTACCTTCTGTGATGTCTTCAGCAAATTTCTATCCTGAAGACTTGGAGCTATCAGGAGGTACTGCAGCTCTGTCAGGCAGGGCTTGTCGACAGCTCTGCAAAACAATGCCTCCTGAAGATACTTAGCTAACCCCAGCTTGACTCTTCTTCAGCAAATCTAAGAATCCTAAATGTCACCGCCTGCCCTGAGACTGTCGTCTGGGCAAAAGCAAGTCTGATAAAAAGCCTCTTCGCAAGCTTGATAATACACTGACTCACATCTCCTTTTGCAGTAGCCTGTCCAAAAGGAAAGCAGCTTTGTACAAAAGTGACATTTTTATTATCTTGGCCTCGTTTAACCAAAGATGGTAAATACCAATGAAACAGGATGGTGCATGTGACTATAAGAGGCAATTTCATCTCACAAATCTCTTTGCTGGAGGGAGCAGTGATTTACAAACTGAAGCCTAAACCTCTGTGAGATGCTTGCACATAATTACCATTATCTGGAAAAGATGTGTATGCTTGATAGCAGTGGCAGTATATTATACCATGAAGGAGTTAACCAAATCCTTACATAGGTACAGTGGTCCTTTTATAGTATCTTGTAATTTGTGCTAAAGTTTCCCAGAACAGTTAAAATAATAAGGGAATGATAGAGATTTCCTAGAAGATTCTTGTGCCTAGGATCTCACAGACCATTCATATCCGTATGACAAATTTTACAATTGTGGAATTAAGCCAGAGGCAAAAGCAGCGATTTGCTCAGAATAAGAGAAAAAATACTGAAATAATTTGGAACAGAAAGCTGGCTAGTCTTCAGACATCCAAACCTGTCCTCAAACTGCTAACTAATACTATTCCTTTTAAAGAATCTAACGCAAAGATTCATCTGCTTGATTATTTTCAATAACCATGTACTGAGGTTATGCTTATCCTATGATGGGAGAGTTTAAGATTAAATATCAGGAGAAATTGAAATGCCACTGAAGCTGTCAGTAAAGTTCATATACAGCAGGAATTTTTCAGCTTTAATGGACCACTTGTGTAAGGTGTTCCTGAAGGTTTCCAGAAAGATTTCACTTGACCTATTGTTAAAGATCAGTAGCATTAGAAAAGTGATGTTGCCAGTCCCTTGAGTGTTTTAGTTAAAGCAGGTTTCCCTGTACTTTCATTAATAGGCAGTCCCTCTAGCCTGCTTCACCAGAGTGATATTTCTAGGGATTTAGGCTTTTTGATTGTTTTTATTCTATTCTGTTCTTTTTAATATGTTTCAAGATCCTTTTGGTCTCTTTGGCATGAATCTAAAATATGAAACCTTACACTAGAGATTAATGTCTTGAAATTGATTGTTCTCTCTTACATAGTGTCAGTGTAAGTGAAACTCATCTTCAAACATAACTTTTATAACAAAATTATCTTTAAAACAATTCTTTTTAAATTGAAAACATGCAACACTTGCCTGTTTTTACATTTATACACATAGATTGATCAAAAGCTTTTTAGTCCAAATGGAGTAATTTTAGATTAATCAAACAATGCAAAGAAAGATCAAAAGTTATATTCATCAGAAGAAAGCAGAGAGGTTCTTCTCTGCACCTAATTCTCTTTAAGTCCGTGGATGGGATGCTTCTTCCCCTATTAAAGAGGGGGAAAAAAAAAAAGGCATGTGATTATTCTGACTTGCACTTGGCATAGGCTTTCACATGTTGTGAAGTAAGAGTCAATATGTACCCTTATAATTTGACAGCATCTAGCAGGCACTTTGCATGCATGTAAATAGATACACACCATAAGGCAGCAGAGAGCCAGACCAATGGCCCGGGAGATTTGAGTTTGCAACAAGTAGTAGAAAATGGCTGAAGATGTATCTAAATATACCATGAGCCAGCTCTAAGAAGTCCTGCCTTCAGAAGTGAAAGAAATAGAGGTAGGGATTAATATCCTGCCAAAATCCTTGATGTTGCTGTTTGAGGAGGGGAACAGCACAGTGCTGGGGTTATCTATCCCACATCCAGGATCATATGCAGTGGGGGTAGCAAACCTAATTCCTCCTAACTTACCATCCCAGCATCATTAATCTCTATTATTTACCCCTTCCTGTGGCTGCATGGGCTCAGCCCCAGCCCAAACCCTTCAAACCAGTCAAATTTGCCAGCACAAAGAAGCTTGTGAGTGTGTTGTGGACAGATGGCTGGGCTCCCTAGTGAACAGAGCCAGCGGGTATGGTTCCAGCAACAGGCTCTGGCTGCTTCATTGGAGTAATGATTGATGGTGACTTATACAAGGGCTAAGAGTAGTTCTTTGCTGTTAACCAGACTTGGCTACAGCAGAATGGAAGTGGAAATTTGTTGCTTCATTTATTCATCCTGCCTCTGCTTCCTTCCCGCCTACCCTTTGTGCTTTTTAATACTGAAAAGATGAAGCTACTTTGCTCAATCTTAAAACTGTCTTTCCCAGGATACTCTTAATTGTATCTCTACACCTTTGCTCATTCACAGACGCATAAGAAGATTAAAGATACAGGGAGCAGTTACAGATTTAGTTAGGTTTTAATAGGATTTGCAGAGGACAATGCAGAGAATGAATACCATGGAGAATATTGCTATGCTGTCTTTGATATCCCTAAGGCTTCTTAGGTAATCTTTCACAGAGATTTTGTCTGTGCCCTGCATTCAGAGTCAAGACTCATTTTTCAATGGACCATGTGTGGGTTTTTTTAAAGAGTATCTAATCATCTTGGTAAACAGGATGTTACATTATAACCTGCAAGAATCATTGCAGCCATTGTTTTGTATTATTTATTTGTATCTTTTTAAGCATAGTTTTGCATGTTGACAGTGGGCTTTTTAATAGCTGTCTGTTAGGTTTCTAAAAGTGTCTGGTGTTTTTGTCTAATGTCAGATGAAGTAAAGGGGTAGGTTCTGATATATCTGATTAACAGTAGGCCTGGATTCATGACACCTTCAGACATGTAATTCAAGATGCTAAATTAAATGCCTGTTTCACATTTGGAGCCCAAGCTCCCAGAATAATTTGTGGAGGGGGTGGGTACTTCCAGAAGGTGATTCAGCACTCCTGAAATCTGAATTATCCCTGGAGGTGCCTTTCTTTGCTGACTGTAAGGGAAACCTTCATGCATAATTTAGACTTATGTGAGATCTAGGTAGACAGTGGTGCTCAGCGTGTTCTATTAATTTCTAAGGTTTCTCTTGGTATGCACCCAAAACCTGAGGCATCAAAAAACTCCAGTGCCTCTTGAAGGTATAAGCTGATGTATCTTTACTTTGCTCCTAGTTGTGATCTCAAGCAAATTTTGAGTGTAAAAAAAACCCTGAGGACCAAAAAAAAAAACCCCAAAGCCAAAAAACTGTAACAAGGTTTACCTATTTCATGACTCCTAGACCGTGACCATCACCATATGTTCTGAGGTTCCAGCAGTGCATTGAGCAAAGTGACTGGCAGCTGGTTCATGTTTGAAGAGACTGTGTGTTATTATGAATCAGTATTTAACATCCAGTTCAATGCAGCGTTATATATAGCAAGTGGCTGCTGCGAGAGAAATGCTGAAGCCTTTCAAAGTGTTTCCCAAAACAATACTAGGAGGAAAGACATGGCCCTAGCAAAAAGCTTTCCTGATGTAGAATCAGCCTTTATCCAGCCCTGTACCAGCATGGGGCAAAGTTTGTTAGTGTAACATTAATAGTTGCAATGTTTGTTGTCCTGGTCTGTCGTAATGCTTCAGACAGTAAAACAAAATGGCTTTTGTCTCAGCTCTTTTCCTCCTATCTTAAACTTTATTTCTTTGTTCTCCTGCAGCCCAGCCATGGCTGGAGATTCTAGGATCTTCATGAACCAGGACATGGACATCGGAGTTGCATCCAGAGAGCCTAAGAAGATTCCCAAACAGGCTCGGGATGATGTCCCTATTGCCACTGACCGAACCCGCCTCATATCAGCAGAAGGTAAGAAGCCACGTCAGCGTTACATGGAGAAAAGTGGCAAGTGCAATGTGCACCATGGAAATGTCCAAGAAACCTATCGATACCTTAGTGACCTCTTCACTACGCTGGTGGACCTCAAGTGGCGTTTTAATCTTCTTGTCTTCACTATGGTCTATACCATCACTTGGTTGTTTTTTGGGTTCATATGGTGGCTCATTGCCTATATCCGGGGAGACCTGGACCATCTTGAAGATGAGAACTGGATCCCCTGTGTTGAAAATCTCAGTGGATTTGTTTCTGCATTTCTGTTTTCTATCGAGACCGAGACAACAATTGGGTATGGCTATAGGGTCATAACGGAGAAGTGCCCAGAGGGCATCGTACTGCTCCTGATCCAGGCTATTCTGGGCTCCATTGTCAATGCGTTCATGGTGGGATGCATGTTTGTCAAGATCAGCCAACCAAAGAAGAGGGCTGAAACCCTCATGTTTTCTAACAACGCAGTGATTTCCATGAGGGATGAGAAGCTCTGTCTCATGTTCCGTGTTGGAGACCTCCGCAATTCCCACATTGTCGAGGCTTCCATTAGAGCCAAACTGATTAAGTCCAAACAGACCAAAGAAGGAGAGTTTATCCCCTTGAACCAAACAGACATCAACGTGGGATTTGACACTGGAGATGACAGATTGTTCCTGGTGTCACCTCTTATCATCTCACATGAAATCAATGAGAAAAGCCCCTTCTGGGAGATGTCACGCACCCAATTGGAGAAGGAGGAGTTTGAAATTGTGGTCATCCTGGAAGGAATGGTGGAAGCAACAGGTAAGGACTTGTCAAAAATCAGTCACAATTTTGAGGAGGGAAGGGGAAAAATGGAATGCAGTTTGGCATTTACTGTCAATGTCAGCTGGATTGAGAACATGTTGGGATTTGTCCTTCTCTAGTGACTGTCTCAGGTGGGATATTGTGGTCTGAGGTAACTAGCAATTAAAAGATGGGTCCTTTAGCCCATGTTGTAGTGTTTCGCACTGTTTTTATTAGTCTGGGATTGAGACGAAGGGGTTAGTCGAGGATCTGTCCATCATCACTGGGAACTGATCCATGGGAAAAAAGGAATGGACTAAAGGAATTCATGAGGTCTGTTGTGGTCCTGTTTCCTGTGATCAAAATTCATGGCACAAATCTTTTTCCATTTCTCCTCTGTATGAAAAATTGGCTGTAACTGTGCTATTTTAGGTATTGCTGTAGTGATGCTTTTTAATGGAGGCTATGAAGGAAGTGCCCAAGTATTACTATATCCCATAAAACAGCATGTGCTGAAACTGAATGACTTGCACATGATGCAGGACATATATTTTCAAAAGGAGCTCAAAGAAGAAAAATACAGAAACTCCTTTTGTGACTCTTGCAACCCAGCAGCTGTTTAACAGCTTAAAACAATGCTGTGTAATGGGTAGATTAGGAGATATACTCAGCTGATTCCCAGTTTCCTTCCATGGGTGTATTTGTGGCAGGCAATGAAAGAAGTCTGCGTCCATATATAATAAATCTGGAAAAGTTGTGTCCCTCAGCTTTCCAAAGTGTAGAAAAGGGAGGTGACAGTGTGCCTCAAGCTGAGCGAATGGATGGCCACAAAGGCCTTCAGGCTTCCTTCCACAGGTGGGATACAGTGTATCTCCTACGGTCTGATTAGGGAGGAGGATGGTTGACTCTGGAGTCTCACCTAAAAGACAAGGCACCATGGGGTCATTTTACCACTTGCAGCTAATTCATTTATTCTAGGCTTTGAGGAGGAGCTGGCAGGCTCTGTCTGCTGTGCTTCTAGCATGGCAAGCGCGTTTAAGCACCCTGAGATGGTGACGCTCCCTTCTGGCAGGCTTTCTGAGTCTGGGGTTGGCAGCGTGCCGTGGTCAAATCAGGGCCTTTAAGGGAAATGGGGCAACAGGCAGTACTGAGGAGAGAATTGCTATCTAGAGTTGTGGAAACACAGAAAGAGTCAGAGACGCAAAAAAGGTTTTATAAGTAGGTTTGCCCTTTGGTGTTTAAGGATTTTGGTTAGGAGATGACACTGCGAACCCATGTTTTTTCTCTTGGTGGTGTTTGGATTTTTTTTTCCATCTTGAGGAGGCATGGGTTCTCTCTGAAACACTAGCAAGGGTTTTCAGCTTGATATGAGTAGTCAGTGGTATCAGCACCCTGTCTCAGAGATTCTGGCCTTTGCTTACTATTAATATTGTCCCCTTCTTGAGATTTGTCCTTGTTATTCTCCTAAGAGCCAGATATAAAGAGAAATAGTCTCTCAAATTCCTGCATCCCAGACCTTTGCTCTTAAAGACAGCTCTAGAGAGCTAATTCAGTTTCCCAGTATCTCCCTTTAGGCATTAGGTGAATAGCAATAGCTGGCTTTTCCAAACAGAGCTAATGGGAGGTTATGTATAGATTGCACTGTACCTAGGTTGGAGTACTGTATTGTAGAAGTGTAATTCATTTGGCATTACTAGGCAAATATTCCTTTGCAGCAGAGTATTGTAGGGATGTGGCAAAAGAAAGGGTGGGTGGAAAAGACTATCAAAGGCAAAGATTTGTGATGGAAGCTTATTTTGTAGCTTAAACATTTACTAGATACTAGAACCTCCTAATCTGAGCATGGAATGCAGTTCCTTGTTTGTCCAAAGCCTCTTTCCTCATCACACAGTGACACTATCAAATTCTGTTTGAACAGCTACTGCACTGCCTTCCTCTTATGAAAGCTCAGCCTCTGCTAGATATGTGTGAGAGGAAGTCATTATCAATAACAGCCTCAAAATTAAAAGCATGGCATAGGAATAATATTGCTTTACAAATGGGCTCCTCTCCCAGAGGGATTATACAGGCCAGTGTGTAATGATACTAAGGAGCACACATCTGTGGAAATGAATTATTCTGGTCTCAGAAGACAGGCTGTGAAATTCCAAAATTGGAGCTAGAAGAGCCAGTTTGCAATGAACTTAGAGCAGAGTGGACCTCAGATGATGCCATTATCTGATTCAGAGGCTAAGATGGTTTTCTGAATGACATATGGTAACTGGGGCGGGTGTGATATTTTGCCATAATGAGAGTGGCTTGCAGAAGCACAGTGTTTGTGCTTTCCTGCTTTGTCCTCACACTTCGTAATGTTGATAAAGCAGTTTGGGGGATATTAATCCCTACCTCCATACCTTAAAATGTGCTTCAAGCAAATTCTTTAGGTTCTTTCCTTCCTGTCATATTGTTCAAGCCCCATCTGCTTTCAGGAATGGTGTAATTTACTCTCAGTGTGTCTTCTATTGAATCATGACACTGTTATAACCTGGTCAGGTTCAGGGCAGTATAAAAATGCAACAGACCATTTGTTCCCTCAGTAACCCCTATGAAAAATGAGGAACCACCATCACAGTGCTCAGAGGTACAACTGGTCAGCGTATTCAGCTCTGTTCGTGGTGCAAAAGAGGCAAGCGAGTCCTGCATGCTGTCTCAGAGATGGCTCAGCTCTGCAGTTGTTGTAAGGAGTAAAAATTAATGGAAACTTATTCCATCTTTACAGACAACAGCAAATCATACCATGAATGCATCCTGCACTGGTGGGGAGAAGGCAGTTATATTTTTTTCAGAAGGTGTTTGGAAAGCAGGTCAAAATGGTGATTGTCAACATAGAAACGACTAAAGAAATTTAAGCATAATGTCTTGACTAAAAGCATGAATATTTTCCACTGAAAGTTTGGGACAGCAATTTTATAATGATTTCCAATAGCTTTAACCAACCACACACATATTACAAATGTAATGTAACAAGTAACTCAAACAAGTAACTCTTCTTACTGACATTTAAGTTTAATTCTGATCCAGTGAAAGGCAAAGATGGTAAACAGTTTCAAATAAAAAATGTAGAATAAATTCTGAAGAGTTGAAACACTTCACGTCACTGGTTTTTTTACAAAATGAAACATTGTGGTTTAAACCCATGTTTTTGTTTTCAAGTTGACTTGAATTTTTAAAAGGATACATAACAACACACTGAAGAATGTACACACAAGACACAAGAAATGTACCAGCCAGCCTAAAATGCAATGTTTTTATTTTACTGAAAAAGAAAATAAACATTGTATTATTCTAGTGAGAGCTCTCCAGGGACCCACAGCTGTTCCACTAACTAGCCCAGGAAGCCAGCTGTGGCAGAAAGCCCACTGTCAGGGGGCTTTCCAATCAATATTTCAGTATGGCTGAGGCACTGTGACTCTGCCAGAGGTTTAAAAATGCCAAAGGGAGACTAAGTTTCTGGGCAGATCTGTTGTGATCATTGCTGAGTGAAATGACCACTGTAAAGACAAAATCAATATAGATGACAAGTGTTCTGGCTTCCAGTGCTGCTTCGTGGGCATCTTGAAAGCAGCAGCATCACTCACAGTGCCTACTTAATGAATTAGTCACAGAGATTACTTTACGGAATTAATTCTCTTTTGCCTTATCTGAAAGGGACACTTGTCAAGATCAGCTGGCTCAAATTTGACTTGCAATAAAAGGTAAGAAAGTGAAGGTGGAAAATCTGTCTGCAAAGTGAATACATTTTTGCTTTCACTGCCTTTCTGCTTCCCACAGTAGCAATAAAAAATGAGAGCCAACCCTGTTGACAGAATAGGTCTAGGCTGTTGTTGGCCAAACCTCTTGCCCTTACCCTCCTGATCCTGAATTGAACATAGTGTATAAAGCAAGGCTGCTGGAATGTAGAAGTGCAGTGGAGATTTAGGTCCCCCTTCCATGTGCATGCAGAGTCAGCTGGGTTCTGATGAAGAATTTGGCTCATTCAATAAGAGAACATTGGAGAGTCCAATTTTTTATTTTTTTTTTCCCTGTAAGCCATCACATATGATGACGCAGTCTGCATATCCTGCAGGACTTTCTGGCAGATAATTTGAAGAGGGTCTCTTCTCTTCCAACTTTACCCTTCCGCTGCTATTTACTGACAATTAAGCAAAACCTAATTTATCAGTAGCTGTCCTGCAAACCTCATTCTGTATCTACAGGGTCCAGCAATGCTATTGTCTGGGCATAGAGACAGCAGTGCTTGTTACTTTACTCTTGGTCCTCACTGGTTTTCATTACCTCTTTTTTCCCACCACTATTAAATAAGCCACAAGAGACAGTCCAGATGCCTGATTAGTCCAGTCACTAAATGAAGTTTTAATAAACTCTAGGATAGGCATATATATTTCTAGCTTAGAGTCTGTGTGATAAAAGTGGTTTAATGATTAGAAGTAATTTACTTCATCCTGTCCCTGTGAGAGCATAGGCAAACAGCAGCTTTTTTGCACCTCAATTTACTCACCTTTACAGAGGACTTAGTAAAATTTCCTGGCTGTAAATATAGGACCAAAAGAAGTAGTCACAACATAAGATAACCTGAAATTAATCATGATTTTCATGGGAGAACAAAGGAAGGGTGTGGAGTTTTCATGCATTCATCATCTGGTTTGGGTTGTCTTGTTGTTTTGTTTTGCATTTTGCATATAAATAAGTTTTCTTTTTTGCAAGAAGGACCTTGCAGAACTGTTACAGAAACCGCTTATATAATTATAGGGAAGAGAGATACATCTCAAGTCATTCTTTTCATCGGCTGAATTGTCCTCCAGAGGTAGAAGTTGGCAGGCTAGTCATTTTAGGTGCCTCTGCAGTCACTATAAATACCTTTGTGAGGGGCCTAAAGTTACATGGTGTGAGCTTGATGCTCAGGTTCTGCCTGGTAGAGACCTGGCAATTGAATCTAAGATCTTTAAATCATAAGGTTCTTTTTTTTTTTCATTTCCAGTGCCTAGGAGCTTTCACATGCCTGGAGACCATTCAGATAAATTAAAATCCTATTACTCTCCTCTGGCATAAAAATCAAAGCTAATCAAGCCCAGACATGTCCTCCTCTAAAGGAGACAAGCACAAGTAATTGGAGGACCATGCTCCTACCTTCTAATATTCCTTTTCAAGTTGGAGGAATATTGACTTTTTGGAGGTTACACTGTTCTTTGGTCTAATTAACGCAAAGGGACTAATAAATTCCATAACCATCCAAATGCTGATGCTAATCTAAAGACATGTATTGCTTAATTAGAGTGATAGAACTTAAAATTTTTATAACTACTCCTTGCCATCCTAACTTACATCAGTCTGTCACTATACCTCTGAGTCCATCAGTTCTTTCTGTGTATTTTTGTAATGTAGGTGGAGCTCAGCTCAAGGAGTGGAGTATGTATTATGCAGCTTTATGCATCCAGTACAAGGGGAAAAGTCACCCTGCACACAATAGTGTATGAAAACAAGGACAGAGAAGTGAAACCACTTCCAGCAGTATATGTGTCTGAACTGCAGAGAGAGCCTAGCAAATATGGCAAACACACAGTCAGCACCCACATGACATTTTGCCAGCAGATAATCACTGAGCTCTGTGGCATTTAAATGAGGAGAGTTAATTTTAAGCTGATGAAAAATGTTGTCTTGACAGCCCCAGGGGTTGGGATATCTCTACCCACTGAGAAAGTTCAGGCCATGTAGCAGTACTGAAAGGTTCAACTATACTGTTGATGTGATCACATTGAAGCCTGCGGCAATTTCTTGGGTTGGTAGATCATGCTTTGCGGTCCCCTTGCCCTCTCCCGTTAAACTGCCGGTAAAGGCACTGGCGATGACGGTATGTTTGACAAAAATACGCATCCTCCAACAGTTGGAGGGAGACTGCTGGTTCATCTCTGGATAACCAAACAGCTGCAAATGCAGTTAGGTTTGGCTTGTGATAATGAAGTTTGATTTTAACTGGTAACCTAAGGGTATACAAGACCTGGAAATCAGGAGCAATCTCCACTTCTCCTAGCAGCGTGGCAGAGCCAGAAGCGTCTGCTCCAGTTGCATAATCAGTGGCATTGCAAGCAGTGAAACATTCTGAAACCTACAATTCCCATTGAGTACGCTGCAGAAAAACCAGGCTCCTTACTGGGTGAGCCATCAAATAACTGCTTTCTGTCAGCATGTATTAACATTCTTTTATCTTTGATAAAATGTAAGCTGCTTGATCCCAACTGATTTTGATGACAGGAAAGTGCCTTATTGGTAGAGTTCCCTGACACCTATTTTACACACCAGTCTTTCCTCAGTGCTTTCTCTGTTATTGAATGTAATGAAACACCTGGTTTAATACACATAGCAATATATTTTGTATCTTTTCATCTACTGGAAACCAGAAATGAGCCGTTTAGGAAGCCATCTATGGCTGCCTTAAACAGGAACATGCACAAACTCTGTTACTGATCTGTGATGCAGTGACTACAGCCAACAGACAAAAAAAAATCCACTTCTTAGGATTCTGCTGTAATGAAATTATCATTAAAACTCTATGAAATGTTTATTGCAGAACTTGAAACCAGGAGACAGTCCTCTGGTCTCCAGCTTTCTAAAAAGCCTGGAACTGGTTCCAGCTTTATTGAAAACTTGGTGCATCTGCTTATAACTTTGTAGAAACTTTTTTCTGGTTTCAATTAAAATTGAGTTTTGTTTGCAACTGAAAGCTAAGCTGCTGAATTAAGAGATGAGAGAGCTGTAACTAAAACTTTAAAGCTGAAGATTTCGCATATCATTTCACATTTTCCGCAACTGACAGATTGTACAAATTTATATTAAACATACTTTTTCATTTTTAAACCAGATTGTTTAGGAGAAAATTAAACTTCTAATGGTCTTACTATCTGGAAAACACAATACACTTGAAATAAAAATCTCTATGACTTTATTTTTAAATAAGTTTTTAAGCACATCTACTTAGGCTGACGAAGGGGAAATGAGGATATTCTTTTGACATGAAGCTTACTTAAATAAAATGCCCAAGTCACCAACTACCACTTCTCTGTAACTATACCAAATATCTGTTCCATTTAAAGCCAAAATGTATAGTTATATCTACTTTCAGAAAAGGATTAACAGCCTTTATCAGGGCCATAAGTACTATGATTATTTTTGCAAGAAATTCCAAGAGTTTGAAATCTCCCTCAATTTCTTGTGCTCTCCAAAATGTCAGTGCTCCGGGGTTGCACAAGACAGTGCTACTGCACTGAAGCAGAACAGCAGTGCCAGCGTTGCTGTGGTACTTGATGGATAGGAGCATATAGCCTAATGATTCCCGACACCCAAGATGTCCCATGGACTTGGATAAGCAAGGCATACAAAATGAAACGGCTGATTTTTGCAGAGAGCCCACAGCCACGTATGAAGGATCTTAGTCTAGTGAATTACTCCACCCCATTGCAAGCCGAAACAGATATTCAGAGCACAGAGGGCACGGGGCACATTGTATGCAAGTGGAAAGTAGCAGCACCCATGTCCTCTTAATAAAAGTAAGGTTTATTGTTTCCACACCTCTTCTGTCATCTTTTTGCAGTTACAGAGGCAATAATTAGCTAGGGACATTACAGATGCATTAATTAACCAGGCTGGAGAGCACAGGGCAGCCTGCAAAGCAGGCACTTAATGGAATTTGAAGCAGAGACAATGCTGTTGTTTACTGGGTAATGTAGGAGCTGCCAAGCAGTATGTCCCCACGCAATTAAAACACCACTGCACATGTGCTAAAAAGGAATATTTGAATGGGATTATGGAGCAATTACAAGTTGTCTTATTGTGCTGGCTCTGTGTACCCTTGGGGTTACAGAAAGCAGCTACTGCAGGAAGCTGGCAGTGTGCAGTATTTGGTTGCTGAAAGCTTTCTATTGTTCCTTCCTTAATTGAATACTTACAGCAGGAGATAACTATGAGTGTGTCTCTGGAGTTCAGGCTCACTGTCAGGTACTCCCCCCAGGGAAGGAGCTATTTCAGGCCCTGATTATAAGGCAGGAGTTCCCTTAGGATGCCTCAGGCCCCCCCATTTAGCAGGGACACCCCATCTTGGCCTTGGGGACTTCTACATGATACCTTCATGCAGCTGCAGCACTTGGAAGGCCATGATAAGAATTAGCCGGTTCAATCACGGGACCTAATCCTGTGGGCCTGAGGGGTCTCCTCTCCTACTCTCTTTGCTGGGCTTTGAAAGCCCGTGGAGCTTGGAGGGGGCACTTGAAGGCCTTCGTGATTTCTGGTGCAAAACCAGCTCTGTTGAAAGGGAAAAGGGCTAGTTTATTTTAACTGTCTCCTTACCATACATGCACATGCTGCTGGTTGTCTAGCATTCTGGTCTCCCAGCATGAGGGAGCATCAGAAAATGGGATTAGCCCTGCAGCCCTACATTACTGACCCTCAAAACAGCCTGTAATAAAAGCCCTTGTCCAGGGTGGTCAACAGGATGATAAGTGTCAGTGACACAGCTCTCCTGAGAAAAACTGTAGCAGGACTCAGAAATTAGCAGGACTTCATGAACTGCCTGCACATTGAGTTGCTCTTTGCTAGCTGATAAAAGGGAGTGAGGATTAACCAGTCTTCACCGCAAGGACTGAGGAGTCCAGGGCAGGTGATGCTGCACATTGTAGTGTCACCATATAGTCAGGAGTGGTCTCCATTCTGTTTTCCACTTGTAAAGCAAAAGCTGATAGTTTCCTGCAAAGACGCTGTACCTCAATAGCGCTTCTCCTTAAGGCAAAAACACTTGGGGTAATTTTCTTCTTCCATTATTGTGGTTTTCATAGCAGCCTCTGCACTTCCCGGTTCCTTCCGGTCCAGGAAGCAGGCACGCTAGAACGCTATGACTAACTCTGTACTTGTTGTTCCTGCCCAGAAGCAAATACTCCTGCAGATCTTCTTGGGGGGGAAAATTGGCTTTTCAGTCTGTGATACAGAACTGGAAATTTCTCAGTATTGCGTGTGTCACCACCCCTCTTGTCTCTTTTAAAGAACCAAAAGCAACTAATATACTCCAGGCCTGATAGCTTTAAACTAAGGAAAGCAGTAAGAGACAAGTGTAAAGCTTTCCAGAGAACTTGTTTGTGTGGGTGTCTTTTAATGTACTGTAGCAATTATGAGAACAAAATATTTGTCTTTTCACAAAGGCGCCTTTTTTTTTTTTTTTTTAAGGAAAGGAGTTTTCTGTTTACTCTGAGATTTCGGTCACTTAGTTGAGCTCACGTGGGGAGAAGACATGATATACTCTTCCCTGAAGCATCTGACACTGCTATTTTTCCCCCTATAGCATTGTTTTAGATTTCTGTTTGTGTACTTTGGGATGAAGCAATTAGACTATTGATCAGGAACCGGATCAAGTGTATGTTTTGCATGTATTCCACTCAGGCCTATCTCTCACCCTCCAAAAGAGAACAGTGGGAGGACTTTGTGAGGTCAGGTTTTCCAAATTTCACCAGAATTAATTCCAAATTCATAACATAATTAGGACAAACAGAAGACACATTCAGAAGAGAAGTCAGCCTTGACATTGGCAGGTGATTCCAAGAGAATTTGCTCACAGTTACGCCAACACTGAACGCTTATCCCTGCTCTGTAAAGCTTGTCTTTAAACTTCATCAAAGTAAATAAATAAACTCTGATCCTTGGGGCTGAGAAGCAGCTTGACAAATATCAGTTTCATATTGCCCACTGTTCATTCAATCCACAATCCATTAATAAATGGAATTCAACATGCTTATGATCTTGACCACGTCTTGTTGTGGGTTTTGGTTCTGCCAATCCAATACAGTTGGACTGAGCCCTCCAGAGGTATTTAAAAGCCAGCTTGCCATATAAATCACTAGGCCCTATATATAATCATATAAATCACTAGCCCTATATATAGCCTGTATAGCCTTTCGGGCTGTACGCCTTGGTGTCTTAACCTAAGTGTAGGAGGGAATTGCTGATACTGCTGTAGCTGAGGAGGGATGGGGTCAGACACAGTGGGAGTGTAGGGCAGTCGTTCATTCCACTTAGGGCCTGTGTGGGTCAGGATTTGAGGTGCATTGGCAGGGTTGGATGTCGTTCTAGCACAATTCACCAGAAGTGCTGTTAGTATCGGCCACGCAAGCAACACCTCAACAGAGGCAATGTGAGGAGAGAGAGAAGCTGCTTAGTGGTACCAGACTTCAAACCCATAAGCACAAGGTTCAGGAAACAGTCTGAAGATGCAGCGATGAATCCATCCCTTTTCCTTTGAGTGCTCAGCTTTTATCATGATAGAGGCTTTTGTGAGGCTTATTAAGCGAAGACCTTTTCTGTGTCCCAGAGCAATCAGGTATGGAGATAACATGAAAGTGCTTTTAAATGAAAGAAGTGGTTGGGTGAGCATGTAAGGAAGCTTTGCATTTAACATCCCTCTGTTTCCATCTAGGGATGACTTGCCAGGCTCGCAGCTCCTACATGGACACCGAGGTGCTGTGGGGGCATCGCTTCACTCCTGTCCTCACCCTGGAGAAGGATTTTTACGAAGTTGACTATAACAGCTTCCATAGCACTTATGAGACCAACACTCCCGTGTGCTGTGCCAAAGAGCTGGCCGAGTCCCGCCGGGAAGGCCAGCTCCTCAGCCACCTCTCCAGTGCCACCCTTCTGAGCGGAGGCAGAGAAGCAGAGACAGCAAAAGGGGAAGAAGAAGAGGAAGAAGGCAGGGAGCCAGCAGGATTGAATGGAGCCAACGGGACAGCGGGAGAGGTGAAAGAAGATATGCCTGTATAACACCTGAACTGCTGGACAGTAGATACCTACCTACACTTACTGGGAAACTGGGGCCTGGCAAGTCAGGAATTCACTGGGAGTCAGAGAGCTGAGATTTATGTCCAGGCCTCTGCTGCCTGCTGCTTGATCCTGGCGAGTCACTGCACAGCACTGTGCCTCAGTTTCCTTCTCCTTTTATCTGTACAGCGAGATTCTGAGCTTTGCACTTGTTTGCAAAGCATTTTGGTCTCTATGGACAAGGCTCACTAAATACTATCACTGTTAAAATTGAAATTCCTACCACTGGTTGTTTCAAAAGATGTTCATTGGATGTTCAGAACTCTTCCCCCTTGAGAGGGTATTTAAAAAGTAAAAGTCCAGAATGTCCCATCTCAGTATGAAGAATGTGGTTTCATACCTTCACTTAATTTGTGGGTCAATGTATTGTAGACATTGTTACTGCTAAATTAAAAGAAGAGGAAAAAAACCTCCCTGGTATGTAGTGAAGTGTTTTGCCTTCATGATTTTTACGAATAGATTTTAGCCTTTTCCTCCAGGATCACAGTCGTCGTGATTTATTTCCTGCAAAATGTCTGATATTAACAGGACAACTTTCCCTGCAAACCTTTAGCATGTTTATCCAGTGTTTTTGATTGTCTTCTCAAACTGAAGTGCTATCTTTGTATACTCTTTTCATGGAATCTCTGACACATTTCACAGGCTATTCATGATCAGAGAAAGTTTAGATCTTGCCCCAGTGAAGGTTTTTTTTCTGGCCTGGATGTCCCAGTTTCTGTCCCGGTTGATGATTTAAAACAAAGTAAGTAGGACTAGGTAGACTGGGTAAGTAACAGTTTGCAAAATTCTCTGCTCTTCTATAAAGTACATATTTAAAGTAAAGGCTTAGATGCTGAGGTTCCTAAAGCTAATGGGAACATGCACTGACATAACTGAAGCCATCTGGTCAGGCTAGTGCAAGCATGTTAGTTGGTGCTGAAAATCAGGATCAGTTCCTCACTTCTGTCAGTGGCAAGCAATAACATCTCTGGAGGTCTAATGCTAACCTGCCAGTAACTTCTTGAAGTGTTTTAGGCATGCTTCATCCTGCAGCTCAATTAAGATCGCTATTCCTGTGAAGCACCAAACTGAGTTAACAATTTCAGTCTTTACAAAGAGATAGGCATAGAACCATACTTCCCCAAAGAGGACTGTCACATCCAGAAAAGGGGTGAAGAAATCTAGTCTGTGAGATGAAAAATTTCCACAAATTTGAACAACACAGAATAAAAATGGCCTTGTTGGGGAAAATCTCTTTCCTTATCCCCCAAAATTTGGTGAAAAAAAAAAAAGATACCTGCAGATTACTTCTTTATCAAAATGGAACTTTATTTCTTGGAGAATACATAATATTCAAGAGTTATTTTACATATAGGAAGGACCGTAGGTATATCTATGAAATAAATATGCATTGTAGTAGGGATGGACTGAGCTGTACACTAGGGTTCTTAAATATGGTTTTGCCTCTTGATATTAATACAAAGACAAGATAAACTGGAAATAGAAAACAATGGTGTTATTGACATGCGAACAAAGAGAATACTATCTGTAGGGGTCAGAGATACTATTTAATTAGAGACCTAATGTTACAATGTAGATAAAAGAGAAATTTGTATTTCTTTCTGAGGGGGGTGGAAAAATGAACATGGCATGACTGTTGTACTTAATACCATGTTAAGAGCCAGCAGTCAGCTTGGCTTCGAGGATATAGGAATTACCATTATGTTATACAGTAAGTTTTGAAGTGACATAACTTCATTTGAAATGCTCGTCAGTTCTAGAAAGCATCTTGCAGACTTGGAGAGAGTACTATTTTTCAAAAAGGTCTCATTTTAGTTTTTCTGCTCAGCTTCCTCTTTTTCCATACTAAACCTCAGAGGAACAGAGGGAGGAATACAGGGAGAAGAATGGGAGAGGTTTCTTAGAAGGGCTTGTTCTTTTTCCGAGACCCTCACTTCTCACCCTACCTCTGCAAATTAACTGTGTCAAAATTATTTTTCAGAATTTTTTTATTCTGTAGCTGAAGTGAATTCCTAATGTATGGGATAGTGATGGAAAGGAAAACTGTAACTGATCTGTGCAAGTCAGGGGCAATTTCAGCCCCTCAGAGAGATGTTGTATAAGCTCTACCCAACAAGCTGCCTTGTCCAGCTCAATTCAACATGAGAGAGGGCTTGCTGAGTCCCTTACATGATGTCAGAGATAGAGAGCTTCGAAAATGGCACTAGATCACATCTGCACCTTTCTTCTCCTTCATGGTTTTTACCATCCAAAGAGAAGCTAGCCATCTTCAAATAGTCAAAAGGTTACTTCAACTGCTCATTGCCCTTGAGATTTCATCACACAAACCCACTCTTTCCTAATACTGTCAAGTTTGAGAAATCCTGTATCCTACGCATTAGGAATTTTTGTTGTTGCACATCAGATATCACTAGCAGAATAATTGCTGAATGGTGCATAGTGGGGCAGGGTGCAAATCTATTACAATGCATGGGAAGTAAGACAAGAAGTGTATTTCTCCGCTCTAGAGCAAAGCCCTTAAGCAGCTGTGTACTCTGTTGGCTTCATGGACTGTTTCGGTGTTTGAAATTTGCAAATATGCCTAAGTACATTGTTGAATTGATGCTTCAAACAGTGCCAGCGTGAGCGGTAGCAAAAGAACTTTCCTGACTTCTGTAGAATAGGAGAAACATCCTCCTGTGTTTTTTAATAAGCTGAGCAGATCTGGAGGAGGATATCCTCCAGAGCTGAATGCACCTTGTATTTGATATATAAAAGGGGGGGGATGTTTTCAAGTTGTGTAGCTTGACAATCAGTTACATGGGTTTGGGTAATGCAATCAAGTCATACCCTTTCCAAAGCACTTCAGGCAGATCCCAGGACTGTCCTGTGTTCTCCTTTTCCCGAACTGTATCCCAAAGAGAGATTTATTTTAATGAGCATATCGAACTTTTCTGAAAGTAAGGGAGAGTGCCTCTTCCAGAATTGTCACCTCTGAAAATTTTATCAGTTTCCCTGCCATTCCCCAAGCATATGCGGCACAATAATCCATGGGAATAAAAGCATAATAGACCCACTCTTTGCTGTAATGAACATTTAAATACAAGTCTGCATCTCTTATGTGAGTTGAAATAGCTCACATAGATATGTCCACCCACATAAATATCCAGTGTATGCTATATACTCATCAGCCTCTGTACTTTCAAAAATATTAACTAATACTCCACAAGAAACATTTATAACTTGTAAACACACTATTCATGCACAAATAACCATTCATATTTATATAATGTACTCAGTAAACAAGCTAAAAATACATATTCAAAACATTGAATAATTACATCTGCCTTATAAATGTATCACTGATAAGCAAAATTCACAACAGTATCCATCCACAATAATGTACACTTGTGTGTCTGTGTACATAAAATAGCTAGCTCTCCTGTCACACACGCACATGCACACACATGACAGTAGCTCTCAGAAGCTACCCCTATTGCATGTTCAAATGGTTTTCCAACACCACACAGCTAACCCCTGCATTGCACAACACAAACACATCCTGTAACCCTCAGCAGTGCGGAGTCATCAAAGTAATTTAATTTCAGGTGTGTGCTTCTGTCCTGCAATCGTTAATGAGAGTTTCTGAACAAACAAAAGCTACATTTCTTATTCTTTATTTTTCTCCTTGTGGTAGGATAGTTGGGAAACACCTTTCTAATGCAGGAGAGTTAATGAGCTGTGAATGGAGGCAGGAAGGGAGAATTGCTTACAGTAAAAGCTTTGGCATTCTGCTTGATTCTGCTCGAGGGTTTGGGAATTGGAGTGGGAGGGAGCCATGCAAGCCGAGTCATTTTATTATACCAGTTGTTCTCCCAGGCCCAGCTTTTTAACTGGTCTGTTCTTGTGCAGTGTCACTAGTGCTCACGTATGGCCAAGCTGACCTGTATGCCTTCTGTGCTTTTCTCTCCTGTATGAGTTTCCATGCTTATGCTTATTAAGGCTACCCATTTTGACTAAACTATGTTTCTTAGACTGATCTGAAGATATGTAGACATGAAAAATCCAGCTCTTGCCTTCGTAGTTGGTTCCAAGGATTAACATGACTGTTAGAAATGTACCTTTACTTTCCATTTTAATTTGCCTGGCTTTAACTTTCACTCATTGCAAGACCTGTCACTCATTTTTAGGCTTAAATTTACCCCCTCGTAGTTTTTTCTCACATGTTATTATGAATGTATTTCCATCAGAAATAGTAGATCATGAAGCTGAGATAAGAGGGAATGTTATTTATGCTCAAGTAATTAATAACCCGTGATAAGCTCCATGCATTGCCAGCCATATCTGCTGCAATATATGAGAGGCATATTGCCAGAATGTGTTAAGCAGCAGTTTGTCGGATGATGGAGAGAATACGTAATTGAGTTACAGGGTAACTAGGCAAGCTTTCAGTCCATGCATAAAAGTGGCAGCAGTTTCCACTTCAAGGCTAGTGAAACAGTGATAACTGCTGAAAGTCAGATTCTGATATTTGGACTGACACTAGTCAGGACTTCATTTCCAGGGATGCCTGGTCATTTAGACAGGTGTGAGAAGTGGGAGAATCTAGCTGTCGGCATTTTATTATATGAAGTAATCAAGGCCAAATTCTGATTTCATTTAGGGCGATCATTCTCGCTCAGGGAAATGGGTAGATGTTCCAGTGGAGCCCAGTGGATCCCTCTGCTTTGCCAACATCTAGCAGACCAGAACTCAGTTCTTAAGCACTAGCAGTTGCGCTTTCAGGGAATGGAGGGGAGGGTTGCATTTTCAGACTTTATTGTGCATAAGAAAATGCATACAAAGGTGGCTTGTGTTCAACAGCTGGTGCTGGTGGAATCACTTCTGCTAAAAAGAAAAGCCTAATTCTGCAGTTTTGCTGAAGGAAGTTTGTTATTTGCCTTACAGGACTGTCTAGGCATCCTGCTTAAGCAGAACCAGATAGCACAAACATGCAACTACTTTCCCAAGAAGCATGAAATCTAACTAAAGTCCCACTGAAGTCTGTGTTTCACATGCTGATATGAATGCAATTCTAGAGTGACTTCAGTGACACCACTGGTTTAACAAGCACTGAAGGTAGCTGGTATAACCAAATACAGAATTTAGTTCAGTGGGGTGACCTGAATGAGTGAAAAAACCCAGCCTGGTTTAATTAACTCCAGTAAAATCAGGAGTAACTCCTCAGAATTGATGCTATATTTTGGTTGGCTTAGTGAGATCAGAACCAGGAGATGAGGTGGTAAAAAGATTGTAAAGCTCTGCTTTTGTTCACAAAGTATTTGAATCATAGCCCATCTCCAAGTCGGGACAGAGAAGAAAATCAAAGACCTTTCCTTACTTGGGTGTAGAAATGAGATGATCAGTGCAGCATAGTATCATTTGCTACTCTCTAGGTATCTCTTCAACCCCACAAGAACAAGACTGGCTTTGTGCATGTCTGATGTAGAGCCACTATTACTGCTTCTGACACAGAGTGGGGGCAGGTGTAGCACTCCACAGCAAAAAGCTGAGCCTTTAAATTAACACTCAAATACTGTAAATAACAGTGGGCAAGGAGGAAGGGAAATGCCTTGGCTGAGCCATCTAAATAGGGTTCTGTTTGCCAAAGAGGATGGCAAGAGCTCGGTGTCTCCTGAATGAAGCCGTGGATGGTCTATTCAAAGCAATAGCAGGAGGGACAGCGAGGTGGTTCTAGCTCATGAGGTCCCATCGTTACCCAGCACATGTGGAGTGGCTGTTGGATTTAACTGAGTCTAGTTTAATACCAAATAGGGCAAGTTATTTAAGGAAGGGTGATTCAAAATTGAAACAACTCTATTCTTTCAAGCCTCATCTTGTAATTGAAATATTCATAAAGCTCCTCATTCAGCATAAGACCACTGCAGGAATATTTTAAGGATTTCATGCTTTTTGCAGTTAAAATGTGCAAATTCAGCAACACTAGCCTGCATTTTCTGAGTCAAATGCATCATATTTTTGACCCATTGCTCTTTCGATATATTTTCCTTTAAGGGACTTCTCATCAGATTGAATGAAATTGTGGTTTTATAGTATGAACAAACAGCAACTATGGGCTAGGCTGAGAAACCACTGAACTCACTGTCCTGGTCGATGAAGGTTTTGGGGGTTCATATAATAAAATCCTAGTCTCTTTTAATTTTACCATGGTCATGAAATCCTGCATGGTTTTAGAGCTCACAAAACTAAATGCAGATAAAGCCAAAGGTTAATAAAAACCTCTATGAATCTGTGTTTCTGTCCCATAGAGGAAGCAAAAGCTTCCCCTGTTCTACCTTTGTTACCCAAATATCCAGTAGTGCATACATACCCCTGTGTGCTGCTAACTAAGCAGTGAAACTGAAATGTCTATTCCCATTGCCCAAAAGTGAAAGAAATGCACTATAGGAAATCATAGAAATAGAACAGCCTGTCAGATAAAATACCTGATGAGAATCAGGATGACAACTATAACCCTTCATGTTTATGCAGATTTATCACTGAATGAGAAGAAAAACTCACAGTAACAGGAAAATTAATGACAGTAAAAGCTATTCAGTATTCATACCCCCCCCCCCCCATGTTTGTTCCGGGTTGTTCTATCATGTGTCCGTCATTTTTATGCCAAACAAATGAGCAGTACAATCGCTACTGAATTCACGCCCCATCTGCCTCCCTCGCATACGGTCGCAGAGCTCAGCTGTTTCTCTTCCTCCCAGAATAGAAAGAGGAGAGACAGATGCCAGGTGCAGGCAGCGAGAGTCATTGCCTGATGGACCCTCGAAGGAAGGCCATGAGGGGTTTGTCCTTCCCAGAACGAAACTTCTCTCCACTGCCAAGCTGAATAAAGAGGCAGACCGCACGGCTGAAACAGCAATTGGAAAAGGAGAGGGAGTAGGACCAGGACCCAGATCCTGTGGGGCAATTGGAACAACTCTCCAAGTACCTTTCTATAGCAGAGAAAAGAAATCTTTTTCACGTTTAATTTCACAACATCAGGTTTTATTGGTCTTGCTGCCCTGTGCTTCCCCTGCCTGTTTTTTCTACCCATCTGTGAGATTGCAAGCTCCTGGGTGCAAGGCTGCCTCTGTTGTGTCTGCAGAGTGGCTAGCGCAGCAGGGCTGAGTCTTGCAGTTATTCCTGTAATACACATGCTAGACAATCATAATAATGCACTGAATGAATAACTGGTCCTAGCCGGTGTAAATGAGCAGCTAGCCTAGAACAAAGTGCTGTGCTTCATTATATACAATATTGAAGAAGGCAGCATAACTGATGGCTGAGGCAATGGGCCATGACTCAGAGAACTCGCCTTTTATCCCTGACTTCCACTGATCCCCTGTACAATTCTGTGCAAGTCAGTGCTCACACATGTTGCTTTGTTTGTTGTATGTGTTTAGGCTCCAGTTCAGGAAGGCCCATGAGCATGTCCTGAATTTTAAGCTGGTTGATTTTTTGAGTTGGGGCTTTATGGCTGCAATTTAATTGAGGCTGGAGCGATTTCTTATTCTGGGTTCATGCAACAAACAGCGAGGCAGGACGCTGTTGCAGGGCATCGTATGGCCCTTAAAAGAAGCGTAGGTCATCTTCCCTGTGATTTCACTCAGATTAACTTGGTCACTGGTGTGGATAAGAACCAGGCTTGTCTGGGAAAAACTGTGGCCAGATAGGGGGGACCAAACTGGAGAGGAGACTCAAACAGGGGAGAATGAAGCCAACGTCAGACCATGCAATCATGCAAACTCTAAGATGGCACATTTCTGACCTTCAAAAGCCGCAGGCCCACATGCTTTTACATGGAGAAGGTGGGGTCTACAAGCCAGATCCCCAAGAAAACCAACAGTTTCCATGGGGCAGCCTGACAGAAGTGGAAATTGCTCTTCATCCCCGTGACTGAGCTGTGTCCCTGCACGGTGCAGTCCGTACAAGGAATGCAATCAGGTTATGCCTTGTGTTGATGGCTGACATGGTGTGTATGTAGTGTTCAGAGTAAGGACAGTTTCTGTACCTGGAATAGTAATTGTTCCATTTACATAAAACATATTCATTAAATTGCCTGAGCGGTTGTACTCTTCTGATGAGCTTTCTGCCTCCCTAGATCCTGTCTGTTTCAGGCTTTATTTATAGGCTCCCCTGACCTTTTCATTACTCAGAGTCTCTCATGGATCCTTTCCTCTGTATGTTACCACATCAGTTTTTCTTGTCCTGTTTGACATTTAATTTTTATTAACTGTAGTGTAGCTAAAGCTGTTTTTCTTTGTTTTCCACACTCTGTTCTTCTCCTGCTCTCTAGACAATAGAAACTGTCATTCCAGAAACAGAAGGGAGAATTTTTTTTCTTGACATTTTGCAATTTTCCAGCAGGACATGGAAAATTAAAACCGGGTTTAAGGGTAAGAATGTCTCCTTGAGCTGATGGGTATTATAGAGTGGGTACATGAAAATGAGCCTCATTGCTGACCTGCAGGGTAGGGTCTAAATGTGTTCCTCAGTATCTTGTAGCACACCAGAAGGTATCCACTGGTCACTGGAAAACCCTCCTGCACCTCCTGCTTCTTGTGTGTCTGGTAGTCGTTCCATGTTGTGCCTTTGGATATGATGGAGAGACACATGTTGAAGTTTTCCAGCTGTGCTTAACATATTTGCCACACCCTTTGATGAGGAATCTCTTGTTGTTACTCATTTAACTGAAAAATCACTTTAACTCCCAAGAGTTTAAGCAGAAAAGCAACTAAAGGGACTATTCACAACAACGACATCCAAACCAGTTAGGACTATTTGTGAGAGACGAAGAAACACTTCCATTAGCTTCTCTTTATTTGGGAGGTTCCTACCAATTAACAGAAGCCTTCTTTCACTCTTGGATCATGTCTTGTCTCCTGTACTTTACTGGCTAATTAACAAAGCTTTGCCTCAAAACCATAAAATGCTCTCCATCTTTTTGGTGACTCATTGTGCATGTTTCACTGTGAAGTGTCTTACATTGAATAATTTCTAGTCTATAGTAATCTGTATACAAGCATGTTTATACAAACTTTTATTGAAAATAGATATATAGCTCATTTCTGACACTAATGGATGGTAGAGAAGCATAAGCTAATGCCAAATCTCACTAAAATTAAATACTTTAATTCTGTTCTATAGAGCAACTAAATTTCCAAATGCCAAGAGAAAGCATCTCAAAGAAAAAGTTTTCTATGTGAATATTGTTATATTCTATATTCCAAAATAATGGAATATTTTACATTCCTTTTAGATTAAAAGTTGAAAACAGATCTCTGAATTTCTCATGGGACAGTGGTATTATTTACTCGGCAATAGTATTTTGCTACTGTGTGCACAAGGGAATATCAGATGTCTAGAAGAATTAATGAATATTCAAGGAGTACTGCTTTGCAATGATCTTTAGCTGATAGCTGCGTTCATTCATATACATTTAAGTAAAGCTTAGATTTGCTCATTTTTCATAAGACTTCTTTAGAAGGGAGGAAAACAATCAGGCTGTACTTTTATAGAGTGAATTTGAAATTAAAATTAGATGTTTAGGTGTCATTTCAGTTGTAAAGCAGCCCTCAGTTCTGATGGTGGGAACAAGGATTCCAGTTATGTTTAATTTGTATGCACAAGGCTTGGTTAGACAAAGTATTAAGGATTCTTAGTTGTTCATAATATTTCTATAGTATGCAGGGCTTTTCAACACTGTCACTAAATTAGTTCTTGGAAGCAGTTGTTCACTATATTAACGTAATATATCCCACACATAGTAAAACAAACTGTTTGGCCTTTCAAATGAGAGGACCCCGATCTTAATAAATATTGAATTATAAAATCCCTGTATAGGGAATACAAGCTAATTCTTTTCTTTTTTCACCAGCTGTGAACTGCTACGTGTGATGTATGGTACAAACTCTCCAGGAAAGAGGAGCAAATTGAAAACACTACCCCTGTGGGTTCCCTTATTAGACTTGAAGTGACTGTGAAATTCACAGGACACAGCTCATTAAAGCAAGGCTGGCAATCTGTGACCTCTGGAGTAGGAAGATAAGACCCATGCTGAAAAACAGGCTGTTGCTTTGATTGTGGAGTAACTCAGCTACAGAGGAGAAAAAATTGTATAGCTGCTTATTAACACACTCCTTACCGGAGCACACTGGTCCTTACAGAATGCTTCTTCAGGAGAATAGGTAAGCAGCAGCCAGGTCACTCAGGCCCAGATAAAAATGACGGGACCCTGGAGACCTGTTGTCATTCCCCATCCCAGCTCCCACTTTCTGAGGGGTGTTGTGCTTCTTGGATGTGTTAATGATCTGGTATGCAGTGCATAACGTAAGGAAAACTTCAGCGGCTGGGTATTTCATCGAGTAAAGTGGAAATTCAGCACACTATGGGGCCATGAGCTAGATAGTTGGTTTTTTCCTTACTGAGATGTTTAAACAGTATTTGAGGATATGGCCTAGTACATGTGGACTCCCTGACCCAGGTGAGTGCATCAAGAGGAGGAAAGTTTCACTGATATCCTGAGCTCTCCCATGAAATAACAATCTCCTTGCTGTTGAATTCTGTCTTTTTGGTAACTAAGCTTTAAGAGCACAGTGCTTTGTATGTGGAAAACTTAAGTTGCAGGAGGAAATGTCCTGGCTATTGTAAATCAACATAGCTTTATAGAACTGTCTGAAGCCAGACAAGACAGCAGTCTGCAGCATGCAATCTGACTTGCCATCAGGTGTAAGTCCTTAAAGTTCCTGTGCAAGTGTACACTATCTAGGGTGCTTTCCGTTATGTTAGTAACAAACCTGGTATAGTACGGTTTGGTACTAAATATTCAGTTATAGGTTGGTTGCACTGAAGAAAAGTACAGGATAATTTTTCCACAAACTTACTCCAGGTTCTAATAAATCCCATTCTCATGCCACTAGAACCCAGGGAAAAAAATATGGCAAGAATGTTAACATTTTCTGCTTGAAAAAACAGCTATCTTAGTAGTTAGGCTCAATCCCTAAAGTGATCATCTAATTCTAGTCTGACATTTTCTGTAAGTGAATAAACCTGCATCTTAATTCTATGCCTGTCAAAGATTAAATAATGCAACATCATCTTTTAACATGATTGATCCAAATAAAGACCATGAAAAATGTAGCCTGGTTGGAAACATTCAATGAAATAATACATTTCTGAGAGGGTTCCCCCCCATCACTGCTAATGTGAAAGAGTTGAACTGTGGGAAAAGAAAAAATGAGATGAGAACACTTAAGCTGATGTCGCTCTGCATGAGGGAGAGTAGAAGCTGAATACAAAATGGGCTCATAATTATGAGTGAGATTCATGCTCTAGTGAACTAGGAAAGGCTGCTCTGATGTCTTATGAAAATCGGGTTCTCTTGAGGCATGCCAGATTGGATTTCCAAAATGACGAGTCAGTCACAGATGAAAATTTTGGCCCCACTCTCCGTGGTGGAAGAAAGAACTACCAACCCTTATTTTTGATATGTGGGGCATTGGTAACTTTCCCTTGGACTGTCAACTTTCCTTTAGGAAGAATGGGAAGTGGCAGCTCAAGAAACAATAGTCTTACAAATTTTTCATGCCTCTTGTGCCTATCTCACTATACTTTTCGGGGAGAGCGAGGGATGTAGAGCTGTCTGACTTGAAGTAACAATAAGGAAAGCACTTTATGATGTTGAACTTTATGCTATTATGGTAGTAGTCCGTCATGTACCTGCAAGTATCCTGTAGTCTCTGAGCCACTGGGGTTTTTATTTGTTTTTCAATTGAAAATAGGTTCTAAATTCATCCTGTTGTAATTATGACATAAAGAAGCAAGCTTTTCCTGGTCCAAATCAATTCAATGCATCACTTCTTACATAGTCTACTGATTGTTACAAGGATGAAATGATAGTCTTTGTAAAATGATTGTAAAACAGAGGCCTGGCTCAAAAATGTTTTATTCTTGTATCAGTAATTTTATTAAGTGAATTTAACTTTACTGCAGGTTATCTTGTGTGCTGGCAGGCCCCTAGCCTGATAATGCTGAAAAGGAGAGGTCTTTTTGAATATTTGATCTGCACAAAGAGCAGAAAAGAAAATAGCTAGATAGGTAGGTAGAAGGAAAGAGAGAAAGAGAGAAAGAAAACAAACAGAGAAAGAAAACAAAGAAAGGAAGAAAGCCAGGAAAGTACAGGTTTATTTTTAGGAAGTGTTTATTCTTAGCAGTGGTAAATCACAGCCAGGCTGGATTCGTCAAAGCATTTGTACGCAATGTTCTGATATGTAAGCGCCCAGATACCCTTCAAGAGCCCAACATACAGGGTACAGGTTGGCCAACCCTCCATTAGCTTGGTTTGTCCCGGGAAAAGTGTCTGATTTATTTTGCACCTATGCTATTAATAACTGAGGTGGAAGGGGAACACTGATAGGTTTTAAATAGTGGGATCGTTCTTTAAAGTCAAATTATATTTGGCATATACATTTATTTCCATTCAAATTAAATTTGTAGTACTCTTTCTTTAAATAGTGCACGTTCCAAAGATTAAGTAGGAAATTACTGGAAAAACTCTAAACTGGTATCAAGGGGATTCATATTTCTTACCTAATTGTCACTGAGATGGATGCTTCGGGAATATTTCCAAGACTACACTTGGGTTAGTAGCCACACTTTGAACACATCTTACTGAAGCTGTAGCAACTGGTGAAGGATGGGAGTGATGTTACGTCCTGCATGGCAGTCCTGAAGACTGTAGGATGAGATGGCACAGCCTGGCCCCCTGTGCTCCTAGTGATTACACAGTGAATCTTTAGCACATCTGGCAATGCAGGAAAGTTTGTTCAGTAATTAAATTACTAGTTTGGGACTGTGAGCCTTAAACTTCCTCAGGTGGTTGGTCATGTATCAGTGGACAAATTGGACCCCTTGCTGGAAGGCTGTGCTCCCACAAATAGTTGCACATGGGAAATTGCAGGAAAGTTACAGCTTGGATGGAAGAAGCCCCAAAGATACAGGCCATTGCTGAGAGGGTGCTCTTCTTGTATGGCTTTAACTCCAAACTGTTTACAAAGCGAGAAGGCAGAAACTGGACAGCGATTGTGAAGGAGTGAAGATACATTCCCTTGCCCCTTTTCTCTCCTGTCCCCCCTTCGATAGCCATAAGTGCTGACAGCAACTCTGGTTCTTATTTGTTTTCCCCCTTCCTATCAAAGCACATGGCTGTCCAAAGGAGGAATCCTTTCACACCTATCTGCAAGGTCCTTGAGAGGTGTTAAGAGTAAACTAGGTGTGAACAATGCATGAAGTGGGCACACACATGGAAGCTGAGGTGTGAAAGCATTTGCTCAGTAAAAATAGAACTAGGCTGTTGGCAGAAAGAGGTGTCTCTAACAGATAAGCCCAGCAGTGATTGACAGGAGTTGGGTTTTTGTTTTATTAATGTGTCAGTCTGAGTTTCTTGACCTTATGAGGAAGGAGGGAGTTTGGCAGGACAGGTGAGTTTGTAATTTATTCTTTAACACTGAAAGAAATGCACCTCTCCTGAGTCTATACAGGAAAACCAACACCAGTTTTTAGCCCCTGCTCATCACATAACGTGCTTAATTGCAAAGAGAATAAATGAGGGATTACCAGCTATTAATGTTCCCATGAAAAAGCATGAGCTCTATTCCTGTTTGATTTTGGTGGGCTTTATTGTGGAGGAGCTGCAGCTCTTGAGACCCTAGCATCCATCCAGACGATCCTCTTTGATCATCCTTTGGCACTGGAAAGCTTGTCTATGTGCTTGGTTTTAGAGTGAATGTTCTTCTCAGGTGAAATATTTATAAATCAAGGGGGGTTTTTTTTGACTAAACAATAAATTGCAGCGTGGGTTTGATATGAACATCCCTCATGTATAACCGTCATACTACAGATTGCAATACTGCCTTCAATCCACAGATCTCGTACATTCACATCCCATAGAGATCGGCGTATTACAAGCAGAACGCGATTTACCAGACAAGTCACAGTTCCTGTCTGTATTATTATATGATATATGGCACATCTGATGTAAATGTAGCTGGAGTTCAATAGAGAATCCTGTTTTGCAACACAAAGAAGGAGTACTGGATTAACAGATCTGATATGGAAAAGATAGATACCTCCTTTGGATTTCAACTATTTGGCCTGCTGTTTCTTTTGCTGTCTCACTCAACCAGCTACTACGCAAGCTCTAACATTTCTTCTTTGCTGCCCGAAAGGCTAAAGCATAAAACAGAATTACAAGTATCAACAACTGCAGAGTGTCTCATTTAGGCATACATAGCAATCTACCAAATAGGCAACCAAAGATGGGGAGGGACAGGAAAAGTGAGCCGAGCACTGGGTCTGTTGAAATCAGTGGGATTTTTGCCGCTGGCTTCAGTGGGTTTCAAATTTGGCCTGATGGGAGCAAACACTGTGAATGAAATTTCAGACACTCCATGGCTATAGATGCACATGCTTTTAAAAGCATTAATAGTGCATCTAAATTTAGAAAGCTGCACTTCTGTTTCATTAAGAATTCTACTTTAGTTCCAGATAGACTCTACAGAATCTGTCCCCAAAAAAGACCCATGTGCCATTCTGCCTGATGCACAGCATAGCAGGATCTTTTATTTTTAAAATGGCCTCATCTAACCCGCAGCTGCTCAGAACTTGGTGTCTTTTCTGCATTCATTCTCATTCTTGGAACTTGAACCTCTGCTACCCTCTCTGCTTCATATGTCATGGAGCAAATGCTGCTCAGCTGAAACCACTAAAAAGAGAGATGATTTTAGCCTAAAGCAGAATAATGGAGCCTTGTATGGATATCTACACAGAAAAGAAACACATGCTAGTTTGCAAACATTACTTATGTCTGAATTTCCCTTCTCTGTCATCTTTGAGCGAGCAGTTAGATGCACTCACGTGTTTCTCATAGATGGGGAAGCTGAGACGCAAAGATACTGAAAATCACTCTTCAAATAAACAGTACTGCTAAGAACGCGAAACAGGCATCTTACTTCTGAACCACTTCACCTCATCTTTAGGCACTGAGCATCTGACTTCTAGGACTTAAGATGCTCTCAAGTGTGATTCTGGTGGATCATATGGTACACAAGAGCCAGCAGAAGCCTCTGGGGAAAACAAGATTAAACATTAGAAAAGACAGGTACTAGTATCACAGCAGGGACCCTGGCCCAAACCTTGGAAATAATGGAAATAGAGAAGTGTGTCATTCTAGGGCTCGCACTGGGGAAAAGCAAGATCAAATGCTTTAAATAACAATATGTTATACTTCCCAAAAGCATTCTAGTAATAGACAGTCTTAATGCCTCTTTCTACCTTTTTTTTTTTGTGAAAGTATACCTCAGTGTGGACTTATCTAAACACCTAGGATTTTTTTCAGCACTTTATTGTTTTAAAAGGCTGAGATTTTGCATCATTTGAGCAGATGGACTTGAAACCCCTGTTTTGCATCTTGATAATTTTTCTTCTGGCCTCATTTGTTAAAGGCCAGTAGTATTGTTAGACCAGAGGCACTTCTGTCATCTCTTGGAAGATGGTGCGTGGGACTTTCTGTTTTCCATGGAAAACAGAGCAGGAAATAGTTAATGAAAAGCTCCCCAGCTCTGCAGTGTGAGACAGTAGGTTAAGAGGTTTGGGGGTGGGGGGGTGAATATGACCATCATTCTCAGAAGCAGACAAGGACAGTGCTCTCCAAACCTTCTGGCAGAGCATGTTCCTGGGTCAATCAGTTCCACTGTTTACTCCCCAGAGGCTCATATCAGTGCTGAGGGCTCCACAGACCTTTCTCACACTCACACTCAGCCTGAAAATCCTTGCCCGAGTTGCTCTGACTGACTTTGGGAGATGATTTCGTCTAAAGCTTGAAAAAGTGCCCATCCATCTGGAGTACTCAAAGCAAGAAACCTCTGTGCCTCCCCGTTTTAAAAATGATTAATTCCAGGACTGTTTGGAGCCCAGGCCACCCCCATTCAATCTGAGATTCCTGCAAAATCAGGGGCTTTCCTTGCTTTGGACATCAGCTGCCTGATGCAGCTTGTCAGTCTGATCCACCAGGCAGTCGGTGCACGGGGCCGAAAAGTAGCAGAGAGGCCGCAGGCCTGTGCTGCAGCCAGAAAGATGCCACTTAGAAACTAACATAGTACTGCTTCATAGCAGATAAGTGTCCACTTGTGATGTTTGTCAGGAAACATTTTCATACATATGGACCTTCGCCCTCTTGTGCCTCGGTTTCTCCTTTGCTACGAAATGGGCTGTCTCCCTCTCGACTGTTCTGTGACTTTCCTGATGCTGGTAGAATGTTAATGCTTGTAAGGGAGGCATTAATGGAGCTTTGTTACTGGTTAAGCTTTCTCCGTGTGTATCTGGACTGTGGAGAAAAATCTCCCTGCTGCTCTCCCTTGGTATTTTTTCATAGCCAGTCACGTCCCCTCGGCTCGACAGCTTTTCCTTGGGGAACTACCATCGTCTGCTTTTTCGCTGGCAGGCCATGCAGGAAAGAAGGACTACGATTTAACAGCAGAGCAAAGCACTCAAAGCCACACAAACACTCAGAGATTAAATGCCTCCCCCACCTGGATTCCCAAGTAACTTAGAGTCTCAGCACGCTATTTCTGAAACACAATCGTGCCTGGAAAGAACCTATCTGAGTATTATACAGCACAGGGCATATTTTTAAGTCCTTTTTTCTTCCTTTTGTCCCCTTATTCAAGGTCTTTCTCTCTTTGATTTATGGATTTGGAGACCATCTTTAATTATCTCCCTTGAACAGCTGCCTGAAGCAACGCTCACTAGGAGTTAGACAGATGCAGTGTGCAGCCCTCCTGGGCTTTGCATAGCAACATGCTGTGTGGAATGACCATTAATACGCAGTGTGAAGGGCATAGTTTCCTGTTGCCATGCTATTTGGGGTATGAACGTGTTCAGATCTGCTTGTCCGTGCACACAGGCTCCGCCATGCACGCATGCTAGTGCACGTTTTCTCTCTGCCCCATAGCCAGTGCACCAGAGTGACTGTTACAAAGGGCACATTAGACAAAATTTTCCGGTGAGGGAAATTGCTCTGGATGTGATGCCTAAAGGCATTTTCAGCGCTGGGAAATAAGGGCTCACTTATTTCCTTTAAAATTTATGCTCAAAGATGAATAGCAATGATGAAAATCTGTCACAGTGCAGACAGGTCTGCACACATTCACACTTGGTACTGTTTTGCAAGCACCCCGAAGTCCAGTTTTGGTCTGGGCACTCAGCTTGCCCTGTCTCAAGCTGCCTTGTAAAGCTCTGATTGTCTTGCAGTCAAAGGAGGGATTGCCATAGCTGTGTGTGAGGCCAAGGAGGGCATATCCAGCTAGCTAGGCTCTGAGGTGGTGCAGCAGCAGCATGTACTTCCCTCTCACTCAAGATCCTGGATAAACAGTTGTCTGATCAGTCCACACCAAAGCGTGAACTGCCATAGCTTCACACCAGTAGCAGCACTTCCACCTTTGCAAGCAGGGTTAGAACTCCCATATATTTACACATATCGCAGCTTAACCTCTTGCTGAAGTATTGATAGAGCCTATGTCTGCATCACCATCGTGATGCAACATCTTCTGAGAGGCAGTTCTCCAGGCTGAAAGTGCTGACTTGTGCAGGTCTTCTCTTCCCCATTGACTGGAGGGATCATCTTCTACTGTGCGTGGTAGAATGCAAAACTGGAGCTTCTTCTATCTATGGGTAAATCCTATTTCAGCTCCCCTAAGTCATTTCATACAAAAAAAGCTTGCAACAGCTTTCCCTTCGAAACGGGGAGATTGTTGTCAAAGCCTCAGGAAGCCCCTTTGATGTGGGCAGACAACTGGGAGAGATGTTAATGAGGTGCTGGGAGAACTTCAATCACTAGTGAGGGAGATCAGCATTTCTGAAGCTGACAGAGCAGCATATTGCAAGGACGATCATGCTGTCAGCTCTACACTGACAAACCAAAAGGGTAAGAAAATGGCTGATTAAAAGCTTACAGACACCCCTGACTTCAGTGCTTTAGGGACATGAGCCTGAACGAATTTCTGGACTTGCAAATATATGGAAATGCCTTTTTGGTGAGCAACCAAGGGAGCAAACATGCATTCAATTAGCAGGCCATATTCTTATGTCCACCTGACTCCAGTGCTGGTATACTGTGGGACTCCACGGAGTCCCTTTCTCCCTGTCCACAGCCTGTTTAAATTGTAAATTCTTTGGGGCAGGAACTCTGTCCTCTTCTTGCACAGCTCAAAATAGAAAAGGATTTCAGTCTTGGGTGGAGCATATTGATATCACAGTTATAAATACAATGCCTGTGACAGATCTCTCCAGTAAAATGGCTTTGTGCCCAACCACATTAAGGAAGGACTTTAATTTAAGCTAAGGAAGTAATGAACTAGATCTATGGATCGCAGATAGAGATTGTTTCCAGGTCCCGCTTATTAACATTCAGCTTTACCTCCTTTGTGTTGCCAATCACAGGCCACCTCTGTGGCTATTACTGCAAGAACTTACATGGCAATGCTGTTTTAGGGATCTAGTCAAAGCTATTTCACAGCTGGAGACAATCAGGGGCAGCCAGCAGTAGCCCCCAGGATGCTTCACCCATCACAGCTCACGAACTGATGCATTAGCTGCTTCCTGATATTTAACCTGACCCTTCCTATCCTTCATCTCTCCCGTAAGTGCTCCTACTGCAACTTGTTTCCGGGGCCAACGGATACAGTAAAGTATCCTGCCATTTGCAAATCCTGTAGTCTGGAGGCAATGTGACCTAGCTATAATGGCATGAGTTTGTCATAGGAATTCTGTTAGTTATGTGATGGTGCATGGTTTACTTACCGTCTCCTAGCATCTGTCTAGACAAAAAACTTCGCCTGATAGTGGTTACCTTCTGCAGAGCTACCATGAGAATAGAGACACAGTAAATACATTCCCCAAGCCAAATTCCTCTTTGGCATAGCTCTGCTGGAACCGCAATAGGCAGGACCACAGTTCAGTGCTCTTTGCTGAATAAGGGAGAAAGACAGAGCTGAGTTTTGACCTGCGCTAAGTCTTGGAAGTCTGACTGTAAATCAGAAATACAGATTACGTGCCAGACAGATTTATCTTTTTCTTCGTTTCCTAACTGAAGTACTGCTGGTAACTCAAAAGTACTGTAAGGAATCTTGCCTGCTGCAAGCGTGGACACTGGGGAGAATAACAAAGAATAACAATGTTTATGTGACTGGGGTTGCTACTCAATAAATTAAGAGACTCTGGCTTCTCATTAGAAAGTACCATTTTACCTTTTATTCTTTTTTAATGAAACCATTTCTTCCTGAAAGAGAAGAGAATTGCCTTTTTCCTAAGTGGACATTTTCATGAAAAAATAATTTCCAAGTTTTCGTTACATTCTTGAACAAGAATTCAAAAGTAAAATATGCTTGTTTCCTCCCCTGGCATCCTGCAAAAGGGAAAAAATAGGAGAGAAAGAGAGAAGACATGAATTCTCAACACATATTTTTGTGGACAAGCAGGAAATACATAAAAGCTCACTCATTTTTGAGATGCTAGGAATTACATTGGTATTTTCGTAAGTCCTCAAAAACCCCACTGAACTCTTTTTGGTGGATTTCAGCTCTAACCCCCCAACAACACAGACTGACCAATAAAAGACAAGTAGGACCAATGTAGTTTTGTTCACAGGTGGACCTTGTTACCCTTCCCAAGCACTCAGGAGGACTCTCTTAAGCTGTTGATTGCCCCTGAGGGTGTAGGGGTTGGAGAGGAAGATGGAGAAGTAGTTGGGTTGTTTTTCTTGTGTTTTTCTGTGATCAAAAGTATGGGTTGAATTTGGTTTTGCTCTGGGAAGAAAGTAGCTTTGGTTTTGGTGGAGGTCTGTGGTGATAAAGTCTATTGGTGTACATGGTGGGTTTCTCCTTGGCTTTTCTGCTGCTCAGCTTGCTGGATGCTTGTGAGGGAGAGTTTAGTGCTGTCTTCTACCTTGCTTCCTTGAGGAAAAAGAACAACAGCCATGGAGGAGAAAGGAGGTAAGCAAAACTGGAAGGAATTTGTGTGCTGCCCTTATGGTGGTATGTAGAAAGAAAGTTGGCTTCTTTCTGAGGTCTTAAGCCTCTGAATAATTAGTTTGTCCTTAGGGTACCTAGTGATGGTGCCCTTCTTGAGCCAGGATTTGTCCAAGCCCTGTGCTGTGGTGTGGGTAACCAGTAGGTTATGCACTTAAAGTGGTTGCTCGAAATTGCTTGCTATGTTTTAGAGTCTGGTTGTGCTACCTATTGTTAGTGTGAGTGATGTTTGCTTTAGCACCAGGCAATGATCAAACACACATTGTGTCTTTGTAAATAGATGCTTTTTGCTTTGCTAAGTGATCCGTGTTCCTTGCACTGAAGTATGTAGGAGTCTAAAATGGTTATATTCTGCTCTATACCTGTGGTTCTTGCTAACAGTACTGACTTGCTGGCCCAAAAGCCCCTTTTGCCCCTACCCCTCCTTTAACAGACTGTATATTCTTTGGAGTATGCATTGGTCACAACATGCAGCAATAACATGACCTGTATCTAATGTTTTGTGACTTTGTCTTTCAAAGTATTTCACGTGAGTGGCTGCTGTCACTATCATCATTTGTAAATAGGGAGAAACTGAAGCACAGAGCAAACTGATAACGTGATTAAGGTTTCAAAACAAGTCTGCAGGGGAACTTGCTCTGAGTCTGAGAACTTTCTGTAAGTCCTATGCCCCCTCTGCTAAGCTCTCTGACTTCTTCCTCACTTGCTGACCAGGGCTGTGATAGCACAAAAAAAACCCAAACAAAAAGCAAACAAATTACTTATTGGCTATTCAGGTGCTGTAGGAACAAGTAAGTGCCTGGCCCAAAGAACTAATGAGCTCTCACCCACACCTGCTCTTAGGCCTACCTAGGGCACACTTGGCCTGGCTGCCCTCCATGACCTGCCTGTGAGAGGGGGAGCTGAGGCACAGAGCTACTGAGTCCTTTGAGGGCTTGCAAAATCCCCGCTTGTGCAAGCATCAGCCTGTTGGAAACTGTGCAGCACTCTTAGTGAAAGATACTGGGTGGCAGAGTAGGTCCTTGCTCATGTCTTGGCATAACTGGCATTAAAGTGGCTTGTGGGGTTTCTCCTCTTCTTTGGCACCAAAAGCGCAGCTCCTTTCAAAGCTTTGTCTCCTGTTTGCATCTGTCCCACTGTCCTTCTCTAGACGCTCAGAAGCAGTCATCTCTTTTTCCTTCCCAAATTTGGTATGAAGCTGCCTTTTGTGCTGCCTGAAACCTCTGACACAGGAGAATTTCCACCCCGCTGGGATCATTAACCTTTCTGCTTTTCCAGTATTTGGTGTTAATAGGTAGTTTCTTTGTGGTTGTTTTGGTGTTGTGGTTTTTCTTATTTATTTATTGAGGCTCGGTGACTGCCATCTAACTGTCCTGGTCCATAGGCATGGCTTTCCATGTAGCCTCAGCTGGGGTCTGGTGGTAGCATCAGATATCACCATCATGGAAATCACAACAGTGACACTGAATGCTCTTTGTTAGTAACTTGCACACAGTCAAAACGTGATAGTCCTAATTCCGGACAAGGAGTAAAGAGGTTCTCCACCTTTTTTACGGGGAGGCTGCTAGGTGCTCGTATAGTAGGATGCTTCTTCAGCCCAGGTGTAGGGAGGCTTGGAATTTAGGAGGATTGACCCAAGATATGCCACTGGATGGCGATTTATGCAGTACCACAGCGTGATTTCTAAATCGGTCAAATGCAGTCTTCTTGAAAGTGCCAGAAATGTACCTGTGCAAGGCAGAGGAAGAGCTGCTTTACTGAGTCGATCATGTGCTTTCTCCTTTACTGTTCAGTAGGGCTGACATGCTTTTGGGTGCTTTTTCTTCTGGCCCCAGTGTGAGACCATTTATCTACATTCAGGAAGCACCAAACACCTCTCCTGAAAACAGTAAGACTCAAAATCACCAAGAACAGGCAATCCAACCCACCCTCTTCAGTCCTTTGATCTTTAGCAAATGGTTAACAGCAGAGTCAGCTCTACCACGAGGTTGTGCTTTATGAAATTATTTCATGTTGATCACAGTGCATTATGGAGGGTTTCTAGTCATTAACGGGAACCGAGTTCCTACTGTATGAAGATAAATTTGCTGCCTTGGCCATCTATTGGGCAAAAAAGCATGTGGGGATGCAGGCAGTCCAGCTATTAGCATGTTTATCAGGATAAATAGTATGCTGGGAACACACATAGCATAGTAGCTTCTATTTCTTTGCAGATGGTACAAAACACACAAGCAGGAATTAAGAATATGAACTATCTGGCTGGGAGCTAAACCAAGGAAAAAAACATGTCTCTAAACCCGTGTCTTGGGATTGCATAACAAGATGTGGGTTTCTGTCATGTAAACACCTAACTTTAAAAGGCTGGGGTTAAAGCTGCCGACTGGTGCTATGAAGCATGAAGTTCCTCTTGTCCCATGCTCAGTCTTGCCTTTTCCTTACCCATTTCCAGTCTTCAGACTTCTCATTGCTGACCAGGTTTCTCCCTCCAGATTTATCATCCATGTTTCTTTTGCTGGAGGGAATTGGACCCATCTGTCTCCCTAGTTTCCCTTGCTCGTCTTGCCCAAATTCCCCACAGCCACACTCTCTGCTCTGACTCTCTCTGTAGGCTCCTGCTGTAGTTGTGCTTCACAGCCCAATTCCTTCTCCTTGACTCTCTGCTCAGGTATTTCCAGTTCCTTCCTTTCCTTCATAAGTTCTGCAGCTTCTCATCAAATCTTGTTATTCCTAGCATCCCACCCTCAAACGCTTCTCCTGTTTTCCCTTTGGGGTGTCTCTTTTTCCCTTTGCCTCCAATCAGATCTATGCTGAGTGGGACCCAGCGGGGAGATTGCAGGAGTGGGGGTGCTCGCTATTTTCTTTGCGAGGGTTTTGCTCACAGAGGGAGGAAGCTGTGTTGGCGTTGCTATTCAGAAAGGGAGGAATTTGATGCTGTTTTGGAAGCTAATGAAAGCTTAAAGGCAAATCTACTTTAAGATTCATTGCTTTGTATGGGCACAGCAGACAAGTAGGCAAGTCTGGATGCAAATTGGAAGTTAGTGGAAGCCCAAGAGATGTGATCGATTTTTGGCTAATGGCTGAGGCTTTGTTAGGGAACCCTGTTGTACCTTCTGGATGGGTTAGGCAATATTTTCTGTGTCTCCACAGTTAAGTTTTTATGGAAGCCTCGTTCTGTTTAATGTAGCTGTAGTTGAGTTATAAATTAATAATCCCTGCTGCTGGGACTGCTGTGTAGCAAGATGGCTTTCCTGAATGTATGTGTAAATAATTCATGCTATTAAATTAGTTGTGTTCCCTGTCCACAGCTCATTTACCTGCTGTGACTACAAATATTCTTCTATACAGTTAGAGTAGGTGTCAGAATATGCCAAGCGTGAGAGGTTTATGTCTATCAGAAAGAGCCTTTACCCGTTGTTAAATGGATTGGAAACTCTTTTGACAGAGAGTACCAGAAAAGTCTGGTTTGTTAAACATGACGCTCTTTACAGGAATATACCTGCTTAGGCAAAATTTTTATCTTGGGTTTTTAGATCATAAGAAGATTTGGCTTGTGTGAGATGGGCTTTCCTTGTAAACCACAGTTCTGGGTCTTTTTCAAGCTCTCCATCTCTCTTTTTAGAGCTTTGCCGGAATGATTTCTGTGCTCTCTGCCTCAGTCTCCCTACCTGTAAAACGGGAATAATAGGAATTCTTCTCTGTTTCACATGCAAATTCTGTGGGGTTTCCAATTTACTATTTTTATTAAAATTCCCTATGTTTCTTTGGAAAGCAGCTTCCACAGAAATAGTAAATAGTCCTTTTCAATCTTAGGTTTGAGTGGGCTACACAGGCATCAGCCATTCTGGGCTACACAGAACAGAGTATGCTAATGACACCAGTCCTCTGCAGATAAAGTAAAAAAGGGTACAAAGGGGAAAAAAACCCACTTGAGAATAAAAGGTATTTTGGGGGGTTCTAGTGCACAGTCTCTAAAACGTTTGCATCTTTTTGGCACTACCTGATGTTTCCAAGAGGTTTGATGATGCTGTATTGCTTCTGTATTAGCAAATTCTTTTAGACCACGCTAGTAATGCTTTTGCTGGTCTAATGTTGTCAATTCTTGTTGGTTTTTCCTCAGCCTTGCTGCTTTTGTCTGCATGTGATCATCCAGGGCAAGACCTGAGGGAATCCAGGGAAGACTGTGCTGTAGTATCTTCCATCTTCTCCCTACATGCCAGAAGCTTGATCATCTGACAGTGAGTAATATTTATATGCTTTTATACATCATACATAACCTGTAAAATAGTTTTATTGCTAAGTACCATTGTATATTATCTAGAAGTAACTTAAAAATTTTGGTTTAGCTTTATATATAGATATTGATGAGAAATCTGAAGCATGTTTTTCTGTAGAAAATACCTATGTTCATATCAGACTCAAATATATCTGGAAAAGATGTTATTCCTTATGCTCCTGCTGAAGTCTATTTAGAAGACATCCCAAGCAAGGATGTCTCTGTGTAAATAAAAAGTACTATTAGTCTGGGACCAGTTTATTCACTGGAGAGGCTTCTGAAGAGATGTATCAGCATATTGGAAATCACTAATGGGAAATGTAAAGGTTTTTGCTAATGTTTATTGGGACTTCAGACAAATGTTTGCAATGGAAGGAAAACAAGAAAGACGTAGTCATGTAGTTGCATGAACTGAAGAAAATGAGATAGGTGCTCAGTAACTTTGAAGTAACTTTGAAATATCTTTGAGTTCTTAAAGTTTCTTATGAGGAAAGTTTCATTGCTCTCACTTTTGGTTAAAAGACAGGTTTCTGTCAGCCTGGGAACAGCATTTCTAAATATTGAAGGAACTGGTAATATTGTGATTTTAAGTTTGGCGCCTCACTTTCCTAGCAAGTACTCTGTTCTAGTTAAGGTTTATACCAGGATTTGCAAATGCTGTCTTGCAAATGTCCAGTCTGCCTTGCGAATGGTTCTATATAAACTGGAAATGCAGAGGAGCGGCCACTGCATGTGGCAAGGGTTGTCTTGGTAAGACACATTTTGTCCCAGCCAGTCAGTTGGAGGCTGAGTCGGGAGGAGGCAAATGGATGGAGCAATTACTCATAAGCAAGAAAATGGCTTATAATATCTCCTTTTAAAGATGTTGCAAACAAGCTGAGGAATAGGTCTTTGAGACGCTGCAGACATACATAATTTCTCAAACACTCGGTCTCTCCCTCCCTCCCTTGCTTTGAATGGCAGATTGTTGTGCTGCTTTGGGTTTGATGCTGTATTTCTGGAGGTTTCCTCTAGCTGTAGTTCTAGCAGTTTGTGTAATGCTGTTTCTACAAAACATGTGGTATAACAAAACATGAAGTATGCAATTAACATTGAATTTTACTGAGCATGTCAGGATTGGAGACACACCATAAGAGAGAAATATAATCTAATAGGAAGGAATATACCTCTGGAGTAGTCAAGCTGTGAGATAAGAAAATGTGGTTTAGAATGAACAAATGAGCTGATACATTGGGGAAGGAAATTATCACACTCTTCTCCTTCCCCACACCCCAAAAGAAAAAAGTTAAAATTCCTCCCACAACTTGAAATATTGTCATAACCAGTGAGTATCTTTTGCAAAGATTAAAAGGAATGACAAAGTGAAAGGTGATGGAAATAGATGGATGATGCAGTGGGGCAGTATGTGTGGGGGAGAGTCAGTTGGGATTGAGATATGTAACCCTAAAATATATTGATCAAATGTATCTCGGTATTCTCTGGGCTGTGGGAGTTCCCAGACTGTGTGCCTTGAAATGGAAGCAATTTAATCTTTAAAAATAATAATGAAAGAGCAAACTGTAAATGAGACCTGCTGGCAGACTGACGGGGCTGCAGTCCCAGAGGTAGACACACATGCTAGCATGACAAATGAGGTCATTAAAGTAAATAGTGTAAATTGAGTTTTGGCAGTGGGTAGGAATCCTTATTATGATGGAGGGCATTAATATGGGAAGAAAAAAAGGGGGTGGAAGAATTCGCTGCTGACAAGATTATCTGGGGCAGAGAAGCAGAGTAATTTTGTAGCAGTTCCAGCTATCTACTTCATTGCAAGGCAATGAGCCCATTTAATTTAGCAGGGACTTCAGTAGGGCATGTTTTAGGAGTGTATTAAAGATTATAAAGTGTCACCTCACTAAATAGCATCCAGGATACTACTTAACTTAAGTCTGAGATGT
This sequence comes from Buteo buteo, assembly GCF_964188355.1. Lineage (NCBI taxonomy): Eukaryota > Metazoa > Chordata > Aves > Accipitriformes > Accipitridae > Buteo > Buteo buteo. Next base: position 3,360,617 of record NC_134179.1, on the reverse strand, counting down.
TCTTTACTCATTCAGTTTGTTCTGTGACTTTACATTTGCAGTACAGTGGTGCCTTTGCATAGATTTTCTTTTTTTTTTTTTTTTAAGAGTTTCTTACTATGGGTGTTTCCAATCTGAGCTCTTGATTTCCTCTTGATAGTTTCTGAGTATGGGAAGTGCAAAACATAGCTGCGGTAGTTGGTTCTTATCATTGACTGACCACGTAGGGAACTCTGGATCTTTGCATTTGGTCTTCTGAAGTACTCTGTTAGATGCTGGTGACAGACAATGTGATCATCTTGCTCAGCATAAAAGCTTCTAACAGGTAGTTGTCACAGTGCTTAAGGTCATGGTGACTTTTTGAAGCTACTGGATTTTCCTATAGTTCTGGTGAGAATTAGTAATTCTCCCATACAAAGAGCTGGTTTTTTTCCTTGATCAGTTGAGACTGAAATAAAGCATTACTCTTCTAAGAGCAGATGTAGCTTGCAAGTTAGGGCATTGCCCTGAGAATCTTGAGCCCTGAGTATTACTGTCCTCTGCTACTGGCCTTGGGGACACCTGTGTCCCAGTTTCCCCACCTCTATAGCAGAACTAGTGGTACTTGTGTAAAAGTGCCTTACAAGATGTTACTAATTATATAGAAGTTCGTATGTTCCTATTAATACTCTAGTTCTACATTTCCAATTCTCTGAAGTTCAGTTTCTGTGCTCATCCTAATATGAGGATAAATTACTTGTGAAATGCAGTTTAGATTTGTGAAATACACATTTCAGCTTCATGCTATCTGCTCTCAAAGTCTGTGCTAGAGCCAGGTTTCTCCACATACCCCTGAAACTTGGGCTCTGTGCGAATGTGCTGGTAAGTGATGATCTATACCGTGATAGTAAGCAAAGGCACAAAGATGTGACTCAGCCAAGGGTAATCAGCATGTTGTGAGAATGGCATGCAGGCAAGGTTAGAGCTGTGCTGTGATTACTGGTTAGCAAACACACAGCTTAGGATCTGTAGTACCCTAATGCTGATCTAAGTGTGAATCCCACTGGTGACCTGATTGTGCAAATAGTTTCTCTCGTGTTTACTGGTGGAAGGGAAGGCCAGTGTTGAAGGACCAAATCTCTCATGTGAATCTGGACAGCAATGACAATGGAAGCTCATAGCTATTAATCCCATCCTGTACTATCAAAGAGGGCTGTTGTACATTGTAAAATACTTTTCCTATTTGGCTTGCAAAGGAAGATGTTCCTTTAAAGGCATATTTATCTCTTACCTCTCCAAAAGCAGCTTTTATATTTCACAACATGCCTTTAAAAAAAAAAAACCAAACCAAACAACCAAACAAAACCAAACAGAAATGTACTTCCTTTGCCCAGCAAATGCAGTTTTCTGTTGAACCCCTCATCGCATGGTAATAGTGATTTGCACAGACTGTTGCAAGGAGTAAGTGCTAAAGCTGTCCTTGATGCTGAGAATGGCAGTTGTGGGAAGGAGGAAAGTTGAAGGCTTAAGGACAGTTCAAGGTATTTGCATTAATGAACACTGCTGGGTTTGGACTTGGTAATTTTGAAAAGTACATTTCACACTAGCATCTCTTATGATTGCAGCAGGATGAAGTAATACTTCTAGAGGTTTTTGTTGCATACAAGCTGAAGGATTGCTGTAGTGTGGATGGGGGATGAGCAGGGAAATGGAATGTGAAGGAGCTCAAGTAGCACTTAAAATCATAAGAGTCCAGACAGGTAGGAAAGAGCTGCACCAGGTAGTTTTATAAGATCTTTAAAAGCAGTTTTCACTTAAAGGCTGTAGAAGGACTGGAAATGCAGCTGGACCACTGTGTGTACTGCTCACGTAGGACATGCATCCAGAGGAATTTTTACATTTGACATGCAATAAGGAAAGCTGTGTGATATCACTTTTGCATAGAGTGTGGGGCAGGCTGTGGACTGACTTTTCAGGTCTCTCATCACAGAGCTCATTGCTATTAAAATGTGACACTGAGCAAGGCACTCGTCTCCTGCCAGCCTGTTTCTTTCAGTTCAGCAGATTGGGGTGTGTCTGCTGTGCAGTGTCAGACCGTGTGTGGTTGAACACTGGTTGATGCAAAGCTTAGCAAGTTGCAAAATCGTTTTGCTCCTTCAGAACAACAAATGCTTACAGTAGGTGTGGTTTTTCCTCCCATTTCCCCAGTGCAAGCCCAGCACAGATGCTTGGAGCCCCGTGAGCTTGCTTGGGATCCTCCCTCGTAACTTGGAGAGAGATCTGCCTGGTAGGCTTTGTGTTCAGCTCCTTGTGCTCCTGTTCTGGCGCAGGGCAGGATGCGATGTTTCCAGGCTATTCTGGCATTAGCAATTATGTCAGTCCCAATTGCTTTCCTTGGTTTCTGCTTTGCAACCGTTCACCTGTGTGTGCTCGACCACCGTGTGATCGCTGTTGGTCTCCCACGTGTGCACACAGATGTGGAGAGTAGCCTTAGTGTGGCAACTGATTGGCGGCTGCTTCACCCCCATATATGCCTTCTTTTTTCTGTAAAACTCTAATATCAGGCACTGGCAGCTTGTTCTGACAAAGCCCAGGGAAGCATGAAGCAGATTTGTTGAAGTTTGATAGCTAATTTGCTTTGTTCTTGCCTCTCTTTAATTACTGCAGACTGAAAGTCTGTACTGCTTTTTGGGGAGTGGCTAAATACAACCTGAACTCGAATCAGAGGGCAATAAATGCTTCTTGAAAATGGGGATAGGAGAAAAGTGCTAATTCATATATCTCTGGGGAAAGGAACCGGAGGCTGATAGGAAAGAGCATGTGGTGGGGGCTCAGCACTTTCCTGGTGAAACTACTGACCTTGAGAGGGTTGGCTGCTTTTTCTTAGGCTGGGTTGAAGAATCCCGGCTACACGTAGCATGCCAGGTCCTGACACTGGGAAAAGATTGTATTGTGTGAAATTTGCATGGTTTTGTAACAAAAGTGTGGTGGGTGGGTGTTATTGGTGATCAGAGCTTTGTCTGTCATGATAAGGAGCAGGAAACTGAGCAAAAAATTAAAGACCTGTCCCCAGTTGTGTGGATCTGAAGCTGTCCCTGTGCTCTGCAGGTTTAGAAGGAATTAAAGGTCTTGCTTAATGCTATTGTTATTAGTTAGAATATCTAAACACTGGGAAAATGTTCCTAGAATATTAATAAAATAGCTATACTTTTTTTGCCAAGAAATACTCAAAACCTTTTAAGCAAATACTGGTGAAAAACATTTATGGGAAGAAGGGGAAAAAAAAAGTTTGACTCTGAAAAAATGGGACTTCAAACACCTCCCTCCCCCACCCATGGAAAAACCTGAAGTTGTGCTCAATCAGTAGTAGACCAAAAATGTGGTTTCAGTGACACAAATCCCTAAACAATAAATGTTGCTTGAATAATAGATTGACTTGCTTGCGAGTGCTTTTCCCTAAGCAAACTTACAGATCAATAACTAATTATTTGCAGGAATAATCTTGCAAGTTTCCCATCATAAATAGATTCAAGGAAAATGTAAGTTGCTCCAACTCATTTGTGAACAGAAAGAGGTAAAACTAATGATTCTCTTAGCTCAGATACTAATAGACGCTTTCCCCCCCCCCCCCCCCCCCCGCTTGTACTTGATGGAATAGCTATACTTAACCCATGGCCTTGTTTATGCTAGGAAAAACTGGATCCTTTAACTAAATCAGTTCAAAAGTTGAACTAGTTCATTAACTATAAGTTTCTAGTGTAGGTTCAAACTTAAATGCTGTTTATAAACCGATTTCATCTGTAGTAAGGATTTGCATGTGATGAATGACAGGTACTTCTAAAGAAGCCATTCTGTGAGCAGAGGAGCAGTGAAGCCCAGCTTCTTGTGGTTTTTCTGCTTCAAGGCAGGGTCTCTGAAACTTAATAAAATTTGCCTCCTGTGAAAGCCTTTCATGCAACAGGGATGCTACTAGGGTTTCTTTCTGCCCAGCTGCTATTTCCACAAAACTGGCCAGAACTTAATTCTCTGCGGGGGTTCTGTCTTCCAAAACTATGCCCTCTAACTTCTGGATCTGGCTTTCTAGTAAAACCTGGCTGGTCGTCTTTTGCCAGTGTATGGGGGAATACACTGAAGCTTAAAACTTGTTGACTGCTAATGTTTTTAGGAGGTGTGGGGTTTTTTCCTTTTAGAGGCTAGGACAGCATCTGTCTTGGATATTTATGTGTGTTTGTATTTGTTCTTTCACGAAATATAGATTAGTTCAAAGGGGCTAAACAAATCATACATTCTGATCAGTTTCTGTCTTTGCAGCCAAGTTGCTCCTTATCTTGACAAAATTCCCCCATAATGTCTCTTTCCAGCTCACTGAATTGCTTTGTAATACATTCAATGTTTGCTATTGCTGCTGCAAAAGCCTTGTATTGAAAACAGACCTGATGAAATAAGCTTCTATGTGAAACAATGGGCATGTGAAAGTATGCAAGGGGAAAGCGATATAACCATCATCCGCTTCTTTTGGAGCTGCTCTCTAATCAGCCCCAAGGCTGACAATGAGCTGTATCCTAGCCGCAAGCTGCCGCTGCCTGTCTAGTCATGTACAAAACCCTGCCTTCTCCTCCCTGCTTGTGCACCTTTGCTCTTCTATTCATTGTTTTACTAGCACGGCACCGTCTATTCAGCTCTTTCATTTTTCAAATGTCAGCCAGTAACTCCATCCAGGTTTGCTCCTGCAATGCCGATAACACAATTCCTATGGCTTAGTCTCTTGTCAAGTGCTTTCTCTCCAGGGTATTTTATTTTGCTCGTTGTCAGCAGCAGCTTTCTCTGGAGAAACTAAATCCTTCCTTCCCTCCTCCTTCTCCCCTGTCCTTCTGTTAAATAATCTGTCTGCACAGCCAAGCCAAAAATGGCTCTCGTAGAAAAATGGGCTGAAAGCCCAAATGTTGCCTGGGCGCTAACTTGGAGTAGCATATCCAGAGCAATTGTTTTACCAGCTTGGCTCTGCTGTGGCTTCAGTCCACCTGCAAGGACTGAGGCAGATCACTGACACTTCATCACAGAAGGAGCTAAAACTGTTCCCTGACTTGCGTGATCCTACTGCTTGTTAATGTTGGGTCTGTACTGGCTGCCTCCGAATCACCTACTGCAGCTAGCTCAAGGAGGCTGTTCTGTAGTCTTGCTTCAAGCTTCTTTAAACAGGCATGCTTGGGTGAAAATTAGTCCAAATTAACTAACAGCATGAATTTAAAGTGGATTACTTAAACTACTCTGGCCTACAGCATGGCTGTTCTTTTTCAGAATACAAGTGGCCTTAATGTGTTTACTTGAAAGCTAAATTAAATGAAGCCTGCTTCTAACTCTGGATAAATGTGTCCACACAGGGGTTTAATCCAGTTTGCCTATGCAAATGTCATTCGGATTAACTGCCTTGATCATCCACCTGTCAACAAGTTTCCGCAAAGCAGGATATTGCAGAGAATATGAAAACTTGGTCTGTGAATCGCGGATCATCAATGTGTGTGTGTTTACGCTGTGCTTGCACCAAGGCTCATTTCCCTGCCTGACCCTGTGGTTTGAGACAAGCTTGCTACCCATGGCAGGGGTGAAAGTAGTCTTTTTGAAGACGACCCTGTATCCCCGTAAGGCCTAGCAGAGACCCCCATCTGTGCTCTCCTGTCTCGGTGTCTTTGCCCAAGACCTTGCAGTGGTTGGATAAGCACCAATTTCCTTGTCTAGAAAAGCTGGACAAGGGAAGGAAATAAACCCAATTTGTACAAGGAAAATGGAACGCTGCTAGGTATTAGTGTCACTTTTGTATTAATAATTCCCTGATAAATCCCCAGGATTTTTTCTCCAGTCTAAAAATACTCCTCCAACTTGGCAGCGCGTTGCAATTGTGATAATGGAAGTGTAGTGGCATGTGCATGCCATAGCTCCTGCCCTTTCCTCCCTGGACTGGCAGCAGCTCTGCGGTTGTCTTAGGAAGGACTAGAGGGCATATATATATTGAAATGTAAGACAGCTAGTCATGACTTCTACCTTGTGAAAGGGCAAAGCCTGGAAATTATCTCAATTTCAGTGGAACCAAGTGCATTATGGAAATGTCATGACCCTAAGCCACTGAGAGAGGTAGAACACAAAAGCAAAACAAGAATGACACAAAACTTAAAAAGCTAATTTTGAACTGATAAAAGTAAAATATATATATATATGTATAAATTTTTTTTTAATCCCAAAGTCTGTGGAACTCCCTGCTAGAAGTAATTGTGGAGCAAAAGAAGGCATTCTGCATGCATTTAGAGTTAGGAATCTTAGCTGAGAGAGGACCCTGTTGTTATTGGTGCTGTACCTTTATGTCGTGAAAACTTTTAGTCTAAACTGATACTAAAAGCAGAAACTGCAGCATGAGCTTGACTAAGTACCTGCCTCCTGATCAGCTGATGCTAGAGAAGATCATCTTTCTGCTGTCTTGTGGCGAGTCCTGTGCTTAAAGAGTATTTTCTTGGTGGGGGTAGCTCTGAAACCTAAGCACTGTTTGACTGGGGAATAGCTTCTGCGAGTCAGTGGGTTTGGGGATAGTGCATGCTGTAATGGAGCTCTTTGCTGCAAGCTCTAACCAGCGGAAAGAAAAATCTGGTCAGCATTTAGGTGTCTGTTAGTGATGTTCACTTCTTCGCTGTGCATGTTTTGTGTTCTCCATGGTGCATGTTTAACTGACATAAGTTTTATACTCGTGTAGCAGACTGACTGGACCAGAAAGTCATGCCCTGTTGTGCCAGTGGAGGAATCTTAATCTTTGAGTGTCCTCATGCATGTGAATTTAAAAAAAAAAAAGCCAATGTGCTGCAGAAAAGGAATCCATTGTTTTTTGTGAAAAGAGATAAAGAAGGAGATGTGGCAGCTCTTCTATGGGATACAGTGGCAAGGACCTGCAAGGTGGTATCCATCCAGTCTCTCAAGTCCTAAGCTTTTGCTTTCTGAACTCAGGCTTTGAGCTGCAACAGTCCTTGCTTAAATCCTCCATAAGGTGCTTGTGGCATTCCCACCTGTCTGAGAGCTGGCTGCCAGAGCCAATGCTCAGTTAATCGGGCAACCCTGGCTGGCAGGGGCTGTGGATAGCCTTGTCTGTTGGGAGAAGTGCCAGTGGAGCAAGGGGAGGGTGAGATTCTGCATGTAATGACGGATTCACGGTCACGTTGAGCCTTTGTCGGCCTCGAGGACTACAAAGATAGACGTGTGAAGCTTTGTCCTATCCCTACGAGATGCCTGAGCTGTTATCGTTTAGTTGGGGCAACAAAGCTGGCCAGTTGAGGTGCCAAGCAGGAAGGTGGGGTGGACTGGTGTGAGCATCCTGCAGTTCTCCTGCTCTCTCTTCCTTTCCTGTTTTGGAGACTGTTTGGAGGAATTAGGCTATCTTATTTTTTGTACAGCCGCTGCCTGCGTGATGGTCAGATAGCTGATTATCCTGTTGGATTCAGATGGTCTAAGCTGGGTTACTCTTATGCTCTCTGCAGTCCCCTAGTAGGAAAGGGAAGTGGAAATGCGGTTCCCTTAATCTGCCTTGTCCTAGAAGCAAGGCACAGCTCATTCACCCTGTGGCCTTGAAGGCAGTGTAGAATTAGCTTGAAAGACAGCTGAAAGATTTATTGCTACTTAGAGAGGCCTTGGAAGAAATGTCCTTTTCTTGCGGTTTTTCCTTGAGTTTCAGTAGTGGATTGATAATTCACTGTGCATGTAACGCACAATGCACTTATTTTGTCATAACTCAGTTTCAGAAGGCTGTTCATGACTTGCAATGAGACAGTCGGGCTCGGCAGAAAAAGAAGAGCCACGGCAGAGGTCATGGCAGGGGACTGGGCAGGATTTGATGTGGCCAGAGCAGTTGGGGCAAAGGAAACATAAAAGGCTACAGGAAGATAATGTCAGTTATTTCCTTGCACAGTCTCTTTCCTAGTCCTTTCTACAAAGACACTGAGTTGCCTTGCACTGCTTGTATCCTGGGAAGTATCCGTGATGGATTTCCTTTTGCAGAAAACATTCACTGCTGACTTCATCCTTGAAAGAACAGAGCAGAAAATGTAATTGAACCAGCAAGTCATTAATAGCTTGGTCTAGTGGGTAGAGCAGAAAGACTTGGGAGTCAGGACTCCCGAGTAGTTTTCCAGCATGGTTGCTGACTGGTTGGTGGCCCTGAGCCAAATGACTCTTGTTTAGGAGCTTGCTTGCCGAAGCTTTGGTGCTCAGTAATTTGACTTCTTGCCACTTGTTTTAGGCCATATGTGAGAGGTATGCACAGCGGCACGCAGGTGGTTTCCAGGCACCTAATAGAAGTTGGTTTGCAGAAGGAGGGAGTGTTGCCTCATCTGTTGATTATGGTTCAGAGAAAACACTTTAATGATTGTTTAAATGGAAAATGTTTTGTGTACACAGGAGACAATTCACAGCTGTTGCTGAACCTGCATAGTCCTTGTCATTAGTAGGTTTTTGCTACCTCTGTCCTACGGTTGGCAAAACTGGGGTGCAAGCAGGTAAAGTGACTGGCTGAAGTAGTTCAGCAGCTCGTTTTAAGTGTGGGTTTGGCTTTTGGTTTTTTGTTTCTTTTTTTTTTTTTTGATAAAACTTGTGTCTTTCCATTGGAAAATGCCAGAAGAAACAAGCCTGTGTATTACAAAAAGGGCAACATTTTGATTTGGAGTGGAAAATTTGGCAGCTTTAGGGGAGGCTCTTCTGTTCCATCTCTGATTCCTTGCTTTCAGCTTTTTCTTTTCCTCTTCCCCTGTTCTTTAGGAAAAGATCAGGACTTCATATTGACAATTTTTTTTTTGTGGAAAAGCTTAAGCTGGGAAATGCTCCACAGGATTTGAATGGATAGAGAGAAAAAGAACCTCTTCAGACTTAATTGCTTTGACATTTCTATTCCTCAAGTGCTGATACAATTGTAGAGCATCAAGCCTGTGTTCAGGATGCTTTAGTGTGCATCTCCTAGGAGTATACAAAAGCAAACCTCCAAAATAGGAAAGGCTGGGCATGCATCTGTCACAGGGCATTATAGCTCTCCATCCTACTCTTCTGCCGGCTAAAACAAACAAGAAATAAGTCTGCTTCATGTTTCCAGCTAGCGATTAGAGGCTCAGCTTCTCAAAATTGATTAGCTGCTTAATCACCTCTGAAGATACTGCCTTAGTTGTTTGTGCCATCTGAGCTAAGCTAATGTTCAGCCCTCTGAACCGGGCTTTGCTGAGTGCTGAGGAACTTCTGAAGGGTCTGTAGGTTTGACCCATTTCACATCAGCATGCAAGAATAAATCACGAGAATAGTTTGAAGCCAGGACTATAACATCAATTGCTTGTGGCATAGTACCCTGGGGATACCGATGTCTTGTGTAGTAGCCGTGGAGTCTTGTTGTTATGTCCCGCTTGCGATTTGACCCCCTCAAATTCGGTGAGCTTAGCCCTCTGGTTTTTCTTCAGTAAAACAGGGATGATACCTGCTTCCCAAGAAGGCCTGGTTAATTAGAAACTGGAGTGTTTTGAAATGCATCTTCACCGATGCTTTAGTGAGTGGTATGTTTGACAGATACATTTCGTGTTCTTGTTGGGAGAGGGGCATTTATATGAAGGAACTGCTGGACCAGTTGCATGTTGCTGGACGCCTTCTGTTTATAAATGATGAGTGCTGTGAGCACGGTTTACTGTTTGAGAGTAATTAGCCCGTGGTAAGGCATGTCCTGACGGGGGACAGTCACGATACCCTCCCGTGACTCCCAGAGGCAAGCACGGACCATCTCTAGAGGGGACTGCCCATCTCGGGGATGCCCCAGCACGCCGCGCCTGGCAGGGCCTGAGTGCCGGAGGGCAGGCACGTGGCAGGGACCCGCCGTGCCAATCTCCGGTGTGGCCAGGGAGACTTGGCAGGACTGCTCCGCGCTGTGCGAGGCGACTGTCAGGCTTGCCCAGAGGCACGCGTTGAGGTTAAAGTACTGGGCTGGCGCTCTCTTGGCACTAACGCTTCACCTGCGCTTGGCCTTTCATCCAGCTTGTGTCTGCTGTCTCCAACAGCTCGGGTCTGACCTTTCGGAAACGTGCAGGCCTTCATCCCAAGCTCTGGATCGGAGTGTAACTGTGATACACCCAGAAAACCACAATATCTGTAGGGGGAAAAAGAGAATGTCATGCCAATTCCTTGTTTTCTTTCTTCCCTTTCGTGATGGGGGCTTTAAATCAGTCTTTGACAGAGCCTCTTTCCCGGTGGTGGTATTGTGGGTAGATGCAAATCAACAGAGCTTCCTTCTAATTTGGCCAGTTCAGGTTGTAAGCTTCTCACTGTCTGGTCTGAGACTCCGAACAGGAATCTGTGCTCCCTTCTTTTCCTTACCACTACTCTGTTATTCATCCTCCAGGAGATGAGATGAAAGAAAGCCGGAACAAGGACACTTGGGCTGCTATATTTGAGGGTGGGAGCAGAGCCATGCTTTGTGGAAAAATGCTAATGTGTGCGCAGAGGCAGAGAGCAGAGGTTGCATCTATAATACAAACCCACAAAAAAAAGTGTAGTCCTAAGGTTACAAAGTGAGGTACTTAAAAGCTAGGAATTGCCAGAAAAGATATTTCTGGTGAATCTCAATTTGCACCTTCGTGTATATGTATTATGATGGTCTTTAACTGTGCAGCTACATTATCTTTTTCCGAAGCTCCCAACGTGTCCTGTTTGGTGTGCAGAATGGATCACGTTCACTCGCTCAGCCTCTGTTCAATAATTTTTCTTCTGTGGTGTCACTTCTGTCCCTGTATTACTTATTCAAATCCTGCACTGGAAAAAAGAATGGTTAACTTAAAGCCTCGTGGGCTTTTATGGCTTCAATTGCTATTGTATCTGTATGCTTCACAAACAGTAAATAACCCCTCTGGCTCTCAAGAAAGGGCATTTCCCCATTTTGCTGATGGTCTATCTGTCCCTCAAAACCTAATGTGAAAATTATTCGGTTAAGTTGCATTGCAGATTGAGGGAGCTGACAAGTACACAGCCTCAGCCCTTCAGGTATTCAAACCGTGGCTCTTGCAGCCCTGGGTAGCGATTCCAAGTGCTCAGCAGTTCTGCAGACCAGACCACAAAGTCTCCTGTCAGGCACCCAGAAAATGCATCTGAACGAATGTCTGAGTAGTTTCTCCCTGCTTGTTGCTCAAAGTAATGGTGGTTTGAGGCAGTGCCCAGTTCATGTGGAAGCTGGCTTGGCAGCTGGGATGAGCCACGAGGGAGACCTCCGCCTCCCTTCCAAGCAGCAGAGCTCACTGTTGAGTGGAGATGCTGACCGCTGTGCTCACCCTGAAGCTTAAAATAATCCCTGAGGTGGAAGGGAAAAGTTTGTGGGTTGGGGGTTTTGTTAAAGTGCTTTGGGTTTGCTTTTGAAGTTGTGTTGCTGATTGAGGAAAGTATTTTCCACTTTAGAAAGTGCTCCTTCTTTAACATTGTTTTCTTTTCCAAAAGAGTCTTTCACATTGGGGAAATGTGAGGAAAGTTTAGACCAGCTTCTCTCGCTTTATTGCAGAAAATGGTGACTGCTCTGTAGCATGTTAATGTACCTTCTGTACTCGACTGTACTACTCGGCAAGCATTAGTTGGGAAGTTGTTGCATTATACTTTATTATCATCAACAAACTTCCACTTTCTCTGCGTTGGTGAAACATTAATGGCCAGCACAGAGTGCTATTCACGTTTATGGTGGGATGCATTCACATATCTATCTTGTGCAGCCATCCTTCCTCAGCATCCCTGTCTTTTGCAGTACAAGATGAGACAGGTCATGTTCCAGTTGCCATGCTTTTGGGGCTAGATAAAGGGAGAAAGGCTTGCAGAGCTTGAATTGGATTCAGAGAAAAGAAACTAAAGGTGTGAAACAAACAAACAAACAAAAATCCTTTAAGCGAGGTGATTAAGATCCCCTTCAAAAAAGCAACTAGAGGAAATTGGAGGAAAAATAAAAGATGCTAATAAAGGGAACAAAACTTGTGAAAGGCAAGCATCGATTGATAGAAGGGAGAGGGGCAAGGGAGATGTCCTCCCATGCTCAGAAGCAAGGCCTGGTCTGTGTATGTATTTCTGCTGGCTGCCTGCCTGCCTGAAAACCTGGCCCTGTCTGGCACTTTTTTTTAATTCTTGTGTTTGAATTTATAATGTGAAGTGCAGCAGAATGAGATTCTCCTAGAATATTACTATTGATGAGATTGTCTGCCCTAGAGGGTGAGTGGTGATTTGGAGGAGAGGAGACTTGTTTTTTCTACTTGCACGTCTGTTGTGGGCTTGCTGCATTACCCTTCTAATTGCACTTAGTTCTTCTGTGTTTCTGTTTACTACTGCATTTCTGTGTATTAGTTTTCTCTGAGTTATGTTTGACAGTTGTGAGTCCGGAACGGCTTCTCCCTAGATGTATCCTGAGTGCATCTCGCTGGGATTTTCTGTGTAGTTTAGGAGTCGAGAGGAACCGGGGCTGCTGTGTGCTGCTGAGGTACAGAGCATAGATAGAAGCCACGAAACTATTGCAGCCGCCGCCTCCGTTGGGATGACACAGATCACCCACGCTTCCTCTCTGGGAATGTGCTAGGTGACTTGTTCTCATTGAAGGTTTCCAGGACTCCGGTCTTCAAACGTTCATGCAGTTTGAATAATGCATAAGGTTCCAGCACTTGCTAGAGTCAAAGATTCTCCTCCAGCATCTTAGCTCTTTAAAAAATGGATGAATACATTTTTATTTGAAAACCTTCCCCTTGCCCTTTGCGCAACCTGCGTCCCCTTTCTAACCTGTCACGCTTTCTACAAGCCTTGCATCTTTCTAAATGTACAATTGCCACTAGGGTTAACTGCCCTTTTGTACGAGGATCTTATTCTTTCCTTTTGCCTTTGATATTTAACAGGGCAAGTTTTCTTTGGCCAGAAAGGTGGCGGCCTCACTGGCTATATCTGTCCGCGATTAATAAATTCGGTCAAGCTGTAACAGGATGCTGTGCTTTTGGGGAGATTAATCTTTCTCTTCCCCTTGTCCCCCATTAATCAGACCAGTGAAGTTTCTTCTGTGATGCTGGGGAGGCACTAGGTGGCACAATAGGGAATTTGTTGGGCCCGCTACCATGGGAGTGTTTGCGTATGAGGGGCCCTGACGGGTCAGGAAGGTTTTCCCTCCTCCTGCTCCGGGACCTGCAGGCTGCTGCAGAACAGAAGGGAGCTGCGGTGTGGTGCTGTGTAAATGTCCGAGAGAAATGCTGGGGCGTTACAGGGCAAAGCAGGGGTCTCTTGTGTGAATCTGGTGCTTGATGGGCTTCTCCGGTCACAAGCTGGGGAGAACTCTTGTCCCTTTGTAGTACAGTGACCTCCTTGAACTACGAGCTGAGGTTGCGGTGTTGCTGGCAGAGGCCTCGTAACTTTGAGCACTCGCAGGCAGGGAAGTCGCGGTGAGAGACGTAAAGGCAAGACAGATTGGACACCAGTTCTGCGAAGAGTCTGGAGGAGGCCTGTGCTGGGCAGCGAGACCTTTCCAGGCAGGTGATAAGGCAGACGCTGTAAGAGAGCCTGCCTTGACTGCCGATTTGAACCATAAAGTGCAGACGTAATGTCTGAAATCAAGGGTGTCTGTCTGGAGGATGAGGATTTACTTTGGCCCACTGGGGCAAGGAGGGATCAGGGGCTTTGAACTTGAAGGATCAAGATGCTCGTGACAGAGTTGAGGCAATTTTAATTTCACTGTGCATTGCCTCAAGCCTTCCCCTTCTTGCTATAGGACAGCCCGTTCCGTATTTAATAATGGATGCTTTCTGCAGGTTGCATCTTCACTTTGCTCTGTAGCCTGTAGAATTAATGACTTAAGAGATGGGGTGGGGGTGTAGTGAGCTCACACCATAGGACAAAAGTTACAGCTGCCTGACTGCAGAACTGCAGCGATACCGTGTGTGCTCAGCAGCACTGCTGGAGCCTGCAGACCATGTTTAAGCAGGCAGTGAGCGTTCCCTGGCAAGGTTTCTTGAGGGCATCCCACCTCTTCAGGATAAAGGCAGAACTCTTTGCGTTCCTGATTCCCGTTCCTCCCTGACTGCTCAATCTGTTGAGATCCAGTGGCGACTCAACCAATAGATGCTGGGCAATGTGCATCTTTGTGTCTCACCATGCCAAAGGCATGGATCTGCCGTGTGAAAAGCCTACGCTACACGAAATTATAACTCGGAATCAAGAGCTGTGCTGCACGCCGAAGAACCTTGTTTTAAATGGTATCCTTTGGTGCCCCTGAATTGACCTGAGGGCTTTGTCCCACTGCATGGGTGCACCCAACTGACAGGACAGAAAAAAACCCCTTCAGGAAAGGGAGATGAAGTGATTGCAGAGGGGTAGGTGAGCGTTGTTGCGACAGTTCCTGATGCAGAGCGGCTCAAAGCTTTTGCACAGATAAAGCTAAGGGGCAGGACCGTGCCCTCTCTGTTCTTCCCACAGGAGGTGTGGGGAAGGAGGAGTGAGAGAGGGCTGGACAGTATTGGAGCAGGGAGCTTGTTCCTGCTGTCCCCAGGAGGATGAGAGGAGCAGACAAGATTGTTTCCCCCCCTCCCCGTGTTTTGGTGGTTGCTCTTGGCCCCCAGGTCACAAATGCTCGCTTAGAAGTGGCCGGTCTGGCTTTCCTGGGCTGTGACCCAGGCAACAGGCAGGATGCTTTGCCACCTGTGACAGCCTGTTGTTTGAGGTGATGGCAGGCTGTTCTTGCACCAAGTGCTGCTTTTGCACCGGGAATGCTAATCTAGGGGGTTCGTGTGACCCCCCCGCATCCCTCCCTCGTTCTCGTACCACTCTGCCAAACTTCTGTCAAGTCCTGCTGGAGAGGGGCACCAGAAGCCTCCCCATTTGGAGGGCTGCCTGCCTGCAGGTCCCTTCATGGGCGCAGAAAGATATCAGCTGTCCTGCTGCCCTGCTTGGACCCAGGGGGAAGGAGTCTGCCTGGAGCAGATGCTCAGCTCCTGATTAACGTGAAGGTGAGAAGCTAAATCCGGGCTGGTGCCCAGTCCTGTTCTGGGAAGTAAGGTTCGACGAGTCGCACCCCGTGCACTGCGGTCACTGTGCATGTGTGGCTCGAGACTCTTGTGTTTGCGTAAGCTTTGCTCTGACAGATGCTGGACTCGGTGCTTGTGGCTGGGGGGTCTTCTAGGTGCGTAGTCTGATAATTAATCTTAGCAGGGCATCCTTGCCGACCGGAGGAAGACAAGGGAGGGACTGAGCAGCATTGTATCTTCCTGGCTTTTCCAGTATCGGTTGCTGCTTCTGGATGACTTTTCTAGTGTTGAAGCAAACATACTGTAATGTTCCTCTAGGGATGGAGTCCTTGAACAGCTGATAACTTCTTTGAAAAGCAGCAGTAATCTGCCTAGGTCTGCAGTTTGCTTTTCAGTTTGGATGCTTCAGCATTACTGATAAGTCAGCCTTCTCAGCTGGGCACTCCGTGTGACACCTGCATGCTGGTGTTGCTTTAGGGAGACAAGCAGAACTCCTTAGGAGACTGTATGCGTGCTGCAGGAGCACAGAGTACTCGATATAACTTTTTTAAAATGAAAAAAAAAACCAAAACCCAAAACAAAAAAATCCACCCCTAGCAGGAGTTGGAAACCTGAACAGAAACTACTAGAATGGAACATAATCCTTTTAAATGGTCTACAAAGTTGGCTTTTAGAGGCAAATGTGGTTTAACAGCGCTACCTGGTGGAAGCACTTGTTCAGAAAAATCCATTTTATGCCTAGGGTTTCATCAGTCCTTAGACACCCTCTAAAGTTTAAATCTGTCCTTCTCCCCTCTCCCCAGTCTGCTCTGTACATAAATCTCAGCCACAAGGGTGCTACTCAGGACAGGCTGGCAGAGAAGACTTGAGTGTTGTAATCTTTTTCCTTTTTTTTTTTTTCTTAAAGTGGTGGGAGGAGAAATAAGCGTGTACAATTGAGAAATGGTCTCAGCATTGCTTGTACACAGAGAGTTCTCCTTTGATGTGTGGTAGAACAGCCAGCTGATAACTTCTGTGCTCTCTGTGATCTTGAGAGTGTTATTAAAGGAAATGCCCTTGTTGGCTGGGAAGACACAGCACTGCTTTTGAAGCATTTTATGCCAAACCAAGTTGGGGAGGTGGTACATCAGTTTTGGGGGATGCTCCTTCAGGCAATGGGTTCAGATCTCTGCTATTCCCTTACCCACCAAACCTGAGTCTTTGGGGATATATTTCATCATTGACACTTGTCCTTTTGATAATTAACATACTGTGCAGAAAATCTGGACTTCAGGAATTGAGATTTTTGTTTGCCAAGTCATCCTAGTTGTCCTTGAGGCTAAAGGCAGAATACAACTTCAGTGTTAGTGGCATCAACAGATACTTCATCAGGCACATATGAGCGGGGATGGAGAGTGAGCATGGGGGGGATCCTATGGAGGTGTGTGAAAGCCTGTCCAATTCTTTTCATAGTCTGGGTGTGACAACAGTGTTTCTGATGGTGCTCAGAAGGGGAAAAGCTTGCCGCTTTTAGTGCATCTCTGCAGTGGAGAGGTATGGCTCATACTGAAAGGTAGCACGGGTACCTGGTTTGCAGCCTTTGCAAGGTCCCCCCGAGCTGCCCGTATTGCTCTGGAACAGCGTGGTGCCAAGCAGATGTGAAAGAACGGAGAAGGGGTGGGTTGCTCGGCTTGCTGGTGGGACCTTTCTTCTAAGGACACGAGTGTTTAGCTGGAGAGGCTGAATGCATAGTAACACAAGTAGATCTGGATTGTAAAGTGAGGATTTGGGAGTGGGTGAGGCAAAGAGTTCAAAAGATAGATCGAACGCAAGCCTTAATACCCGGCAGCCCTGCTATACTCACACAAAAGGCTTCTGGGCCTGACGGATGGATGTACACGGTAGCAATAACCCCATGGCAGACTGTGTCCTACAGGCTCAGTGTGGAGAGCGAGGGTTGGCTCGTCCTCCAAGGAGAGGAGTATTAAGTTGGTTTTATTACTGGTAGCAGTGCTACAGAGCGTAACATTTACTGGATGAAAAGACTACTAGAAGTCCTTCTTACAATGTTAAAAAAAAAAAAGTATAAAACTAGCTTCCTTTAATCATCATTTTTGCTATTAATTAACTATGAACGATATTAACTGTGGTGCCTAGAATCCCTCCCAGCTAGCTCTGAGGGCCAAGGTGGCCTGTGCCATCTGTTAGTCCTAACTTCATCTGCCCTGTGCCTTCTGTGCCAGTGCCAAGCTATTTCTCCTTGCGCTGTCATGCTGGTTGAGAAGAAAGGGAGACAAAAAAAAGCCCAGGCTAGTTTATTTTCTGTTACGAAGCAGTCATGGCCACACGTGTAACTGAACAGATAAGCAGTGGCACGGGCTTAAGGTGAGCAATTCTGCAATAGCCTTGGCATATGAATACAAAGTCACCTCCTGCCAGCACCCCTCCAAAGCAAGGCTCTAAACTGGCTTTTCCTGTGTTTGGCTTTTTTGTTTTTAAATATACTGTTAATTAATGAGGCAGAGGCAAAAATACACACAAACACAACGGAATAGTTTTTAACCTGGCTTGATTAATGCTGTCAAGTTGTACATCTGAGTGTGAGCTCAGTGGGACTGTTGCTTTTGTTTAATACCACAAGACACCTCAGTCTGGATTGTTGCATTACAGTACAAATAAAAAACAGAAACAAAACCACATCTGCATCATACAAGGTGAGAAGAATATGAGAATTCTAAATATTTACAGAGAAGGGCAAGTGGGGAAACCACAAAAAATATTTACATAAAAATACATGAGCTTGTCGGCATATACATTTTACACCAGTTCACAAAAAAAGACACTATATAAATTAAAGTGAAGGGAACTCCAAAGGTAACCCAAGACTTTCTGGGATGTTTCTCTCATGCGGCTCAGGGAAAGAAAAATCAAGTCTTCTACAGCAGGAAAATGAACTGCAAAACAACCCTTTTCTCCCCCCACCCTCCCCCCCCCGACTGGACGAGGCAAGACTCTGCACACAAAGGTATTATGTTGTACGTCTGTTCAAACCAGACCATGCCTTTCAACATTGGGTATCTGTAGCACGAGGCTCTGGGAAAAGAGTTGCATGCCTAAGCCGCCTTTAACAAAAGTTAAGTAGAACAATTTCTCATCCAGATTTCCTAACACGTAACACATCACTTCAGTCAATGCCCTGTCAACGTACTGATGAATGGCAGAGTACACATGAGGTTCTGTCCCTTTCTGAGGTTACAGAGGAACAGTATGTTTTTCAAGTTGGTTTTGGTTTTGTGTAGCAACTTACTACCACTGTGCAATCCTTACTGACCCCCCCTCAAACGATGAGCATAAAATGAGGATCTCTGGAAAGACATAGGCACAAAGTTGTGGGTGTTCTGTCATATATGCATATAGATTTCACCTGATAAGACTCTTTAAAAATCAGAAATTAATGCTTTACTTAAGACTTTGTAGGGGCTAGGTCCTCATTATGGACCTAATGTCTGCACTCCCCCTTTGCCAGGGAAGGTCTCCTACGGGTTGCACGTTCCACTCCAAAGCAGAGGTGAAAATCCAGAATTGGAGTATGCCATTGGACCCTAGCTCTTGCATGCACTAGGGAGAAACTCAGCTGAAAACTTAGGAAGTGGCAATTCAAGATGCAGATAGCTTGTGGCAAGTATAAGGGGATTATTTAAGAACATAGCTGCTTGTCATCTTGCTGGAGATACGGTTAGGCAATAAATTCCTTAATCTGAGCAGAACTAGACTCGCAATAGAGTATTATTTGCATTGCTGTCCCCTCGGTCTCTCCCATTTCTCTGCTAGGACGCTAAGAACTGAACTAAGAACCAACTTACCTCCACATCACCCACCTTACTTAGACATCTGGTGTAACCTCCCCTCCTTGCTCTGATGCACAATGCCTTTTTTAATCTCAGCTACGATTTCTGGAAAGATACAGCTGGATGTTTTGACTTTATTGTGAATCAATTAATCAGGATGTAGAACTCTTTCTAAGGACCATCAGATTAACCACAGTGCAAGAGCAGAACTGCATAGTTCACTATATGGCTTTGCGTGGCGTGGATGTGGGGATGACTGCTGAACCGTACTAGATGTTCAAGCTATGGGCAGCAGCAACACCAAAAGAAAGGTGCTCATCTGTGGTGTTGTCTGGGAAAAGCTGGTGCCTTAACCTTGGTGGGGTTTGTTGGTTGGTTATTTTTTTTTTGTACTTGTGGCTCAACACTGGTGTACAGAAGTTAGTTTGGGTTCTCTGAGAGCTTCCAGCCCTTGAAGTACACGCTGATGTGGCTGTGTGCAGAGGGGTGGGAGGACGCTGGGTATTAAGCTTTCTGCTGTGTGTCTTTTTGTAACGGAGACCTTCTCATTCTCAAGAGGAAGGCTGTTTGTAGCAGCCACCTGGGTGTATGGGTGTGCACTTCTAGAAGCTCTTTTTGAAAGGTGCTGAAAGCTTTTGTTTCCCATGGGACGAGAGGGCGCTTAGCACCTGGCACTTCGTACAATGCAGTGAGCTGAAGAGCCCAGGCTCAGGCAGTAGTAGCACAAGACTGTAAGGAACAGAAGTTGTCCAGGGATGGCACTTGATCTCTAGAGGGAGACAGTGGCTTTGAGCAGGAAAATCCAGAGAGGCGTTCGCAATTAGTGGGGGCTGGGTTCGGCCCCCTCATAGTAGAAGGATAGTCCTGGTTAACATAAGGCCAAAATGGAGGTTAGGAGAGTTGCTGCGGGGGGCAGGAGTGGGGAGTTAAGGCTTTCATGGAGAGAGAGGTTTGACCTACAGCTCTCATTACCTGAATCCCAAATAGCCTGAACCAAACACGTTGTCCCTGCTTCAACTGGAGACCTTGGCAGGTAACTGGCAGCTGTGGGGAGACTGTGCTACAATGGTTGAGGACTGGTACCAGTCCTAACGCGTTACACGCCTCTAGTGAGAGAGCACATACTTAAACTGGACTCCCTTGGCGAGCTTGCACCGAGGAATCTGGACAGGTCAGCCTTTCCTAGGGAGTTAGCTAGCAATGTAGACAGGGTGGCTCACCTAATGGCCCCTTTCTTTTATGTAATTTTTTTCCTGTTAGTTTTCCTTAGAAGAAAACATTACAAAAAGCATTCCCTCACAAAAAAACCAACCCCTCTACCTGGTAATTACTCACAAGGAGATTGTGGTAACCTGGATCACAGTACTGCTTTTTTTCTCTCTTTTTTTATGACTGCCAGATTTATTTCCGTAACATGTAAGAACAACTCTTCTAAACAAAATGTTTGAAACAACACTGTTGCACAGTAAAAGAGGACCATAAGGAAGTGTTACTGAAACAGCCCCAGACAAGGCTACAAGATTAGAAGAAGCAAACAGCTAAAGACGAGTTAGCTACTAGAAGCAAGTTTTCCATATGACTTAAAAGCCCCAACATAGCCATGAAACTCTTGTTCAAAAAACCATCTAAGGTCCCTTTAACTTTCACAGCTGTGTGCTAACTGCAGGACCTCCAGGTTTTTAATAAAACATTGGAGATTTAAAACAGGTAGAGAAGTTCTTCAACCACACGGAACAGGAATGGCCTTGGAATTTATCAGTGAACATTTAAAAACTCATAAATCTCAAGTATTGCTTGCAAGCCCCGTCTGACGAAATGAATGTGCTTTATTTATAAGGTGGGGTTGTAGCGAGTCCTGGGAAGAAGTCTGAGGGGCTGCATGCGAGATGCTGCCCGGCTTCTTTTACAATACAGAAAGCTTTTAAATACCTAGGACAATGTTATTAGTGTTATAGAGTGCACTGGCCTTCTGTCCCTATTGCTAACTGACTACTGGTATGAGCTACGCTTGCGATGCGGGAGGCAATACTATCTCACAGCGCACAGACGGCACGTAACTACTCTGTATGTGCCACAACTTCACAGGGATCCCCTTGCCAATACAGAACTTAAAGGTTACAGAAAGCCGTGTCCTGTAGACCTTCAGTTTAAGGTCAATAGGAGCATTCCCTGATCTAAGAGCTGCAGGATCTGGCCCAGGGCAAATAGCTGGTCATGCAGATAACTCGGCACTTACACAGTTATTCCCAGCTGATAAGTTGGGCTCCAATTTACAAACTGGACATAATGCTATAGAGATGATTTTTTAAAAATTATTTTTATAGTATTTTTTTTTTGTAGAGAGATGATACTGTCTGGCCAGCCACAATGTGGTATTGAATCATCTGGACTGTAGATAGCCTAGCAGTAAAGAGGTATTGGCATGAAATGGGTGTGCTGTTCTCAACTGTGTGTGTATGGTTTGGTGTATTTTTGTGTTTTATTTGTTTTGGTATGAGAAATGCAAACCTGCCCTACTTGGCTTCCATAGCTGGCCTCTGCTTTATAATGGAGAAATTTAAAGTAATTTGATTTCTTGTAGTCAGAAGCAGCTTGTTAAGCAAGCAATTTAAGAAGTGTGTTGTATTTTGAACTTGCTTCAGAGCCTATTCCACAGGCTCGAAGTCAAAACAGGCTCCCACCCACTTCAAAGCAGTTGAAGTGGATCCACTAAGCCTAAGCAGTAATTTCCAAGGGAGAGGCAGGACCTCGGCATTCATCAAGAAGAAAATACTTGGGAAGTCTTTCCCCCCTGCCCAGCTTTTAGCCCGCTCTTGCTGCGTAACCTCAGAGGGGGCAGAACAGTGGTTCTTCCGAGGCACGTCAGAGACCCTTTCTTGGAAGCTAGCAGTGGGAAGGGCAACTTACTACACACAGGGCTCACAGGGAGAACAGCTGCATGCACAGTCCGTCATGCACAGGACCACGGAGGCGTGGCGAGGAAGCGGTGGTAACTGCCAATGTCAAATCTGGGGAAGGAAAAACTCTTCCTTCCCGCCCCCTGCCCCAACAGCATCTCTTTCAGCTCTTCCTGGCCTCTCTGGCAACAACTGCGTGCCAAACAGCCTGCCCTATCGTTCCAGTTGTCTCAAAACTACATGAAAAAGCTATATCTCTACTACATAAAAACAGTGAGTGGTGGGCTTGTAGGGGTGGGGCTGAAGGTGGGTTTGCTTTGCTCATCGGGGCAGGGTTGGGTTTTTTTTTCCATCACTGAAAAAATAAAACAGTCCGCTGTCCAGCAGAGGCTGCTTAGACTCTATCCCTCCTTCCCCCCGCACCAGCTCACTCGACGTGGACCTCTGTTTCAGGCCTCTGCAAACACAGCTCCGTCGGGAGGAAGGCTCCCTGGCCAAGGGCCGTGGCGTAAGTTCTACTGTGCACGTGGGTAAAACTGGGGGGCACAAACCCCCCTCCTCCAACATAGCCCCCTCTTTGGTGCTGAGGCATGGTATGGTAATCCTCCAAATTATCATACTGGGACACCACAGTCATAGTGCTTTGGCGTTTCCCAAGGGTTTGGTATGGGTAGAGGAGGGCAGAGTCCCTCTCCATGCTTTCGGGGTGCTGCATTCTGAGGCTGTGGCTCCGTTCGGGCTTGGGCGGTGGTGCCATGGGAGAGGCGGCGTGCTCCTCGTCTTTATAGCAGTCTCTGGAGTGTTTCTCCATGGATGTGGTGGGCCTGGCTCGAGACCTCTCCAAATCCGGCCTGTCCTCTGCCAACCTCACCTCCTTGTGGTTCAGTCTCAGGGTCTCCTGGTTCGCCGGGATGTACTTGCTGCCCGAGTGCTGGTAACCGAGGGGCTCGGAGGGCTCCGGGCCACCTTTGGGCCTGTAGTCGGGATAAGGGGGCCCGTTTTTGGATTCGGAAGGCTGCCTGTGGCTGGCTTCCTGCTGCAAGTGCGTCCTGTGTTCGTTTGTGTTGCAGCCCGGCTCGTGCAGCTTCCTATTCCGGACGCTGCTCTGCTTCTGGGGAAGGGACGGCTTCTCCGACTGCCCGTTCCCGTAGGCGCCGTGGTAGTGGGCTCTGTCCAGCTCTGTCTCGGGGTGCTGCATGTAGTAACGTTCGTCCCCCTCGGGCGTAGCTGCTTTGGCCGGGTACCTCCCCTCCTTCCCTTCTGCCACCGTGAGGAGGCCAGTTTTCCCAGGATCTGATTTGCTGCGCAAGTGAATCACGTCCAGCCCTCCCAGTTCCTCCTGCAGCAGTGGGGCCACGTTATCGTACTGGGACATCACTGGCCCTTTCACTTTCTGGCGCGTGCGGCTCTCCCGGCGAATGGACTGCATGCGGTACTTCTCCATGTCCTCGAGGTCCCACGACATGTACATGTGCTTGATGTCCGGGGCAGGAGGCACGTCTCTGCTGATGAAGCTGTGCTCTTTGCCTGCTAGGTGGCTGATGAGGCCACCCCGCGGGTAGGCAGACAAGCTGGGATAGCGGTACAGGCCCTTGCTTTGCAGCCGGGAGGCATACGACGCAAAGTCTCGGCCGGGGAGGGGGTGGAAAGGTCTGACCCGCACGGTGCTGTAGGGGTCCAGGTCGTAAAGGCTCCCGTCAGCGGTGGTGTAATAAGAGGATCCAGAAGAGCTGGAATAAGGACTGTACCGGTAATGTACCCGCCCGTTCTCGAAGTAAGGCTGCAGCTGAGTTACGTGGTAGTCGGAGTGGGGCTGATATGGCTTGTACTGATAGAGGGGCCGCGGGCAGTACACTGGCTCGTCATCCGGAGGTACCTCGGTCCGTGAAATGGGAACGGAGCGGATAGCAGAGGCAGCAGGGGTGGGGACGTGCAGCGACTGAACCCTTCGGATAGTGGGGTAGGGTGGAGTGTCGTCAGCATAGCTGGCGTTACGCAGGCCCGTTGGGCTCACGGAGGACACGAACTCTGTCCGGCTGCGAGGCTTGGAGTGGAGAGCCGAGGTGCTCTTCCCCTGGGTCGTGTAGGTGTTGTAGCGAGTGCCCGCAGAAGTGGGCGTCTCTGACCGAGGAGGGTAGGCTTGGTGCTGGTCAGGCTTGCTGTGGTAGGAGACGTGAGGAGGAACGCTCTCAGGCCTGTACTGATGGATGGAAGCCAGCTTGTGGTGCAGGTAGCCGTCTGGCCCGGAGGGCTCGGGGATGCTCTCTGGCTTGGGATGCGGCACGTACACAGACTGCAGGGAAGCGTGCTTGGGTGGGGGCGGCGGTGGTGGTGGCGGCAGCAGGGCTTCCTCCACCGAGGAAGCCAGCATGGAGGAAGACAGGAAGGTGTGATAATTGGAGTTGTTGATGGTGTCCGTGTTGTTCGAGTGCATGGCGGCAGCAATTTTGCTCTCCAGCGTTCTCACGGGTGGGACGGGGGGTGTAAAGCCATAGGAGGAGTGAGTAGGGACGGACTCGGACCGCAGGTGCAGTGGGGGAGCCCTCGTAGTCTCCCGAGGCTTTTCTGAATGGCTCTGGTGGCCTGTGGGCACAGAAGAGGAGCAGCGGGTGGTAGAACTGCTTTCTGAGACAAAAACAGGAGCAGGCTCAGGTGGCTTTTCGGGTGCGGTTGCACCCCAAACCTATAGGGAAGAAACCAGTAGCAGTTAGAGGCAAGCAATTTCCTCCCTGTTCTGTAGTTAAAATATCACAGATGCTCATACGGCTTAGTTCAATTTAAGTTTTTCCTGTCCCTGGTTTGTTTGCTGTGGAGAGCTAGTGCTGCTTGCTGTAGGAGAGGAGATGCCTAGCTTCCCTTTCTCAGCAAGGGCAGCGTGATGTCTCTGGGAGATTTCAGGACGCAAATGGTGCTCTCTGCAAATGTCAAACTAGAGAAAGGGGAGGACGTGGCTGTCCCTTTATAGCAACAGGTTAAAACTTTTACACGGTTGCCACAGTGTTTTTGTTAGGTGGTCTGGCTTATAAACGTACTGGTCTTAATGAAAATGTACCTGGATATAAACTCCTCACGCCCTGGTGAGCAGATCAAGTAGTGTAATACAGCAGAAATCCCTTCCTTAAATGTGGGTATGGTGCTTAAGACAGGCTGCAGGCACGCATGCTTCATGGGCAGCAGGCAGTTTGAGTTTCTGAGTGAATGCTTCCATGTCTAACTCACACCAGCAATCTGACCTGCTTTGTTAAAGAGGATGTTGGAAGAGGATACTGTCAGCCTCGGTGAAGAGAAGGTGCAAAATTCTTACTTGTTTGAGTGCTTCTAAGCTAGCGTTCCCTGTATCAGTCACCCCAGCAGGTACTTTTTTTTTTCTACACCCCCCCCCCCCCCCCCCGCCTCCTTAAAACCAAGGAGAGCAGCTCCATCGGGATGTTCCCTTGTGTTAGGAAATTCTGTGCTGCTTTCCGGTAAGGCCGCATCTGTGTCGTACACACGTAGCTTCCAGTAACCCGTGCATCCCCTGCCTCTTGCCATTTGGATTTAGACCGACTCTCCCGAAGCTCAGCCTCCTACAATTACAGGTTAGCTGCGTGCGGACACTGCGCTTTCAAGCGCGCGCAAGGCTGAGGGACGCGCCCACGTACCTGATTGGAACTACTCGATGGTTTTGCGGAGGCCGCTGGCACTTGTCCCGTTGCCGACTGGTGATCCTGCCTCTGCGAGGGGGCTGGCTGGCTGGCTGTGAGCGTGCGCTGCGCAGCTGTAACGGTGACGTCTGCCTGAGTCGTGGCCGGACCTGCTGGCCCGCGGTTAGGCTCAGCTGCTGTTGTCTGGATGGTGGTTAAATACGGCATTGAAGCCAGGGGGTTGCTTTTCTCCCCGGCAGTTACAACAGGAGGAGACTGAAGTTTGTCGTCAGCCGTGCAGATAGGAATGTGGTGCTTGTCCCCAGACACGCATGCGCGGAGATGGGGCTTATCTACAGACAAGTCTGTTGTGGGTGGTTCCCAGTCAGGCAGTGCAGGTGGAGTATGGTGGTGTGTGTGCTCCCAGTCTCCAGCATGGGAGGGGAAGTGATCTTTGTCCCCCGGTTTACCGGGATGGAAGCTGGACTGCTCCTGCTCCGCATCTCTGCTATCAGGCATGTCCCCAGGCATGCCAGTGTGGAGAGATGGGGGGTCCCGGTTTCCAGGTGCACCTGGTGGGTGGTTCTGCTCCCCGGGTGTGCTGCTACCTTGGAAATCCTGCTCTACTGGTGCACCAGTCTGGAAATGAAGTCGGTTCTCGGGCAGACCAGTGTACAGGTGGAGCTTGTCTGGAGCACCAGCAGAGAGATGGAGCTTTTCTAGAGCTGTGCCAGCTTCAGTCTCTCCGTAATTTGTGCTTTCAGAATGAGCATCTCCTGGCCTTTTCTGAGACTGAGCAGATGCTTGCTGTGCAGACTCGGCTAACGCTAGGGCTAGCATGCGCGCTGCATTTTTCGGAGGAGGAGGAGGGATAAGAGACACAGAACTGACGGGAACAGGATCCTGGGGGGAGTCGAGGGCAACTGCTCCTAATGGGGGGAAAATTGAGAGAGAGAGTGATTTTATGTTACCCAATAAGGAGAGTGACCTAACCTTAATGACTATTATAAAAAAATAGATGCTTTCCACGCTTTCACAGTGGCAGTTCCTTCTGATGTGAAACACTCTATCTTCTGTCTCACATGCAAACGCTGTTCAATAGCACAGCAGTTCATCACAAAAAGGAAAAAACACAAGAGATTGTCTAAAGGCTCCTCTTGCATTTCTAGAGAGGTAGGAAGTAGGTAGCAGAGAAAGAGATACCCTTACACAATTTTGATCATAAGGTTTTAGGCGAAAAGGTCCCTTCTTCAAGTGTTGGCAGATTTTTAATTTAAAAAAGAAAAGTCTTAGATGGCCTGTTGGCTGAAATGATTTAGAAGGACATGCTATAGATTTTCACGTATGACAGGATGGGGGGAAAAAAAAGTGGTATACAAAGTATTATGGAAAATTATCTGAGATTTGTGTGATGTAGGGAGAAAGCAAAGGTTAAGACCTTACTGATCTGCACAGCCCTGCAAGACACTTGTGATCAGAACTGACGGGCAATCCCCTCTCCTAAAAGGCACGCAGAGGAGGATGTTTTTGAGAGCAGGTCCCCTTTGGAACTTAAAGAAAGAATGGAGGAAAATGCACTGTACCTGGCTGTGTGTGTCCAGTGGGTACAGTCTTATTCTGACTGCTTGACATTGGTCTCTCCCCTTCTTCTGGCAACTCGGGTTTGCCAGCAGCCACTAGCTGGCCATGCTGTAGCTCTTGGTGGGTTCCTTCCCCTGCTCCTGTTTCACTGTTTTTCAGGGGCAAGGACATCTGGGTTGGGGACCTGTTTGTGATTTCAGTGATGCCAATCCCTTTGCTCCAGCTGGAAGCAGAGGAGTTTCTGGATGTGATGGGCACTCCTCCAGTCGCTTCTGACACGCGGCTGGGCAGTGTGAAGGAGACGGGTTCTGATGTAGTCAGCGGTGGAGATTTGATGGGCTTTCGCCCCATCTTGGGTGAAAAGGCATGGGGTTTGCAGGCCTTCTCTTCGGTTGGGCTCAGGTCCAGAGTAAAGAAGGGGCTCATCTTCTCTTGGAAAGGGGAGACTGGCTCAGAGCTCGTGGCACTGCCTGGTGTCTGGGACTGGCTGCCTGATTCTAAATCCTTCTTTACTAGGCTTGGCTTCTCCTTATTTATGCCGACTGACTCCAGCAGGGAGGTACTGCTATCCAGGCACTCAGACTCTGCTTGGGGTGGGCTGCACTGAAAAGACATTGGGTCAAAATCCAGGCTAGCGACTCCGATATCTGGTGGGCTCAGGTCAACGTCTTCAGCAGATCGAGGAGAAATCAGGGCAGGAACGTGGATGAGCCCCTCGTCCCCATCGCTGTCGTTGTCGTGGGGAAGGTTGTCGTAAGAATTGCAGCGATTCATGTTTCCTAAGAGCTCTCCATTGAAGGAAGCAGACAATGCGTCACTGCTGGACCTAGGTCTTCTGGGTCGAAACAGTTTAGATTCACCTAGGAATGAGTAGATATGTATGGGTTAGTGCCAAAATCTCACTGTCTAGGAGGCGATGGTTCGGTGTCGTTTTTAAAGTAGTCTTAAGGCAGCGTGCAAGACACTCACCTGGTGAACTCTAAACACAAAAGTAATGTAGCTAGCAGTAACTGTCTATTACGTTTGCTCAAACTCTTTTACAGCAGTTGTCAGGTTTGATCTAAGCTATGTGCAAAAGCAGAACTAGTTTAAGTGTGTGCTACACTTCAGGCTTTCTGAGAAAGCATTTTCCTTCCCAATGCCGTCTTTTCCACCTTAGAATAGAAAGGGGAGAGGGCAAGGAATGAATGTTAGTGGTACTGGCTATACAAAACCAAGAGGTTTGCTTTTTTTACCTTAGAAGGAAGATAAAGACCTGATGAGCATTTCTCTGTGATACCCATCTGTTTTGGGCAGCAGTAAGCTGCTTTGTTAATTAGCAAGTCCAGCTTTTACTGGAGGGGTGGAAAATCTGCCCTGTTGAATATCTGCAGTCAGTAATGTCAAACTGCCTTTTTTAATCCACACACATGAAAAGCACAGGTACTGTTTTGTCTTACCATCAACAGCATGCAGAGAGGTAAGCGATTCTTCGCTTTTAGCTGAGCGAAGAGTCCCACTGTCTCCTCGTCCACCTAGGGAAATGCAACCGGGACAGTGAAAAGCTGAATTGTAAAAGTGGTTTATATTTAGCTATGTAACAGTGGCAGGAAACACACAAATGGGTATCTAGCAATGGTACCACTGTCCTGAGAGTAAAAGTTCTCTCACAAGAGAGTGAATCAATTTCTGACAGCCATTTTACAGACTGGGGAAATGTAACCTACCAAATTGGTAACTGCTGCAGATGACAGGCTGGGGAACGACTCCCCACATCATCCTGCTACAGATTCTGCCTGGATTTACCTGTGATGTTTGCTGGCAGGAGCCAACCAATTAAAACCCCTTAAAAATGGGGAACAAAGTAACACTTACACAACTTGTTTTATGAGCACTGAACAGGCATGACTTCAGTGCTCCAAGGAGACAGTCTTAAAGGACGTTCATATAATGTCTTTGAAAATGGCACCAGGGAGAAGACGGGATAAAAGGCCTCACTGGCCCGCGTTTAGGGATTTGTGGTGTGTTTTACCGCAAAAACATGTTGTTGCTGTTTTTAAATTTGGAAAGAGACAGTAAACTATACATGGAAAGAGCCGAGACTTCAGTCCACATACAGTGGATGTGGCTACAAAAGGTTGCTGGATGCCTTCTCTAGTTACAGTGGTACAGCATTCGGGGTGAATGTGTTTGTGGCAAAGTGTCTTTACGTAGTTAAATTGTGTGTCTTTTGAGAGCAGCAAAGGGAGCCAGAACTGTATTCTTATTTTACAGTAAGAGTGTCAGAAGAAATTATTCTGAGACTTATTAGAGCGGTGTCTTTCAAAAGCTACTCTGAGAGAAGCGTTAAGAGGCGGGTGCTCTAGCAGGTTTGGCTCTTGAGCTAACGCGAGATCCATTTAGGAAAGACAGCAGTTAACTGAAGGTGTTATGCACGGCTTGAACGCTAGAAGGAGATAAAAGCACACTGTAAACATGAAATCGGCATTGCTGAAAACCCCAGTTTTTTGGAAGCTGGATTTGCACCCTTACCTGCCAGGGCTATGGCTTTCATTTCTGAGGGCTCACTGGGATTGCGCTGTAGTTTGCGTTTGGACACAGATGATGATTTTCCCAGGTTGAAGAAGGAACGCCAACTGCCAACTGGCGATTTCTTCATCTTGCTGGGCGGTCTTTTTCTGGAGTGAGAAAATAGAGCAAATTGTGTTGGAGGGGGAAGCTGCGTTTAGTTCCTGCTGCTGGTTGTTGGTTATTAGCACTATCTGGTTTCTGCTGAAACAAAGCTTAGAAACTTGGTCTCTTTTAAAAAATAGCTGAGGATGTTTTCATTCTTACAGCCCAGCCCTAAAGTCTTGCTGGGTAAATTCCACCAAACTACGCAAAGCGGGTGCAATGCAGGTGAGCAAAAGCTCCATACATGTGCAGAACAGCAGCTAAGGGATGGCTTTCAATTAGCTGGCAGATGCACCAGTTCTCTGAGGAACTGTGCAGCCATAAAAGGTATTCAAAAGCATCTCTCTCTCATGCTGTAAAATCACATTCGCCTCCTCCCACTGCCATATTTAGTGTCATCAATCTGTCCAACTGTTGCACTTCAAGGGGAACCGGGATTTGTTACAGGCACTTAGTCCCAAAATCTAGAAAACCCCAACGTTTCCAGGCGTTCACCCTGTTTACGTTTCTGTATGCATGACTAGTACAAGCATCTCTATGCATCACATACGACATGGCTTTATACGTTTAATGATAACCCTGCTAAAAAGGAGGGAGTGGCACAGAAGTTACATGGCTAAACTAAGTCCACCAGACAATTGATGTAAGCTGAATCCTCAGAGAGTCCAAAGCAGGTGGAAACTGGCTACAATACTTTACATAGGACAGGCATAAGTCAATATTGGCAAGTTTTTGCTGTAATAAAAAAACCCCAGTTATGACACATGCTGGAAAGCAAACTTGTCTCTACCTTTCAGATGGAAAGTCTATGACCGTGTGGAATTTTCCCTGTAAAGCTGCAGGGCCTTCTCCCACTTCTATGTATTTGCTGTCTGCCATGATGGGAGAGTTGATCTGGGCTTGTGTCCGTGCCTGTGCCTCCTCCAGCGTGAGCAGCTTTGTGGAAGGAGAGGACACCAACAGAGACTTGGGCCGTGATAAAGAACTGTGCCCTGTAAGGGAAAACCACAGGCAACAGGGAAAATCAGAAAACAGCAGTACAGAGATCAAAGCTCGGGGTCTGTGTGTCTAGGGAGGTGCTGTATTTTTCTAAATCTTTGTTATCCCAGCCACTAGAAGATGTGGGCAAAGTAACCATTCCGTCAGAGGTATGTTTATGACAAAAAAAATTAAATTCTCATAACTGAGAGCGGCTTAGTGTATTTTAAAAAGACCAAAAAAAAAAGGCGGAGGGAAGCAGGTAGGCTAGAAACCTTCACTGACATACTTTACTTAGGCTTCATTTGTATGCAAAAGCCTGTGAAGAAAATGATAGTTTTTCTTCTTACAAAGCTTGGCTTTGGTCCTTCCCAGGTTCCACCTCTTGGGTGCAACAGGAAATGCCACGCGCAATTGAAGTTGCTACGAACTAACGTACAGATGGACATAGGACACAGAATCTAGCTGTGTGTCTTGCCTTTGGCCTTTTTACAGCTTGTGCTTGTTTTTGGAGATGAACATGTAAATTTTTGTAAAAGTAGTTGCTGTTGCCTCCTGCTGCTAGGATCTGTTAAGTCAGCTTGCAGCGTAGAGGAGACTGCTACAGAGGAGCACAAGGAGCCTGTTGTAAAAGCAACTGTCTTTCGTTTGCCCTTGCTTATTGTGCGAGCGTTTATATGGTTATTCTCGTGTGAGCTAAGGGGTGTGGGGGGACGGATGTCATCCCATCAACACCCTGGTTGGTTCCATTCCTACTACTATCCCTTCAGCGTCACAGCCCTTGGGTGAAGTTTGGCTTCCAGCTGTCTTTGCAATAGCCTTACCTGGAATGGCTTAAAGCAGGCTTGGGAATGCCACTTTCACCTCTTAGGGGCGGGTACAGGCAAGAAGACGCGCTCAAAAACAGCGGCTCTTGGAAGCACCGGAGAGGATGCTGCCTTGCTGTAGCACAGTATTCCTGCGCTTAGCTGCTAGGCTGTGAAATAGCCTGACCCTTCTCCCTGCCAGTTTTGTGTCAAAGCACACTGAATGCAGAATGACCAAGTCATTAAACAATTAGCCGAATTTACATGGTCCATTCTAAGCCTGGATAATCATTTGGCTTGGATTCTTAGCATGCTTATCTTCCCCTGGCAGAGTGCAGCCTGCTGTGGGCTATTACTGTTCAGCCAAGCTAACCTCTGGCTCCTATTGACTTAAAATTGCCTTCCAGCAGGAACAAAAGCTGGACTTCGAGCAACTCAGCTATCCTAAGTAGTAGGTAGGGCTTGTTTAAAAGTGGGGAGCAGCAAATACACTGGAAAAACAGCTATCTGTACTGCACAGGTGGTGGTAACTGCACTGACTGTGCACATGTCATAGGAAGGGCAGGGTTATCAAAGCAGATGGTACACACTTAATGCTGCTTAGGAGTAGTAATGGCTTGTGGTATCCACATTTGTTGATCTAACAGAGAGAGTAAACTTTCCTCCTGGTGCAACTCTGCTTGTTTTCAGTGGAACAGGTATACTTAATGGTCTTAGCAGTTACTCAAGGGAATTTGTAGGTTCCAAGGCTGAATGATGTTTCGAGTGCTCCAGGGTTGGCCACAAATGTGTCGTTGCAGTTCATTCCTCATCCTAAAGCCACAA
The DNA here is from genome assembly GCF_964188355.1 of Buteo buteo. Taxonomy (NCBI): domain Eukaryota; kingdom Metazoa; phylum Chordata; class Aves; order Accipitriformes; family Accipitridae; genus Buteo; species Buteo buteo. The sequence goes on along the minus strand of NC_134179.1, from coordinate 3,328,450 downwards.
ATCAGCAACACGAGCAGAGAACTGGGCAATAGCTGTAGGGCCAAGGCAGACTGAGCCATGTGGCTGGATGGCCCTGCTAATTAAGCCATACAGACTATGCAGAAGAAATAACCAGGACAGCAGATGTCAAAATATTCCCTGTTAAGAGCAAGACTAAGTTTCTTAGTGTCAACATTACTGAGTACAGAGAGCTTTCTTTGAATCAGTTCATTTCTATCTATGTTCCAAGGTGCTCATAAGGGTAGACAGATCACGCATTGTGTTGTACTGTAAGATAGCTCAAATGGATAAGCATGCAGAAGCATCGATGATGAGTGTTTTAAAAAGAAGGAGGGACAATCCCTTACAATTTCTCAGCGCTAGGGCATAAAAGTAGCAGCCAAACATTAAGATGTGCACGGCTGTAGAGCATCGTTGCCTTCTGAGAAAGGTACTGACAGCTATTTCTAAAACCGGGCTATACTGGGCAGGTTCTAACATCATAACCCTGGAAATCTGTCCTCTAGGTTACAGTAAAAACACATTTGAAATGTCTCAGGGGAGGCTCAGATACCCATGAAATGTCTGCTACCTGTTTTAATCAAGGTAAAACTAGTGGAGGAAGACACACACCTGCTCCATCTCGTATGACTGAGCTGAGTTTGGAACTGAAGAGGACATCCACGTGGTTCAAGATGAATTCCACAACTACTGACTGGATCCGCACCTCCATGAAGGCAGCTGTTCCACTGAAGCAGGCAGACTCTATCTGCTTTGATCTGAAGAAAAGGCAGATTAAATGAAACACAGACAGCCAGAAGAACACGGGAAGATGCGCCCCTTTTGGGTAAGGCTTTGGCACGTGTTGAGAGCTATTGTGCCTGGTTGCTCAGGCAGACAAGACTTTAAGGGCAGTTAAGAGGCTAAATCTCATCAAAGCATTACACAAATGATTAGTGATTTATATGCAGATTTGGGGTTTGGGTTTGAGTCTTATTGAAATGGTAAGAGGAATGCAGGGTCTAGAAGGAAAAGAAGTGGGTGGCAGGTCTGGATGGAGGTTGATGAACTGCATATGCAAAGTGGCGAGCTTTTTGTTAGCTTATTTCCAGATACTGTGAATGGCAGCAGTTTAATGCGGTGGCATTGTACAAAGTCCACTGTGGCCTTCTAAACGTGACTTTTTCCTCTAGCAGGGAATGTCTCCAACTGATCCTGCCCAGCAAGCACCCCAATATTCACAAAAGCAAAGTCAAACGAGATCATTTGACTGCTTGTGGGTGTATTGCCAAAAAGGAGAAAGAGCTTACCCTCATTAACTGCACACAGGGGAATCTATGACTCAGATTTCTGAGGATGGTAATAAAAGCAGTCCAGAAATCAATACAATAGAGGCCAGGGTGTTTGTGTGGTTTTTTCTTTTTTTTTCTTCTTTCTTTTCTTTTAAAGCAAAATTTTTAAATTACACCATTAAACTACCCCATTACGCACATTCAAAACAAATTTTAGGGGACAGATTTTCCAAGATCATTTCCCCAAGTTTGAATTTTTGCAGCCAAAAGCTGTCAAATTAGAATCTAGAGACTTATGCAATGGGAAATCAGTGATGCCACTGAACAAATTTTCCTGGATGATCAAGGACACACTAGTCTCATCTAACCAGAAGAGGGGAAATTATCACCTAGGAAAGAGGGGTGGAGGGAATCCTTCCTTGCCACTACTGAACTGCAGTCAGTGGAACTGCACTGCAGCGAGACAGAATAATACTGGGGTGTTCTCTCTGGCCAGGTGCTCCCACTGACAACAGCAGGGGGCTATTTTACATCACTAGTTCAGGAGCATGCCAGCTGGTCTCAAACCCCTGCTTAAAATAACTTCCTATTAGAAATTTTACAGGAGGAGAAGAGCACATTGGATGGAAGAAAGGAAAATCTTTTTCTCAACTGTCAAAAGTAATGATTTTTCTGGAGAACAGGTATCTGTCTGGTTTTTTTTATATTTATAAAAAACTTAACTTATCTTGTATTGAAATGGGAAACAAAAAAAGAGTACCTTAGGAGGTTTGGAGCCCAGACGATTGCTAAGTTCTTAGTGTGCATATTTGTGATGGAGCAGTAATCAGCTAGACGAGCTAAGTGTCTCATTAGGAACTCCAGTGTCCTGGAAAACAGGAGATGGGCAAATGTTCAGCACCAATGAGCAAAGTCACGCTGCAATTTACAAAACAAACCTCAGTTCTTTTTTTTTTTTTTTTTCTGGTTTGACAGCTAACAGAAGAAAATGTTGAACTATGTATGCTAAGACTGATGCTCAAAGCTATCTTTAGCAAATAATTACACGGGGGGGGGGGGGAGCTGAGGGGAGTCTCTCCTGATTTGTCCAGGCTCAGTGAAAAGATGGCCAAAGCATCTGCCCTCAGTCCAAGGGCTGGATCCAGCAAACACAGAGAAGGACAGGGGTAATCGAAATGCTACCAGCACAGCAGGATCCAGAAGCAGAGTGCCCTGGAACTTCACCGCTTGGCTGCTTTCCTGTAACACTGTGTGACAGAAATGCACTGTATGGGACAGCGCTGCAGTGCTCATTAGATAGGGGTGGGGTAGGATGGAGAACGGTAATCCTGGTAAGGGGGGAGAATATTTCTTTAGACACCCCAGGATATTGAAAACCAGCAAATTGTATCCGAGTTCTACTTACGAAATTACTGGCTACAGGTTTTTTTATAGGTATACAAGACACAAGGTTAAATGTCAGGCTTCTGTTCACATAAAAAAAAAAAAAAAAAAAAAAAAAAGATTTTTGTGTTAAACACTGCTGTGTACCCAGGAGGGAGCACAAGGTGGTAATGAAAATGCTGATGTATCCTCCTCAGTGCTGTTGCTTGGCAGCAGCCCTGGCTGGTGTGTCTCTCTCAGTGCGTACCCTTTTCTTGGTGGGGGAGCAGAGTAGGGGGGGCTGGGGCTCAAAATTCCACAAATGCACAAGGCCTGAAGTGAACAGGGCTGTTTCTGGCTGGAAACAAAATGGTCAGTTCTGGCTTGCGCTGCCAAAGGCCAGTTAGTTACCTGCATAGAACTTCTCATCGCAGAGTAGCAGAAAAATAAAGTGGTTTTTATCTTTTTCAAGCAAACCTCAGCGAAGGAGGAGAGCAGCAGCCCTGTCTGTCTACATCATTTTCCATCCACGTGGCCCCTGGGCCACCCTCTCTGGTCTAAGACTAAGGCCCCCCCCCCAGGCATCAGGATCTCCAAGTTCTACTAGTGTGTTCACCCCATAAAATAAGAGTCATTTTAGGGAAAAGGGGGAATGCACCAAAGAAAAGGAGATGAAGGAGATTAGTTTAGTTTGGAGAAGGGCCTCTTAAGAGGAGAAGGCCTGCCTCCTTAATTAACATAAGTAAAATATTACAAAGTACAAGCTATTACCCTAGTTACTGTTATTTAAATAGCAAGTAGCACACCTTTATAGCTTATAGCACATTAGTTAACTAATTATAACGGTTAAGATTAATGACCATATAATGAGTTATTGATATTCAAATAACCTATACTATAATTATAATTGTCCAGCTAATCACCAGACATTGCAATAATTAAAAGTTAAATATTTATTAGCACAAATTTTTATAAATAGCTATCAATATCCAAATAATTATCTTCATGCATTGCAACTGGCCATCTATACCACTCGGGGTACAGAATCATAACTGGTTCTGCAAATTAACATACTAATTGACAATGATGATAAAGTATTACAATTAGAGATCAATAGCCATCTGCATACTCTATCAATGGTCATCTAAACCATTCAGGACCCAGCATCACAATTGGTCCAGCTAATTACAATAGTTATTGATATTTAAATAACTTTCAACATACACTGTAATTAGCTATTTATACCAATTACGATACATAATTGGTGAAGACTACTTACCGTACATCATTACAATAATTAGTTAGTTATTAATACTATTTATTTAAAGAATCATTAACATACAATACTTAGTTATTAATACCAATCACCATACTTTGTCTGATGCCTTTTTACCGTACCCTGCCCTGATTTTTAATACTAAAGACCATTAATGTGTTGTTATACTTAGTCAAGACTCATTACCATGTATCACCAATTAGTTTGAATATATTATTATAATTAGTTATTCTACTAGAGCATTGTTATAATTTGCTAGTTACTATTACTGCTGGGGGCGGGGTGCGCAGAACTGGAGACAAAATACATTTGACCAAATTAAACTGAAGGCCTGAACCAATTTTTTGGCTACATTTCACCTTTTTTTAATTGTCATTCCTAGAGCTGGTATTGTACCTCCCTGCCCCCACTCTGCAATAAAACTATTTCCTTGGTGATAGCAGCCAATTCTGACATAAGCTGGTATTCACCTCTCTCTCATACGTCGTTTCCAAGGAAGTCAAACAAGACTATGCGAAGTGTATAGTGTTTGTCTGGTAATGAGCTAATTAAAATATAAATCAACTTTATATCACCATAAACCATTTTAATACACAGAGGCACAGTGCGGCTATCTTGAGAGGGAGAACTGGAATCGTTCGCTCCTGAAATGCTAGCAATAATAAAACACCGAGCTATAACCAGAGTAAAGGCTGCACTGACCTGTAGTGAGGAGGGGGCAGCTGTTGGATGACATCATGGATTTTAACCAACCGTTCTTCATCTGTAGCAGCAGAAACAGCGTCCTGGAAGAAGGCAGAAAGGGGTTTAGCTGCCAATAAGACTAGATACCTGCCACAGCATCCTGAACCACCTGGCCGATAGTACTGTTCCTCAAGATTTTGTTGCTCTGCTCTACCTTTGGAGAGGCGTCTGTCTCTTGGGGACAGACCGGCACAAAGATAATGTGAGAAAGGCCAAGTAGATCAAGATCTGGGCCACTTTATAGCTGAACTGTACAGAGCAATTCCTTGCAGAGGGCGTTCAGCTCCAAGTAGCATTTGCTTCTAACCCCGCTCCTGTTCGAGGAATCACTGGGGAATGGCAAACGATAGGGGAATTCTTGCAAAGCATTGTTAGTGTCCCGAGTAACCTTCTACTGAGGCCCCGAAAGTGGAATCAATATGGTGCGGCACGGGGGACAAAGGCACGCATGAGTAAGCCTCCAGGGCAAACAGAAAAGGGACCTCAAACCTGGGGCACCGCTGCACTTTTGAAACGGCAGAATGTCACCAGCAGTGGGAATCTGGTGTGCGGGCAGCACAAACCCGATTGGCGTTAGGCCGGTAATTTTGGAGATAGGTGCTTCTGATCTCTCTAAAAACACCAGCTTAAGCAGAAGTAAGACAAAAAAAAAGGTGTGTGGAAGACAGATTCAGCTTGCTGCTGGCTCCTTTTCAGTATTTCTCTGTTCCACCTGCGTAGACGAAGTCACGCTGAAGTGGAAAGTGAAAGGCATTGCCTTGTACTCACCGAGAACTTCTCGTAGAGTTGATAGGTCAGCAGAGGGTTCGGGAGTTCGCGGAAGTACAGTTTGCAGAGGGAGCCCACGCAGTGAATGTCTTGGATGTAAATATCCTTTGTCAAGTCAGGAATCTGCTCGGAGTCAAACTCGTGGCTGGAAATGAGAACAGAAAAATGGGCAAAGGGGTTTGAAAAGGAGGAATGAAAATAAAACCCAGCGCAAATGACAGTCGAGAAAAGCAAGGGTTTCCTGATTTGTAGGAAAAAAAAAATAGTCACCAAAGCCACATGACCCATGGTTGTGGTGCTGCTAGAGTGCATTTTTCCAAAAATGAGACACCCCCCCACACACACACACCCAACAAGGCATTTTCAGTTAGTTTTACAACTGATTGGCTAGTCTGCAATCCCTTTTGCTTTTCACAAAGTCGTCAGAGAATGTCTTTCATGACCACGGAGACAATCTGAATATTTAACTCCCAAGGGCTGGGACTGGGAGCTGCAGGAGGAGGAGTGCCCGCAGGTCTGAATGAAAGCTACTGTCCCTTTGCATTTCAAAGGCCTGGAAATTTAAGCAATAAAGCAATGCAGAGCAGCAGTGCCATCGGCAGCTGCTGCACATGGAAACTAGCGTGTGCAGCAATTCCTTGGGGACAAGCTGGTGAGCTGAGCACGCCTCTGCTACAGGGTGGAGAGAGCCAGCAACCACATGAAGAAAATCCCCGAGCATTCCCTTGGTTTTCAGAGAGAGAAAAACCAAAATCACAAACATTTATGAAATAAAGGCTGAGCTTAGAAGGTCAAAGGCTGGCTCGCTGCTAGAATATCTGCATGGAAAGTGCTGTTTCAAATTAGCAGGACAGATTTGCAGGGACTAGCGTGGTGAGTCAGGCCACGGGGAGCTGCGAGAACACGGCCGCTCTCGCTGAAGCTCGATTTCCCTACAAGGGTCTTTAAGTCGTAAACCAAAACGGCTTATCATCGACGCAGGGAGTCATCCTGTCTACACTACAACCACAACAACGTCGGGGGCTTTGTGGCAACATCCCTGGCCTCTCCCCCTGTCCAAGCCAGGCAATGTGTAATGCAGAAGATAAAACATGCCTTCAGCACAGCTCAAACGCCGAGCTCGCCTCTCTCTGCCTACAGAACAGAACCAGTTCGTACCCGTGCCCAAGGCACCAGGCGTATTTGTAACTGCAGTGGTCAACCGTACATCTTACAGGATCGGGAAGGAGCTCCTTCCTTCCCCTAGACGTGAAGGCTGCGTGAGGGAAGCCATTCATACCACGCCAGACTGGAGGGCAGAAGAGGTCTCTACTTCTTCAGACAAGGGGGTGAACAGTCCACCCCAGTTCCTCAGCCCAAAGACAGCACAGAAGGAACTTAAGGTTTTTGTTTTCCCCAACTGATGGATTGCCTGTAGCCACAACCCTCAGCGTTCAGTATATACTGCTCCCACAGGCATGTTCTGACTCATCACTTACTCATATCTGGGAGAGAAACTTATTTCCTGCACTTGGCTCCGCAGAAGAAGAGGGAGCTCAGAAGGGAGATCAGGGAAAGACACCAACCCACCCCACACAAATACACTCAGCCTTGGCTGAAATTCTCTGGCCATATCCTGCCCTACTCCAGTACTCCCGGTACTCTAGTATATTTTCCTAGGAAAAAATCTCACACTGTGTCAGAGACATACCCCTGCAGAAGCAGAAGATGAAGTGAAGAAAGGGAAGCCCTACTACATTCAGCCTTTTTTCTCTCTGCACTGGCTGCTTCGAGAACTACATGTTATCTCTTTTTGACCCCAAAGGAAGATAGATACTTTGTTAGTAGAAGAACACAACTCCACAGTCTCTCAAAAAAATCCAGAGCCAGAATACAGGGATAAACATACCAACTCAACGCTCGCTCTGTTTTGCCTAGCAGCCAAATAAAGACGGCTACTGCACTGCTAAAGAGCCAACTTCTGTCCTGGAGTAAATCTCCCACGTGGAATAAATTCTCTAACTTTCTCTCCAACCAAAAAGCCCTTTAAATCTGGGAGATCCAATTCTTCTATGTGAAACTTAAGAACAGTGACTCATTTACAAGGATACTGCAGCCCTAGCTTTGCAATAAGCCTAATGGTCTGTTTATATAGCTGGAAACTACAGCCATGCAACGTGTCCTACATTAATCAAACACTTACGAAAATCTGTAGTGATTTAGATGAACAGGGACAGTGTCTACAAGTTATGCCATGTACTCCCTTCCTTTTGTCTTTGGAACATCCCAGAAAGCTGAAAAATAAGCTGTCACTTCATTCTCTCTACTGTACCAGGGAATTATGCCATGAAAGTTTTTAAAGCACCTTTGGAAAACAATGAAGGAGAAAATGGTCTTGGCAACACAAAGGGAAAAAACGGACTAGGGCAGCGGTTAGAAAGATGGTCCAGCACAAGTCAAAGTGGGGAATTAACGGGATGTAACTGAAGCAAGGGCAAACGTTTTATTCAGCCAAGACTGCTGTGGGCAACAGCTACAATCGGAGTCTTTGGAGCCTGAGTATCAAAGCCTCAGGAGCAGATTTTTAAAATGGAACTTACTGTGATGAGAAACAGGATTAAGCTAAACCAGAATAAGCCCATCCATACACGGGTTTGTACAGTAACTGTACCGGCTCAAACCTGTCCATTGAACTTGGGAATAGCTGGTACAAAAAGGATATCCTTCATATGGAAAACACCCCTTGGCTCCCTCTCTGAGGCCCCGGGCCTAGGATCAACACTGGAATTAGTCACATCCCACTAGGTTCTCTCAGTCCCTTCACAACAGGAAAATGCATACCAAATGACGGGAGGAAAAACAGCCTCGCAAAAGGATAAAGACCATTTACTGTGACGAGAACAGCTTCTAACTGGGGAGGACGCACACCTAGCCTTTCCCTGCACAGCCACGCAGCATGGCGATGCCACCCACCAAGGATTATGCAAGTATTCTTTGCATGTTACCAATTAATTGCTAATATGCCTGGAGTCCGAAGCACCAAGCAGCTGCTCGGAAGGGCTCCGGGAGCAAGAGGAAACAGGAATGAAATGTGACAGCACAGTGCCACCACGATCCCAGAGCCTTCCAATACTCTATCCTGAAGGAAAACTTCCTGTAAAATGAAGTGGACTGAACAACCTGTGTTGCTCCAAAACGATGCCAAGCCCAGCGTACCATCCATTGAGGACAGACTGCACCCGCGCGTCGGAGCTGCTGGAACAGCCGGCCCCACAACCGCCACCGTGCTGGCTTCTGCAAGCACAGCCTTCAAACCCAGCGCGTGCCCCATGCGTCCCCTGCAAACAGGTTTGTCAAACGCAGCGCCCTTACCGTAGCTTCTGGATGTTGGACGCGATCCCAGACAGACGATATATTCCATCCACAATGCCATGTTTCTCAATGAATTCAGTGCAGCTCTTGAGGACCTGGGGGACTAAAGAACAAGTGGTGTGGGTTAGTTCAGCGTGTTATTAAGGTTCTAGTTCAAGTTGTGGTCTTGTCAGATGCCATAAACTATGCCCAGCTGGGCTACTGCTTTAGGTCTTCCTTAGAGGAGAAAGCCTGGAAGAAATTTAACTTTAGGAGTTGGTGTGGAAACTGGTCAGAGGTGTTCTTTGCTTTAAGGAAACGCCAGGATATGAATCAGGGTGAAAGAAGTCAATCCTGGTCAAGCAGAGACAGTACAGGTCCCATCACAACTCCCACAAGAACTGTGGTGTTAAATTCCATTCCAGAAGAGCTATAAAATTGAGTAAATACACTCTCTCTGGCCAAAGACTTCCTTTGTTTTCAAATCTATACAGGATTAACCTATACTGCTTGGTTTAAGCAAATATAAACATTAAGGAGATGCTACTTTCTGCAGCAGGGCCAGGAGTTTTTACAACTGCTAATTTCATCCCCAATGCCTACCGGAGCGTGACTGGATTTAGATAGCTACACAACATACCACACTCACAGAAATTGCAGACAGACCGGGGTATGACAGAATGGAAAAAATAAGCCCAGAGGATATAATTAGGTGTCAAGTTAATATTCAAGCCGCTTCACCAACCGATTCCTTCCAGTTGACTTCTCAGCCTCATGCAGCATCCGCGGCTGGAGCTATTTGTCCATCCTTGTAAGCTTAAGGAGGAGCAAATTACTTTATTTATAAAAGGAAGATAAAACTGCCCTGAACACAGGAAGAGAAGCAGGATCGAGCTCTTGCGAGCATCAGCAAATCTTCATGGAAAAAACTCAGATCCTTGTGGATTCCTCTGCAAGCCACCTTTATGCTACAGCTCCTATGATGATCTAGATTTATTCTTACATTAGATGCCAGGTCTGATCAATTTGCCACGTGACACAGATTCTCAATAGGTCATGTGGCAAATCCCCTTATATCAAGCAGCAAATGCCATCTGCCAGTCAGTTCTCCTAAGTGCCACTGAACTGAGATGCTCTGTGCTTTCCCCTCCCCAGCCGCTTCACTGCTTTTTTGCCAGCTTGCAGCAAACACTCACACAGCTAGAGAAAAGACTCATTTTAAATGGTTCCCTGGAAATCAGCAGGTGCATCCAGGGCTGAGGGCACATCTGCTGTGCACTCGAGCACAGGACAGAACAAAACCTGTAAATCTGCATGGCACGTCAAACACGCAGGCTCAGCTCTAGTAGATGAGGCCCTGGACCTGCAATAACTCAAAGGTACCAAGAGACGGTCAAAACTCAGCCAGCCAGACTCTAGTATTGCACGACTAGGCGTTTACAACATCTCTCACTGTTTTCCAAAGCAAGATGCAGACTTGGGGCAAGCAGAGCCCTTGTACATTAAGCAATGGCATAGAGTGAGCCTTGGAAACCACGTGCTGCTTTTTGGGGGAGAGAAAACCGGCAAAGGTGATCACCTTCTGCTCTCCCCTGTAGGTGCAATGGAAACTTCAACTTCCACCAACGCAGCCAGAGACATTAGCAGAAGGAAAACTCCGCATCTGCTCCAAAGCTAAAGGTACCTCTTGCAGCCTTGTGAGCTCAGAGCAGCACCACAACTGTTGGCCTTAGGAATCAACCAGACACACATTTAGGCATCTGAGCCAGGATAAGCAACAACTTCTCACCGCTGAGCGAATACACATGTGGAGAGCGCGCTGGTAAAACGTGCATCGGTCACGGTGTCGTAAGCTGCGTGTCTGAGATCAGAGCAGGCAGAACAGATGGCCCTACATTCTAATACTGTTTCAAGAAACATTTTTGCAGGACACCGCTTACCCCTTTACCCAGAAAGTTTCAGCACCTCTCAAAGAAGAAAGTTTTTAAGTGGACAGGGAAGGACACACTCAAGCAGTTGCCAAAAAGGGCTAAAATACATTTTGCATCGCACTATAGCGTTAGGAGACAAGTGTGACCCGGGTATAAATTGGTGCAGAAAAGCAGAGAGATGAGAACAGCACCATCCGTCGCAGCGAAGGCAAAGGGCAAGGCTTTAGATGCTGACACCGAGAACACCCTGGATTGCAAGACACACTAGACGCGTCCTCATTTCGATTTCACCGAGAACCAAGCAAGACTATGCCAGATGTCCACATGTGTGCCTCTCCCCACCACCACCCACTACAAAAGGCGAGAGGTCTCACCAGTGGACTGCGTGAGGCTGCTGGGCTCAGCACTGCATCAGCGGCATTTCCTTCGGCCAACTGCCCGACCGCAGGAGTCGCAAAGGATTGGGTAAAGGGGTTTACCCAAGTTTTAAAGTGTTGTGGCAAGATCTGCTAACACTTAGCTGCAAAATCCCAAAGACTTTAATGGTCCATACTGGAATCTCAATAGGGTTTCCCTTGAAATCAGTAGCACCCGCTGAAATAGATGAATAAGCAAATAAATAAATAGCACGTTCCCTGCCTGCCTAATCCCACCAGGGGGGCTGATACCATCCGAGAAGGGCGATGCACACACCGGGCAGGGGAGCTTACCCAGCCAGCTCTCCTGTTTATCTACGTACCACGAACACAGCTGGGACACCCGCCTGCGCTTCCTAATAGAAGGCCTGTGCCACAGGGAGCGAGCTCTCCTTGTTTCCAAGGCCTTAGCCTTCTGGGGTTTATCTAGCTGTGTAAACAAACAGCATGGTAAGAATGGTATTTACGTACCAGTTCAGCTGAGCAGCAACCTGTTGTGACAATGTGAACCAGGTCAAGGGAGAACAGGGGGGAAGGTGAGGGATGTAGCACCAACAATACACTTCCTGAAGTACTTCTTTGTCATGGAAGGTCTTGGGCACAGTTAGAATGATTAATATACGCTGAAGAAAATTCTAGCAGGCTTGTTCCACGCATTTCCCAATCTGGTTACTGGGACGATCTGTTCTTTAAGCTAAATGTATCGTGCCAGCACCACAGATATTTTGGGGGAATTCTGCATGGTTGGAGAAGTGACTGAAATTCAAGTAGGGCTATAATTATACTTGAAGGCCCTTTGCTGGAATGGTGACTTGATTTTTCTGATATTTGAACAAAGACGACGCCTGACAATTACATGCGTGTTTAACCTCCCTCTGCCCTTTGAATCCCAAGCCCGTTAGCTAAATATACATTTATACACATGCATATACACAGAGATGGAGGGAATGGTGTCTATTACCACCAGAATGAAATGGCAGGATGACAGCACAAGCCAAGACTTAATTTTGCGAATGTGAAGTGTGCCAAGACCACCACCTGCGGTGGCTTCTGACATCACATTGTGACTTTTTCGGGTACCTATCTCTATTGCATAAATCCCTCCCCTGCTGCAGAGGTGAACTTCTGTGTTCACATCCCAATTTTGGCTTCTAGATCCCAAACGGATAGCCAGATTTGAATCAGAAAGGTAGCCCAGCTGCATCACAGCGGGAAACTGATGGAGATTTCTTCTCATAGGATGTAGTAGCATCTACACTAAAACTCTATTAATGTTAGTTAATTACTGCGGTTTCCTGCAATTATAACAACCACACTTGATGACGCACGTGGTTTGTATTAACAGCCACCTAGCTCAGCACCCGCTTTCTGACAGCCGCCGCAAACAGGCCACTTCGGGAAAGGCACAGGAGCGAACAAGCACAGGGTAACACACAGTATATTCCTCCAGCCCCAACAACCCTCTGCCCAGAATCAGCGTCTGTGTTTATTAAACCCAGCACACAGCCCTTTCCAGTTCCATGTTCCCAGGCAAGTAACGAAAATGTATCAATACTCCCTGTTGGTTTTATTCCTTTTCAGAGCAATACCATCTTCAGCCACTGACGCCAGATAATCTCTCTGCAATGAAGTCACTGACCCAGCTGCAGCCCTCTCAAATCCACTGGCAGGTGCTGCATTTGAACACCTACCTCTTCAGGAGAATCTTGGCACCGTTCACGTCTCCCGTTCCAAAATGCATCCCCTTCCCTCATTCCCTCCCTCCCTTCGCTGTCTCAAATAACAGGTAAGTTCCAGGAAACAAAGTGCAAAAGGCTGGAAACGTGGACGCGTCAACAAAGGAGACCCTAGCATATTTCATCACCATAGCAGCTAAAGGAATTTATTCAACTCATTCCTGAGCATCTCTCAGCTGGTTTGAAAGGTTTATTGCATCTCCTAGGGCTCATTAACTGGTTAATTCTCTGCCATTAAGAGGAAGCAGGAGTTTTATGGTTTTCATTCTGAAGAACGTTTTGATTCATCTCGAAATCAGGCACATTTCCTTTCCTATCATCTTGGGTTTATTTTTTTCCTTTTTAATCTTTTGTAATGTTCCCTCCCTGGGTTTTGGGAGGCTTGCCTGATTTTAGTTTTTTTCTTATTTTATTTTATTTTTATTTTCTTAGTACGTTACTGGAATCAGAACTATTTGTTCAGCCTGGGGAACGAGGCCTCCCATCAAGCTCCCCTCTAGCGGTGTCGTTTTCACAATATTACAGCAATAAGGTGAACTGCCGCACAAGCCAGGCCTTTTGGCTGGTTAATGGACCATAGCATGCTGAAATGCAGCTGCTCAGCTGAATTCCACACATAGCAAACGAACGCGGAAAGCTAAACCTGCAGCCCAGCAGGAGCAAGGAAAATGAAATAAAGTGTCCCGAGCGCCACTCCGAACCGCCTAAACAAAGGTAATAACCACAGCTATCAAGTACATGTCATGTAGGAAGCATACGAAGAACCCAGAACCGAGTGAAGGACCATAACAGAAGGTTAAGGGCTATGTTTTGAACTGCAAGAATATAAACTGAAACCAATCAGCCGTAAGATAAAGTTTAGGTGGAGGCAGCTCACTCTTAATTGTCCAGGCTGCCCTTACAAACCACAGGGAAGGATGGGCACACGCAGAGGATAAAGTGCCCCAAGAACACCCAGTATGATACAAAAGGTGCCAACTGCATCGCGGATGTGCCCCGTTCCTGAGGGTGGTGACTAGCTGAGACTCTGACAACTTCTAGACATCGGAAATTAGCCCAATAAATCCTGTCTGCCTGGCCATATTAATGTGTGGTTAAGTAAAAACCTAACAATGAATATCCTCACCCAAAGAAATACAGTTGCTTTTACCCTAATCATTCTTCCTATTTGTAGCCCAATTTTCCTAAAAACTATCCAAGTATTTCCTAAAAAAACCCATAAATACCCCCTGTAATAATTCAGATTGTAACTTTGTCCAGGAACCTCATTTCAAAGTACTCATTTCTGAAACTCGTCCCTCCATCTTACAGTGAAAGTTACACAGAAGGTGTAAACGAGCATGGGACAGAGAGGTTAAAAATTTCCTTTTTCTTGTTCTGTAAGGAGCTCCCTGCCAGCCAGTGAGTCGCCCGCACCTGTCATTTTACAAGCGCACGGACCCCACCATCCCCTGCACGTTCAGAAAGAAATCAAACTTTAAAGATTCTCTTCTAAGGACTTTTGTCTCGCTCCTAAATCTGCGTCCTCTCGTGTGAATCAGCAGGAGTAAGAGAGAAGTAGCAGACCAACCAAACAGCAAACCTTCTTCAAGGTGCTCTCTTCCTGATGCCCAAGAAGTGACCCACTTTAAAATCATTTATGCTGTTGATGAGTTGCGTGATTTCTGAGCCCGCTATCACCAGCTGCATTATTTCCTGGTAACATGCAGGTAACATTTTCTGGTAACAATTATTTGAAGTGTGACTTTTGCACTTGGGAAAGTGCAATAATGGAAGAGGGGGCCATAAACCATGGGTGGGTTCCAGGAGCAGACACCACGCAGCGCCCATTTGTGGAATCGGCCTCTGGCACTGGACTCTGCTTTTTAAGGCTGGACTTTTTTTTTTTTATAGCAGCTTACCCAGGAACTGGGTAAAAACAAAGTGCAAAGTTCAAGCCTGAGCAACATAATAAATCCCACTGTGTTGCATCAGCCTAGGAAAGTAGATGACCACGTTTTTCAAGTCCTGCGAGATCAGCAACATTCTCCACGTTGTGGGTACGTCTCTGCTAGGGCATTTTTGCACTTGAGGGCTGCAAGCGGTACCTTACTGCACTCCTGTCAAAGATCAGAGCCTTTGTATAGTACATCCATCTCCCAGGCTGTACCCACCTAATTCTCTGGGGTTGGTCTTTTTCTTTTTAATACAGAATATCCACAAATGGAATAAAGATACTACTAATACATTGGTATGTGCGCTAGCATTTTCTGTTTAGATCAATTACACTTAGTGCAGTAAGTTGAGAGGGGAAAAAAGCATCCACCTCATTAAGAGAGGAGGGATAAGAGCACAAGCAATTCCTGCAGGGACTGCAACATTTTTTTCTCATGTTTGCTCCCCCTACAGCTGTAGTGTTTCGAAATGCAAATTAATTTTCAACTCCCTGCTGTCCTCTGGGTCACTCAGGCATAAAGAATTTCTCTTCTCACAGCTGCAGGCAGGGTAAAAAAGAAGGGGAGAGAGAAACTGTCTCTTTTCTTAACTGCAAAAGCTTGTATTGCCTGCTCAGCTGCCCCTTTCTGCAAGTACTTCCCCCAGACAAGTAATTCTCCACGGGGACCCCATGTACCTCTTTGTAATGCTGACCCCGTAGCCAATAATTGTGAGTTCCAGCAATTCAGAGGGCAGATGGTGAAGCAGTAACAGTGCCTGTTATGTTTGGAAATTTGCCCCAAATAGCTCAAAACTATTGGCCTTTAAAAGTATCAACTTGTGTTCAATGAGTTCGTGTAGCAAAGAACACATCTGCAGAATCTGTCTTTTATGTTACAGGGGTTTGTGCATGCAGAGGCACATACTACCGGATCGGAAGAAACATTTAGGCACCTAAAACACACAGGCTTTTCATGATTTACAGAAGAGCTCCACTGAATTCGGCACTGTTCAGTTTCCAAAATGTCTGACAGGTTTAGATTTGTGAAATTATGCAAACACAACCAAGGAACAAAATAAATATAGGGGATACATACAGGTAAGTTTCCTTATTTCCTACAGACAATCTCAAGGCTACTCTGGATCTAGCATACCAACCTGTGTTAACGCTTGGACAAATACTATTTAATGTTTATAGCACGCTCTTAATCTTCCACATACTTCACAAGTATTAAGAAACTTACCCTTGTGGCACCTTGGGGGCAGATACGGACTATTAGTTTGATTTTACAAGCGTGGAGACGGAAAGGGAAATATCAAACAAGCTCCCCAAGGCCACAAAAAGCGTGTGAGACAGGGCTTGAGCTGCTCCCAGCTCACTGGCCCGAACTCTGACCACAGCTTCGGTCCTTGATTGCCCAAGACCTTTGGAGATGGGTTTTGATAAAAAAAATTACTATAAATTGTGAAATACTGAAAGAAAACTGGTTTTGGCATGTCTGAGCCTGACTGGTTTCAATATATTGCCACCCTCTTGAAAAAAGGCACAGCCAAATGAAATAACAGCCAGCAGGACAGCAGGATGAATGGAATGCTATGGCCGATATTACCTGTGAGCTCAAAGGGGCTGTCAAATCACAACAGCCCCACTGAATTACTGCCCCAGAATGCAACTTTACAACCATTTTTTCCCCCATTTACGCTGTCTGTGCACTGAGCTGTGGCAAGCGTGGACTCAGATGCAAGTGAAAATGCTGAGCCAGGCCAGTATTTCTTCATTGCGTAACATAAAACAAGCAGGAAATGATAAAGGATCTTAAGAAACAAAGATGGTCAGTTTGGGCTCCAACACGCAAGGCAAAGCAGTAAGAGTATGTGTCAAATCCTCCCCTTGTTAATGATTTCTCAAGCACAAAAATAAATCACTTGGGGAGGAGAAAACGTTTAATGTATCTCTGTGGCATGCAGCTTATAAACAACTTTTAAAGTTTCAAGTAGTGGAAAAAACTTGCTGATGGAAAACCATGTTCTCCCTATCCATAGGCAACTGTCTCCTGAACTCCTTCATGGGCACTGACAGACCAGTTACGATTTCTTGTTAACTAAATACAATATTCTGGGGTAGGATTTGCCCTTTCACAATGACTAGCCACGTACTATATACAATTAGTTCCTGTTTTCTCAATAGGACCACAGCGCGCAGAAAAATGCTACTAAGGGAGGCAGAACAGGAAGGTTTCCAGTTTCCTCAATACCTGCATTAGGCGGGCTTGTAGGAAACACAAGATACATCCCCCGAGTTGTGAGCTATAGCCCTGTATATGAATCCTCCACTTGCCATGTCTTTTGTTTATGGCTCTCTTTCCCACAGTATCAAAGAGGGGTATTACAAAATTTATTGGTTAAGTAAGGATGCATTATTTTTCCTGTGGTGCCAACAGAGAAGTTAGGATCCACTTCTTTTTTCTTTTAAACACCTATATTATGGTAGATGAGGTGAATCACCCTCCAGATACACCCATCTGCTTTAATGGGCTACCAGATTAACTGACCTTAGACCTGGATAACTGCTAGATGCCTAAGAGCAAAGGAGAGGAATCCTACTTTAAAGGACTTGCCCCAAGCCACTCAAGAAACATCTTAGCAGAAAAGAGAATCACGAACAGATCCTTCCAAACGCAGATTTATGTCCTAATCATGAACTCCTTTAGGTATGTAAATGCTTAAAAATAGAGAGAAAAGTAAAAGCAGGATGCCAGATCTGAACCTAGTTGGAGGTTTGAAACTTTTTAGCTCCCATTCAAACCTGTCAGCTTAGATACTCTGAAAATACCTCTTAAAAGTACAAAAATGCCCCGAGGTTCATTCACAGAATGAACGCATCTAATATAAACCTTCAGCCTCATCCACACCCAACGTTCTCCTCAGCCCATCGTCATGACTGCGGCCCGTTTCGTCGCTCTGATCTAAATGTTATGGCTAACACACACGACCTACCTTTTTCATGCAACACTTCAATAAACCTTTGTTTGAGAACACGAAGCTATTGCTTAAACAAATCTACTGAAGTGGTTGCTGGCGTTCAAGTCGTAACAATTCCAAGCATACTTGGGGAGCTACACGCCGGGGCTGCTGTACGGCCACGTAACGATTCGCTGTTTGAACTGTAGTGGGCCCGGGTAAAAGCTTGAGGATCTCTCTCTGATGGAAGCCCTGCAAATGCTAAGAAGTCTTTCTGAAGCGAAAATCTTGATGCAAACCAATTCCCTACCAAGGACGTCATGAGCAGGGGTTTCAGCTGGGCCTTCAGAACATAAATTGGAAGTTCTTGGCTTTCAGGGTGTGCCTTGTGTTTACAGTTAAGAACAGTATTTAAAGAAAGGAAAGGAAAAAAGCAACAGTTCTGTAAATATTTCTAACTTTCTACTTTTCAGCAAAGTTTGCTTTACTTCTTGTTTGTCATGTTCAATTTCATTCTTCAGCACTAAGAGAGACAGAGTGGAAACTGGTTACATTTATCCTCTAAGAGTTAAAACATCAAGAAAATCTAAAATTAATAAATATGTAAGACTCAGCTGTCCTCAATTCCAAATCAAGGCTTCCTTCACAGATGGCAAAAATCCAAAGCCAGCCAGGCAGACTTTTATAATGAAAATTATTAGCTAGTAAAAGGGACTCCTCGCATTAATCCTAGGAACCAAAGAGATGACATATAGATTACCAAACTTCTGCTTGAGCTAAGGGGAACCAGATTTTTATAGATGCCTGCCAAGACGCTGCCCAAGCTCTGGTTCCTTGTGTTACTCTGTTCCGGTAACAGTGTTCTCCCTGTACTCAAATCTGCAATAAATTAGCATCAAAGGCAACTACATCACCCAACTGCAGCCAGGGGATCGCTTGAAGGGAAGGGTAACACTGGAGGACCCAGAACAAGCCGTGATGTCACCAGAAATCCCAAGGTGCTGTTAAGGAGCTTATCTGGAGAGCATAACAACCAGCACAAGAGAATAAAACCATCCCTTGCAAACAGTGGTTGCTAGCGCCCAGTATATAACAAGATCAAGATCCGGCATCTGCTATAATTTGAACTTGCATGCAGTTTTGGAGTCTCAGCTTTCCTTTTATTTTTTCTTTAATCCTACCCAACTTGTCCAAAATAATTGCTAATAAATTCAAGGAACTGGAAAGAACAGGAAGGACGGACAGCAAGAATCAGGTGTGTTAGTAAACTCTGTCTTTCATAGGCATTTACTTTCTCAGCAAGAAAAGCAATACCTTTTACTGTTTATTACAGATCACTGGTGTTTTCTAATAATTCAAAAATGAGGTATAGATCCTTCAACATAGGAAACTGGTCAATTAAAAATGAGTGCCATTTCTAAATCCATCTTTTCCAATCATGGAAGCTGATGATGTGTCAGTGCAATAAATGCATAAAGAGGTACCAAAAATACCATTTGCTTTTAGCCTACAAAATCCTCTGTTAATACAGCTGACCGTACTGTATGGATTACCTCGTGAAACGAACACCTGATACCACCATTTAGGGTACGCCAGGGTTAGCCTGTGCTCCGCTCTAACTGCCAAGAGAGAAATGATCACCTTTACCAAAGTGCCAGGCAACAGGAGGATTTTCAGCACGGAAAAAGAACTGCTAGTATTTTATACCCCATCCTCTGTAGCGCAAGTAATTCCAGCACATTATTCCCAGCATTATAAAGTACATCGCAAAGCAATCCGTCATCTGCTCCCAGAAGAGCGATGTGGCTTTTCTCTGGCTCTCTGACCACACCAGAGACCCGGCCGAGTGGCGGCTAACCAACCCCGGGCTCCCGAAGCCGGAGAGAAACGGCATCACCGCAGCTGCAACACCGCACCTGCGACCGCGCAGCCTCCCCGTTCGCGTCGCGGCTCCGTCCAAGAACCTGCCCAGCTTTCCAATCCACCGGCCTCTCCGTGCAGCCCAGTGCAACGTTTCTGCTAGCCACGTTACTGCGGACTCTGACACTTGTCATAAATTCAGAAGTTGCGCAGAGCTCCATTTCAAAATGTTCTGAGGCGCAAACGAGGAGACGGTACAGATGCTGCAACGCAGCATTTAACCAGCTCCCACGCTAGACAAACACATCCTCTGCAAGCACAATTCTTTCTAATTGGGGTCGAGCTAAATTTAAGATCTATCTGGTTTCCTTTGAGAGGGAAAAAAAAAACATGGGGAAAAAAGTCTCTTTTCCTAGGAAGGGAACAAGGCCTCTTCACAAGTCGGGGGTTATGCTGAATTTGCTGCCATCTCGCAGCTCCATAAAATGAACTAGCATGGCAGGCGTCAACAGCACCAAACCAACTGGGAACATCTCTCAGGGTGATGAAGAAACAGCTACTCCCTACTAAGCTTGGTCTGCTTCCAAATGACGCTTCATTGGCAGGGGAAGTATTCAAAACCCAGAAGGGGCCAACAAATGAATAACGTTCTAAAATTAAATGGAGACAGGCCTCTTAAGGCAGGCTCCGTTGGGCGACTAGAGCCAACTGGAGAAAGATTGTGCAAACCAACATGCTTGAAGTGAGCATCACCACAACCTTTGCTAGATTTAGACCCAACAGAGAAGTCAAAAATCCCTCATGTCAAAACCGGTTTTACTCCTTCAGGTACCAGCCTATAATTCAGTACTGACATGTGACAGAGAAGAGGAACCAAAAGGACAGACCGCCCTTTCTTTCCCTGGAAGAAACACACCTATGTACACCCCAGCCCAGCGACCAGGAGCCCCGTGGCTCCTCGTTCCCATTTTCCAAAGCAGCTTGGAACACAGACGATTTTGAAAAATAATCCTGTGATCTGCCCGTGACTCAGATCCTCATCTAAGAAACCGGATAATGATGCTTCCTTCCCCTCCCTGCTATCTTGTCTACAAGGGCCTTTGGGAAAGGACGGTTTCACATCCTGCAGAGGTACAACTCCTACCACAGAAGGGCTCCATCATTGTTTGGAGAGCTCAAAGTGTCAGTGCACTACAAACTGGAATTTAAAAAAAACCACAACCAAACCCAAACCCCAGGACACTGCCTGTCTCCAGTTGCCAGCCCAACAATCACCGCAACCCCCAACATGAATCACCAAGCACACAGAAAGATTTTCAGGTACAGTACTCACCCCTACCGCTGTTACTGTAAACACTTGTTAAAAACCTTACCTCCCTTCCTATCCCTGCTTACAGTGTCGCTTCTCGGATCCATACACATCAATTAAAAAAATGACAAACTGCATCCTCATCAAAAATGAAAAGGCAGCAGCAACACCAGCCTGCTTGCTCCACTCACCCCATCTTAACCCAGACACCCTTCCCTAAGGAGAAACTCCAGTAAACAGACATATTATACCCTGAAGTTTAGCAGACGCAAGTTCTGTCACGCCAGCCTGAGAGGACCCTTTCAGAAGAGTGGGCACTCTGCCTCAGCTCAAGACTGATCTCAAAACCTCAGGTAAACTAAGAGAAATGCTTTGCTAGTTCACAACTCAGCACACACTGAATGTAAAGCATGTGTACGGAGCGCTGCAGGATGGTATCGCCTGGGCTCTTGCTCTGTAACAGCAAGACAGGTCACGTTTCTGTATCGCTTTCCTCCTATACATCTCATGCCAATTTATTCTCCTTTTGAAAGAGACGCAATGGATGCAGAATGAGAGTGATTTATTGCTGAGCCCAGAGAAAGACAACATACTGCAGTAGGTAAAACATTTTCTCTGTGTTTCTAAATTCCCTTCTGGGTATACAGACGCACGATAGCAAACACACTCTTCTCCTAGCTAAGCAATTGGAGCCAGCTGCCTCAACACAGTGCTTAGTAAAAAAAAGTCAGACCTATTTCAGTTTTTGTCCTTCCTTACCCCTTTTATTCTCTCGGTCTGCTCCTCTCTCCCCATTTCCTATCTAAAAGACAAGCAAAGTTTCAGATGTTCGTGACTGCCAAATTGGGACTGCTCGTGTTGTTCCACAGCGAATTCTTGAGAACGTAGGCTTTGTCAGCTTCCCAAAGCTGATAATTAATAAAATTCTTAACATAACTCCAGTTTGGTTCGATATTGCATTTCTGAGGAGCACAGGAATGCCTTGCAATTCATTTCAAGCACTGCGGACAGTGTAATTTTCTCCTTCAGTCCTGCTAAATCTTTCGGGTATTGGACAGCAACCCATCAAAACTAGCATTAACCCAAACCAATCAGTGAAGGTATTGGGTTCTTTTTTGGTTTTTTTCTGAAGTGAGATGTTTTATGGTTGTAATCCCAAAGCATTACGAGTCGGTACCATGCACAGACTTCAGCTACAGTGCTCTGTGCTCCTATAAAAACAGTTGCTTATGTTCTGGTTATGTGGCAAAGGAGCAGGACTGCATCTTTGCTCTATCAAATTCAACTTGGGGTCTCCTGTGATACCTCAGTCCCCTTTCAGCAGATCAGCGCTACATTTGGTTCCAAGACCAAGCAACATTAATGCTGCAGGATGACGGGATCTTAAAATGCTGTGCCTGCATGGAGCTTGATTCACAGGAACCCAGAAATGTCTCCACAAAACCAATCCTGGGGATTACGTCACTTGGAATACAGGTCAGAGAGCTGAATCACACAGAAAAAAAACAATCCCGCTGTGTGAAATGGAGACATTCCCCTGTTAGCAACATTCAAATGGGATCTGCTTCACTCCAGGGAGTTAGGAAAGGAGTTATTAAATCAAGGGTGAAAGCAACTGGTAACTTCTCAGATGAAGAGACCTCATTAGCACAGCTCAGTCACAGTCACTCAGTCGCATGTGATGCGAGGGGAGTGACCAGAACAAGAAGTGAGCTCCTACAGACTGACAAACAGGAGCCTCCAGTGGAGTTAGAATGGTTTAGTGCAGCTCGGGATGTGTCTTTTAATGCTAAATAAAATGCGCACCCCCTTAAAGCCAGTGGAAGAAGTCAGCGCAGAGGGCAGGGAAAAGCTTCAATTATTGCTGACTTGTGCCTAACTAAAATGGACAGGAGGAGGGCTGGGGATAAGAGAATTCTCTCTTTCCCATTAATGAGCTCACCCTGCTGGCATGTCTCCTGCCCTCCAAGATTGCTCCCACAGCACGACTATAAACCCAGCTCTATAGCTACCCAGCGGTGTAAATTACCTACTCCTGATGTAGTTCTTACATGGGTTACTGTCTGTTTCTGTCTCCAAACCATCCAGTTTCTGGCGCTCTGATGCTTTTCAAGCCCCAGTAATAAAGATCTCTACTGGTTCCAATTAACGAGCCAACGAGCCTTGCCACAGTCCTGATTCCACAAGAACAAGCTCATATTATTCACCAAGTGGTAGTAAAACACTTCATGTCAGGCAAGGGAGTGCACAGTGCTGTTACCAACTGAATCAGTTGGAAAAAGTGCACAAACCAGCTCCCCACCCTTTACCATCCCTTTTCCAAAAGGCACTCATATGAACCAGGAGTCTGAAGTACCACTGAAAATAAATTCAACAGAGAAACTCCTTTCCTACCGCACACGTCATTTCTCCTTCAGCCTACACACAAAAGCTGGGAGACATCACATTAACAACTTTGGCATAAGAGGTCTACTGCAAAATCTACTGCATTAGGCAAGGAGCAAAAATACGAAACAGATCAACAAGCTGACATAGCCAGACAGTGATGCTACACCCATCACTAATTTCCTGATGGCTTTAACTCCTGGGCAAACTGGCTCCAGCCCATGGCTGCTCCATGCTGCTTTTCTAAATAACCCTCAGCATGGGCCATTTATGGGAACAACCCTGGCTAGCGAACTGTGAAAGAATTCGAGTCCTCTGTTTGCTACTCGGCAATGCAGGTACCTCCCCAACTTCACAGCCTAGCTTGGGTATGTCACAGGGAGAGGGGAGGAAAGAGCACGTGAAACAAAAGTTCATCCGAGGAAGAGTAGGAGCAATTGTGTGGTTGTTTTTTTTTTTTCCTTGGAATGCACAGCTCTTCTCTGCTACCTCCCTAAACTGCTGGTGGGAAGGTGAAGGGGACTGAGAAGAGCTACAGAAAACTCACCGTAACAAACTGAGAGAAAAGTAAGCTGTGACAAAACATAACATCCAGCCAATTCCCATAAATTTTGTGAAATCAAGGGTAAAGACGGATGAAGGATTTACATTGCAAATTGTGCTAGAATCATACAGTGGTACTGAGTTAAGAGAAACGTATGGATTTAACATACATGAAATATTAACATACCAGTTAATTATTCATTGACACTGACACATTAATAAAGTTTATTTCCCTGCAAAAAAATATTTAATATTTATTTGAAGACTTCAAGAGGTTGAGAACTCATATTCAGTAGTTCCATCCATCTTCAGCGCTCCCAAGGCGAACCACGATGCTTCTCATTAGCATTAGCCTCAATTTATCTTTCGGCCATCGATTTTTGTTACACATTTCTCTGCTAGTATCCTTTCCTAGCTGTGATCACCCTGAAGTAAGATTCCCGACGGAGGAAGAACTCAGGAACGGATTGTTTCTTACCGTCATGGCCAGAGTTGAGAAGATGCTCTCCTAGGTCACAGCCAAACACCCTTTCCTTCAGGATCCCCCGCTGTTTCAGTTTCTGTTTTGTTGGGCGCGACTTCATGAATGTACGAAGGAAGGTGATGAGCTTGCCGTGTTTTTTCGACACTGCACAACAAAATAAAAAAAACACTTCCTTTTAGATTTGGCTCAGTTGTGCAAGGCCAAGCATAACACGTTCCACAGAGCACGTAAGAACTGTAGTAACATTAATATCAATTATTTACAGAAATTGATTTTCCAAGGTCCGATACTAACAGAGATTTGGCTTTTGTTCTAATTCTTGGCTAGCGCAGAAATAACAGGAGACAGCTGTAATGGAAGAATTTAACAGGAAGACACGTTTATCTGCAAAGCAGCTTCAGGTGGGAGTGTACTAAAGGAGAGTCACAGCGTGCTGGCTAATAGGCAGCACCTGAGAGCTACAATGTTCATCTCTGGAAAAAGGAACAAGGCTAAACTAACAAAACGTGGAATCCCACGTACATTGACAAACTCAGCACAAAAATCTACCAGCAGAAATAAACGCTTTGTTACTGGCTCTCATTCTAGTAGTCTTAGGCACCTCCAGAACAAACGAATGACTAATAATATCTGAACTTAGAGGACGTTTAGCTCTAAGGGCTACAGACCGCCCTGCCAGCACACCTGCAATTCTAGTGAACCTCGCTGCAGCTGTGGAAGTACAGCCCATTCCAGGGCATTATTAGCTCCCTGGGTCTTCTCAAGCCATTGCAAGATAAAAACATCACTGTCTGTTTTATTTAATAGAAAACTAAGGCAGCTGATTTGAAGAGACACAGCTTATCCCCTCCAGAATAAATACAAGAAGCCTACAAAGAGACGAGAACGTAGCGCGGGAGCCATCCCTCCAAGCCTCCTGCTCCCTTTCTCTGCGCAATGCCGGTGAAATCTGTCACCCTGTTAAAAGCATCCAGTCCCGCTAAGGAGCATAATCCACAGTTGAAGGAAAGGGAGAGTCACAACAGGGCAGAAGTGGGTGACACAAATAAGCTCATGCAAATCAGGAGGAGAGGCTGAGCCAGGTTTGAATGGGAAGCAGAACAATGCCCTTGAAGGTCAACTTTTCTTCCTGAGGCCCTCTGAAAGCCAGAGAGCTCCTGCCTCCCCAACAAAAGTGCCATTGTATACATGATTTAAAAGCAGTTTAACTTCAACAGAAGAGTTCTGTTGAAAAGAACAAATCACTAGGTATAAAAGGCTGTGCTTTGTGAGGAAGCCTTTACAGCTCTAGGAAGTTGTAAAAGCTCCTGCAGCACCGCAAGGCAATACCAGCCATCGCTCCCCTGCTCCTGCCTCAGATCCCAGAGAGGAAAGACAACTGTGTATTTCACCTGCATTAAAACCCTTAAACACTGTAATCAAATTTCAGCAGAGTCACGCTGTTTCAAACCAACCCCCAAAGCAATGAAGACCCCTGGTGACAAAGGTGCATCTCTCCAGTGTCACTCCTGCTCGCTAATACGCACAAAATTGAAATTCAGTGAGTGGCTTCGGAAGCTGGGACTCGGCAAAACAGAGATTTATGCAGCAATGCTTCATACAGGCAGACAGGGTATTCTTCAACCAGTCAACATGAGAAACCTCTTCCCAAGAACAAGGTTATACCATGCTATGCTTCATGATGTTTTAATCCTTTTAAACAGTGGAATACGTCTGAATACCTGAAAACCTAAAATCACCAACAAACCCCACGTCTGCGTTCTCCGCAGTCGAACCCGAATCATTTAACAAAACGCAGAAGCACTGAGCATGACAAACTGTGGCTATGGGGGCTTTAATTAAAGGAATGTTTTCAGTTTGAGGGTTTTTTTTAATTGCACACAATAAATGAACAGATTGTGTTGACATGCCAAACAAAGTTAGGATAGATTTTGGTGGTATCCACCATCACAGTAAAGTAATGGCTCATTTATCATCTCCTATCAGCCTCACTCAGGAATAAACGAAGACAGAGTCTCATCCTGGCTTGTGTGGAATTTCAAAGCATTAGCACCCTCGGGCTCCTGAGATAATGCTATTGGAGGTGATAGACCTGAGACAGATGCTTTTTACAACAGTCAAATAAACAGACAAATAAAGCAATTACTAATATGTACGTATTCATTTGTATCATTTCACAGACGCCGTATACAGTTCTTCATAAAGTACCTTGCTTGACTTAATGAAAAAGGAATCCATCAGATAATGGGTTTAAAATGGAGAAAAATGCATCCAATTCCAGTACTGCAGAAACTCTACTAATGCTGGTGACCAGGTCACCAAGTGACTTTTGGGTGTCACCTCAGGCCTTAAAAAGAAAAAAAGGTGCAACCGATACACTTCTATGATCCAAGGATGTACTTCGCTCGGTATTGATACTTGTTTACACAACTAACCAGAAAGGAGACCCGAGTATTTAAAACACAATAAATCTGCTCTGCCTTTAAGCCACTCAGTACAGGTTAAAATAATTGTCTTGTTTTCTGCATCATTAAGTAGACTCCTACAAACACACTCCCATAGTCCACCAGTGCAAGAGTCCGAGGCACTGTCAGGGCAATGCCTGAGCAGGTTCAGTAACCAGAAATTCACTTATCAACGGCCCGTTGAAACATTTGCATGGTTCCTTGGTTAAACACAGTTCTTCCCGCACTGCTCTTCTCTGAATCACTGCCTACTCTGTATGAGAGTTTCTCAGGCTAAACCAACTTCAGAGTTCTATACCTACGCACGAATGATTCACAGATAGGAGCTAGGCTTCTCCTGGGTGGGGAAGAAAAGAGAACAGCGAGAACATCCAGGCAGTCATCTCTTTGCTGACAAGTTAGAAAAAAGAACAAAAAAGCAAGTAGGTGTCTGATAAGAATAAGCTATCCTTATAAGCTGTAAGAGCTCAGGAGGCTGTCAGGTATGCTGTCTTTCTGCCAATAACAATAAAAGGTAAAATGCTTTCTACTCTGCTTCCAAGTCCTCTGGCATCACTTGACCTGCAAACCAGCAATGCATCCTAAGAGAGATTTAATTTCTGATGCATTTTGGTTTAGATGAAGCTAGCACACTAGTCCTAGTTTCTGGATAAGCACCTACGCCAAGGTTGCTACCAAGGATCCTGCAGAATAAATGTTTTCTACTCCAAAACACTGGTCCCAAACCTTTGCTGTCCCACTGGTGACAGTACCAGCACTCGCGAGTGGCGTTCTCCTGCTGCAGCGCAGGTAGTTGTCCTACACTCCCGCACCCATTTGCCAATCTTGAAAAACCCAGAATTAACGCACGCAAAGAAGTTAAGGAATCAAGGCGCAGGGTTTAGACCAGAAAAAAGTCTACAAGTTACAAACGAAGGAGATGTGGATAAAATAATTAGCCCTTTTCCACCTTTATTGTCCCGGCAATAAAGCGGGGATATGATAAATCTGAACCATTCACAGTCTGTGTCTCCATGTGAGGTGTTCAGGTCAACAAGTGTCATAGAAGTAAGTTCAGACCATAAAGCAGCATTACTACCAGACCATTTTAAATGGTTGCTATAGTCAGAGATGCTGCTGTGTTACCAACTGAAAGGCAAACAAAATTCCTAACATTTATCCATATTACTTTCCACCTCAGATTTAACTGCTATAAAACAAATCGTCTACCAAGAAACAGAGGCTTTCCTAGAAGGAGCAGGGGCTAATTTTCCTCAGAAAGGCAGGTCTGGCTAAGTATCCCGGCCTGAACAAGCAAAGACAAATTCTCCAGCTAGCATAGTGAGACTGACTAAAAAAAAACCCCAATCAAAACCCAAACAAAAATACCGCACCTGAGGTTGGACTACTTTTGAAGATTTGCTGGCACAAACGTGTCAATTAGGAGTGAGAAAACATATCACACCCTCAGCTGACATAACTATGCTGGCCAAAGCCTTTATATGGTGGGAAGGAAGGGAAGAAAAAGGAATACTCATGCCAGGTAGTTTATTGTGGTTTTGGGCAACTGCCATAGTCTGTACCTCCCCGAGGAACGTTTATCAATCAAGCCGTGACGTTGTTGCTATACCACCAAGCTTTTGTAGTGTAAGCGAGGCCCGAAATTCCCCTGACATTGATAAAAACTATTAAATAACAATTACTTCGCTAAAAGTAGGGCTCATTCACCCTAATGCCGCAGACTGAAAAGGCACTTCGGGATATACTTCACACAGCTTGTTTACTGGAGAAATGTTTCAGCCATCAGCTGATCCAAAGTAGTTTCACGGCTGTTGTTCAGCACAATATGCTTTTCCCGGGTTACTTTGGGAACCCACTGGAAAGCTCACGGGGATCTCTTGGGATATGCTGGGGTCTCCGCATCTTCCTCCGACCCGCTGCCCTCCCCAGCCATCGCGGCACTCCTGTTGCGTTCCTGCACCTTTCTGCGAGGTCGCGCTGGCAGCTAAGTCACCGCAGCAACCCAGATTAAAAATAATCTGCTGCACTTGATGCTCTTACGGCAGAAGACCATGAGCAGTTGTGGCAGCCCAAGGGAGGGGGCGGCCGAGCAAACCGCAGAAAACTGGACCTTCTTACGCTGAGCTCCCTGCCACAGCCAACGCGCTGCAGAACTATACCCTCAGCCTGCTGGCAAACGAGCTGAAGTCGCTGAGGCACAACCAAGCCACGGAGTGCCAACTTCTGATCCCTCCTGTGCCCATAGAGATTTGACAGGGATGCGGTTACCCTGGATTTAGACCCGTAAGATTAGAACGCAGTCCAACAATACCATGTGTCTCAGCCCGAACTGCAGAAGCATCGCGTCTGGGCCGTAAAACTCCTCCCGAGACCACGTCTAAAATGTAATATTTAGTTACAATTGCCCAAACTGTTGGCAAAAAAACAGGAAAGGTAGGATGGAAAAGAACTCCTGGCTCCTTGGCTTTGAATCATGGTGACCAAACAGGAGAGTCTTTTAATAAACGCAGCCTTTCTGTGTCCGCGGTATTATTTTGCGCATGCATTTTCCTTCCCTTTTCAGTATGAAAAACCCCATGAGGCAAAGGCTCCGAGAGCAAAATACAATACAGCCAACCTTGCAGCCCTGGACAGCATCTCCCATCTCACACACCCTGCCTCTTTTCAAAGACCGGGGGAAACAAACAACAGAAAAAAGCAAACAGCAGATTTCAAGCCTTGCACATTTACGTGCACAAAAAAGGTAAGCGCTCACTCGGCAGACGTCCAGGCATACGGTGACCCTGCAACATATTCTGAACGGGATAATGGCACCTGCCTATAGGACACCCTCACAAACCCACTGCCTGTCCCCCTGCAACCTTCTTACACTTTGGCCTAAGGGAAAACAAACCCGTGCTAAACAAATAAAGAACACCTGCTTTATCTCCTGTTGCTATCGCCGATTTTTTAGTTTTGAACTCAGGCCTAGACAAAATCCTCTTCACAGGATTGCTGTCAGCAGCATGTTTTCTAATACAGGGTTCGTAAACTTTGAGAGAAAAATCTTGGAGGGTGTACGCTGACCCACATTCCCAGCACATGGCCAGCGTGTTTGTTTCTCTTATTATTAACAATGATTTTACACGCTACAGAGCCCAGCTGTCCCCTGCTGCGAGGAGAGCGTGGTGCTAAGGTCAAAAGCAAGAACACGTGTGGCTGCATAGTTTAAAATATATAAACAAACTGCTATATCCCATCACAAAGTCAAAGATGGAAAAAGGTGCGGGAATGCTGTATAAAAAAGCACAGCTAGGTATTACAAAACAAAAGTGAAATCCATCCTCTCTGAAGAGAGATTTACAGCAAGTCAAGCTAAAATTTTTCCAGGCTATTAGCCCCTCAAGACCCATTCTCCCGTAAAATTAAATTCTACTGCACAAAGAGAAAAGGCAGCAACGGACTCTTTTGAAGAAAGAGCAGTACCCGGAATCAGGAGATGAGAAGCCAGGGGTGGTTTTGCCACCTATTTCCTACGCTCCTGATTCTGCAAACCCTCAGGAATACATTTAACTCCGTGAGTGGACGGAGTTCGGCCAGTTCCCCACACAGCATCAGTTATCTCAGCCCCTCCTTAAAACCTCAGTAAATATTTTTAATATCCATCCCCTCACACTTCGAAAGACATGCTCTGTGGACCCACATCTTACTGAAGAGAAGTTATACAAAGCCAAGAACTGAGTCACAGCTCCCAGTTCTCTGTCATGTTCCTTAGCAACAAGACACTTTACTCCTTTCCTCCTGCCACAGCAGATTCTATTTTGGAAGCCAATTTATACAGCCCTAAAAACTCAACCAGAATCTGGAACCATGCACCACCAAGCACCGTCCTTTAGTCCTTGAATAGGATGCCGGTTTTGAAGAAGGACCAACTAACACCACATCAATAATAGCACTAATCGCTACACTGGGCTCCCTCGCTGGTCATAAAGATTTTCAGAAAGAGATTTTAAAATTCCATAGATGTGAGAGTTTAAAAATATCCTTGTATTTCCAATAACCTTCACAAATGTGTACTTACTGATTTGCTCTATAAAGAAAAGAAAAATAAAATATAAATGCTGTGTGCTTTTTGATGCTGCAGCATTTATCTTGTGCCAGGCTGACATCAGTTAAGACTGGCCTCTGTGTTATAAGAAGTCACAAAATACATTAAAGGAGATTGATTTCAGTGTCATTAGATAAAAACCATTAAAATTAACTATGATGACAAGAATCAGCCAAGAATAAGCACATATTTCCAGCTATCACAAGAGCACCATAGACACGGAGAGTAAAGTAGGTCATTAAAACCGATAAGTGATGTTGCTGTCCTTATTTACAAAGTCTAGTAATAAGGAAGCCGCACGTATTCTTGTATCTGCCCAGGCTTCTGGAGCCATCCCTTGGGCAGTGTCTGTCAGCAATCATCTCAGCAAAACTGCAACTCTTCCTTGTCCTTGCCACTCTCAGCCTTTGGCTCAAGTTGGAGTACCGGCTTATTTTGGTTAGCATAGGAACACCTGGCATCTGAGATCGACCAGCTTGGCAACTCACTTGGTGCTTTTTCATGCCCAGATTATACAATAACTTCTGTCAGCTTCTACTGCATTTGAGTCCCATCAGTCCTCTTCCAGAGACAGAAGACTGCAAATTCAAAAGCTAACAGCATATCTGACCAATAGCATTGACCGCTTTCAACATTATTTATTTAACTACAATCACACATCTGTAATGATATGCACAAGGATTAGCTACAGTTTGAACTGTCTGGAGAAGGTTTCTTTATTTATGTCAATGAGAAAATGTGTACAAGAACCAGGAACTATTTACAATGGCAAAAACTCTTTCCGTGCTCTTCATTGCCAAATTCTGCCAAATTTGTGGAGTATTTATAATGGGATAAGAAAAGCAGCCGCAAGGTTAGCTAGATGCATATGTATGTCACTGACGTACAGATAGGAAAGTTTGATACCAAGAAATCCACAATACTTTCCAGGTTAAAGATACATCTGATCTTTTCATAGACTCTAAGGCCATAAGGGAGCACTAAGATAATAATGACCTGACCTCCTGAACAAACAGACCACAGGACACGTCTGAATTAATTCCCTGAAGTACAGCACACCTACCCTGAGGGAAGCAGGATATGGTTAGGAGATACAAATCAGTTAGCTGAAGGCTAGCTGAGAAAGGAGAGAGGTTTCAAAGGTACAAGGGCTGACAAGGTCAATCTATTAATTCCATTAACATGTTTGAATTGTATTTGGAAAAAAAAAGCAGCACTGGTTAATATGGTCTTGGTGACAACGCGGCAGGGATGGGCTTCGGTTAGGTAACGTGAGGGCCTCAAGGGCTTGCAACTGGAGGTGAGGAAATAATTAGAGATGAGGCTGTAGCTCTAAGGAAAGGAGTTATCAGAGGCCAAAACTGGAAAACAAGTGGGAGTTGAAAACAAAACAATAGAGATAAGGGCATTTAGCACACAAAGCAGTAGCCGCAGCAGCTCAGGTGGCACAAAGAGGTCACAAGGCCAGCAGTGGGACTGGGAGACAAGGGGAGCAAACTGGAAAGCGTAGAGCTAGGAGAAAAACAGCAAAAGAGGCACTTGAAATATCTACTTTATCTTTCATTCGTACTACGTTTTGCTAAATGTCTATGTGTTCCAGCAGAGTTTAATGCAGTCCTTTCGCTTATCTCGCTTACCTCAGAGATTAATGATCCTCTTGAAAAATAATGTTCTGGCTCAGGTAACTATCTTGAGCAGAACTAAACATCAGATCTGCCCGTCAGGGAGACAGCGTAAGTCTTTCACCCACATTCGCTTTGGGATATCATGATCATTTGACCTTGCACGCCCAAGCACACACTACTCCCATACGTATGTGAGATCTTGACATGAAAATGCACTGAAGCCTCTGTGCGACACTACATTCGCACTAAAACGAGCGTGATACTGTAACTTGAATGTATCTCTAACACTTACAAAAATCTGTATAGCTTTTAGAAGAAACCCTATTTTAAAACACCACCAAAGGTAATGCACTGTGCCCCACGAAAGGCGTTACTGGTTAGCAGATTTCTTATCTTGAACCTCAAATGACGCAGTAGCATTAAGGACAACCAGGTAAGCATCAACATCCAAGTAAGCAGCAACATCAACCAAGTAACTGTGTGTTAGATACTCTCCAGATACTTGGAAAAAAGGAGGAGAGGGGAGAACAATCAAGAGCCAAGATGCCACCTAACCCATTAGGTGACACCAGCACAGGTTCAACTGTACCTCAGGCTTCTCTGCCAGACTTTTCTCCAACTCAACAGTCTCCAGTGATGAAAATGCCACACATTCTCTGTTGGTAATTACTTGAGCTGCTAGCTATCCTTACAGACGGAGTTTCTTAATGGCTGACCTCAACCTCCCTTTAATACAACCTAAACCAAATGTTTATTGTCCTGTCAACAGCGTCCATGGCTTCAGAGAAGTCAAGAATCGACTGTTCTCAAACTCGTACTTATTTGACGGCAAACTGCCTTTGCCCTCGCTTGTTCAAACACCAGCTGTACGCTGCATGCAGTATCTTTCCTTGATCAAAAGGCTTCAAAACAGCCTAAATGAAGCTGCAGCATGCCGGCTTAAGCCTCACCCACACTATTTCTGCTTCTGCTACAAACGGTAGCAGTGCTGCAGGAGATTTTCCAAAAACTTGACAGTAACCCAAGACAACCCTGAATAACGTCAAGTCCTTTGGACACATGCACGCAGCCCAGAGCCTTCACTAGTCATTCAAACACAAATAATGCTTCAGCCCAATCCTGACATCAGCTAAACCGGGATAACCAGAGTGACTGCAGCAGTCAAGTCACTCCAGTTTTGCATGGCAGCATGCTCCAGCTTGGGTGGTGGGAGGAGGCAAGCAATGAAAAAAGATCTGACATGAATCAACAAACAAGGAAAATTGAATAATTGGAAGCTCGGCAGATGGAGCCCAATCCTGGAGTGAGAGGGTGTTTGCTCTTACACAAGGCCTTGGTAAGACACTGGGAAGGAACCTTTTTATTCCATCAGGATGGGACACGAGCAATCCACCTGGAATAAGGAGAAGACTCGGGTCAAAGCACACTACCTCCCTTTTCTTAAGCCACACGGCACAGCCGTTACCTTCAGTCCTCAGCATACACGCTTTTCTGAAGTATGTGGTACTCCCAGTATGACAAGTAATGTTACTGCTGCGCTCCCAATCCCTTCACGAAAGATGCCTATCTCCATTTTCACTAGCCAGAGGGCAGCTGTTTACAGCCCAGTCCAGCTACTTTCAAATTACAGTGCCCTACTCTTCCAAGATTGTTATTGGTCTGGTTCTTTCTCTGTTTAAGACCCTGACTTTCTAAATTGTTTATACTTTGGCTATTAAGACCTGCATTAAGTCCTGAGATGATTCTGCCTTTGGAAGCCAAACTCCCACTCATCTGGAGTGGAAACAAGACAATGGACATGAGCCTCATTCACATTACAGTCACTTTATACAGCACCGGCAGGATACAATAGCTTTAAAGAGGATGAAAATGCCATCTTCCCATACATCCTCCTTACACAGCTAAAGAAGTGCAAAAAAGCTTTACTGAAAATGAAAATTGGGCCTAACACGTTTGGGGATTTGCAGTGAACTAAATCTGCTTTCTAAGACTTTGGAATGCAGATATTGTATTGTTTTGCCTGCTTTATTCTTTTCCTTTATCTTACCAGTCCAGAGCTTTGATTTCAAATGAGACTCTTTTATCATGCCTGTGTGGTGCCCAGAACAAAGGAGGATGGGGAAGAGTGGAAAGGGAAGGCCTCCTGTCTTCTCTGTCATAAATAATAAGATCCTGCAGGGCATTTAGTCCTTAAAATGGACTATAGCTTCTAGGAGGTTTTCTGAACAAATACGAACAGATGAGCCATGGCCACTTGCAAAGTGTCTACTAGGATCACGGTAACTACTCTCCCTGGGAATTTTATTTTTCAGACTGTGCATTCACTGCCCTGGGGCTCCAGCAAACAAAGGACTAGCATTTTTAAACAGGAAGCCCTTTTCTCCTGAACAACAGCATCAATAATATTTATGCTTAAGAATGCATCCTATGTCCTCCGAGTGCCAGTCTGGGGAGGGAGGGAAAACAAAAAGATAAAGTGATATGCAAAAATCTATTGAAATTCAAATTCTAGACATTCCCATCTGTCAGCTGCCTCTTTGGGAGCTAGGTATAAATCTGAGCAGGAAGCACTGATCTCACATCTCTGCAACCCCGAGGACCGTGGGGGCATACTTGACTGCACCGGAGGGGGCTCGCAAGCTGAAATTCTTTCTGCCCTGGGATTTGGGTGGGAATCCTCATACAAATCATCCCAGACATGAAAGAGGCTCCCTTTAACAGCTCCAGCTTGCTACGCACCCATGACCCTAGACTAAGTCCAATAAAATAGTTTACAACTATGGACCTAGTGAGTAGAAAGGCGCAATAGAAACCTGAAGTCAGAGATTAGCGAAAGGGAAACAGAAGTAAAACAATTAGCAACGGGGGGGTTGGGGGAAGTACGCCGTGTTAATTAGTCTTGAGTTGGCAAAAGAAGCCAACCACCAAGCCAGGCAACCTGCCCACAGGCACAGATCCCTGAGGATCTCCTCTCCCAGCAGAAACAAACGGGTCCACAAGCGGCAGCCAGGGTGTCGGATGAGAGCGCGCCGCTGGGAATTAACTGAGTAACAGGTACTTTTCCACCTGGCTAAAAACGTGATGTCAGGCTCTCGCCCCGCAGCAGAAGTCATTCCGGAGCCTCGACCGCCTTGCCCCGGCGTAAGAGCGGTTCTGCTCCAGGTGGGATGTCGGCGTCGCAGCCTGGCATCGCTCTGCCCACCTTTTGGGGGAGGTCGGCGGGCGCCTTATAGCTCCAGCACGCGCGAAGCCACCTCTTGGCCAGCGAAGAAAAACCTTCATTCCGAGGCATTTAATTCTCCGTAAACCGCGAATTAAAGAGCTGGCAAGTTACTAAGCAACAAGTTGGGGGGGGGGGGGGGGTGCAGGAACCTAAAAATACGCTGCGAGTCTTACATAAGAAAGACGCTAACGCGAGGTAGGGCGGGGGTGTGTTAATGATTAAAAAACCAAAAAGGGCCTTTTCTTACCTTCCTGCTCTCCTCGCCGCCGGCCAGAGCACCTCTCCGGCGCTGTCCCCGGGGGTCTCTCGCCCAGCTCTGCCCGCCCCCGGCCCGAGGAGGGGACGAGCCGCAGGCGGAGCCGCCCGGTGCTGGGTGGGCGCCCTCCCGCTTCTGCGGCTGCCGCCAGGCCCCTCCCCGCCGAGCCCGGCCCCGGCCGCCCGGCTCCGCCTCACGCAGGTGCCGCCGGCTCGGGGCCAGCGGGTTCCCGCTTCCCCCCCCAGGAAAGGCCGCGGCCTGGGCCTCGCTTCCCCGCCCGGCCCGGGCCCTTTGGACCTCGGCGGGCGAAGGGCGGAGGGTGAGGGGAGCGAAGCAGGGCTCGGGTAACCCACCGCCTCTCCCTCAACCTCTGTTCTCGGGACGGAGAGGGGCTCGCCATCCTCTTGCGGGTTCCTGACCGAAAACAGACTTTGCGGGTGGCAAAGGACGGGGCGAGGAGAGCCGCGCTCGGGTCCGTCCGGGGTTTTCTCGTTCCTCTGCCCCTTCCGCGCCCCGATAAACCGGAGGGGATCGCCGCTCACTGCCCGATTTCGTCCAGACCGCAGGGGTCAGGGGTTGCGCCATCGTTTTAAGCGCGGGTCTCTCGCTCGCACCGCAAATCCTCAAGTCCACGCGAAAAAAAAAAGGCTGTCTCGGCGCCTCCGAAAGGGAGGGAGAGAGGGTGAGCGGGCTGGAACGCTCCGACGGAAGCGCGTCCGAACCTGCAGACTGGACACGGGCACGCGTGAGCCCCATCTGCCCCTGGGGACAGCAGGGACACTTTGCACCCAGGGTGTCCTTTCTCTTAATCTAATTACAGCGCTAAAGAAATCGTGCCCCTTCCCACTCTTGAGTGGCTGTTAACCCGCACGCTTTGCGGCCACGTTGATCAGATCCCCGAAAACAAACGCAATCAACAATTCTCCGGGAGTTCTGCCATTTAAAAACAAAGCAAAATGACACGGATCATTCTACGGTGACCTAGCTTACAGCCCAGCTCCATAAAACTCCGGCATCAGCACAACACGCTCCAGAGCAGAAAGCAGAACGCACCGTAACTTGCCTTTACCACCAGCTACGGCATCCCTGCTCAGCCCGAACCAAGGCCGGCACCCAGCAGCAGGGACAGAAGCCGAGAGGGTCACGGGGCTGGAGAAACTTCAGCCCGGCCTTCCAGCCTTTTGCTGGTGCCGGTGAAGCTGGTGGCGTTACCTGCGTCGGTCGCGTGCTCGAGGAGTAAATACTGCTGCTGTTCTCTTTAGCCACGCTGACCCCAAGCTCCTCAGTTCGTACGAGGCTGCAGTGCAGTTTATCAATCTCGGTAACTGCTGTCACACACTTTAAAGTGTGGGCTCACTAGATAAGTTGGACAACCTCAGGGTCAGAAGGATTAGAGAGGAATCTGCTTCTATTTATGCAGACATCTTGATGATCAGGAGGGTAAAACTCATTTCTTTGGTGTTCACAGTTTCTCTTCAAGCAAGTGTGTTATTTTCAAAATTGTTTGGTGACTCATATCTCCAAACAATGCTTGTTCTCCAGCTACTTATTACACTTGGTATTTATTACTGGAATTGTTTTGCTTGGACAACCACCATACTAACACATTACTTTTTTCCCTAGCAGGCAAGCCTGACTCCTAAATCCGGTTCTATATGTGCTTATGTACAATTCTGATTAGAAAACCTTCTTCCTGATACCAACTCACCATTCCAGGAATGTTCTTCCTATCAAACCCAAATTGATAAAAGTTGGTAAAATACCAACACAAATGGGGAATGAACACAACAGAAGCAATCCTTTTCAAAATTTAAATGCAAAATGCACATACAACAATTCAAAATAGCAAAACAGTATACAGGACTGCAGACTAGTAACACTGTCAGCTACCCAAAACTGCCAGGATGTGTTATATGGTTCCTCCATCATGTTTGTTTTTGTTTTCTTTTCTTTTTAATGTAGGCCAGGCAGAATCCTACAAGGCTGATAAACCACGTTGTGACAAACTGTTCCAGTTCGCCCACTTTGCTGGTGGCACAGTTTCCAACTAGGGCCAGAGATCGCATAATCCTATTTTTGCTAATCGGAGCAGGAACAGAACAGCTGCATCACCAGTAACGCAGAGCTCCCTCAACTGTAGATTTGGGTATTACCTCTGAAAATCATGGCTCTGATGATCAACAGTGCTTGAGGAGGTATTTTACTACGTGGTGTACAATGGCACACCTTTCCCCTACCCGCACTTTGTTTCCTATAAAGAAAAATACTTAATGCTTGTTACAAAACGCCTTTCTTTTAGGAATGAAACCTG
This sequence comes from Buteo buteo, assembly GCF_964188355.1. Classification (NCBI taxonomy): domain Eukaryota; kingdom Metazoa; phylum Chordata; class Aves; order Accipitriformes; family Accipitridae; genus Buteo; species Buteo buteo. The sequence continues at coordinate 3,290,193 of NC_134179.1, read as the reverse complement.
AGCAACCAGGGATGTGCCTCTTCTGCACCTGGAAACGACAAGTCTGCGTTTGGCACAGCGCTGCATCACGGCTAAAGAGCTTGTTCGCAACACCACACGGATGCAACTCCTCTGGCTCTGGAGCTTACGGGGCTCTGCCCCAGACAGGGGATCTTTGCCCTCCTCTGTACTGAACGGTACAGGGATGCCCTCTCGCTTCTTCTGAATATTTGACTGAAAACAATAAAATAATCTTCACATGTGGGTCTCATTTTCTATTCCTAATTTCTTTTGCCAGACGATTTTAAGGAACAAAAGCAAGCGAAAGAGATGCATTCTCCCCTATTTACGTGTTCATCAGCTTGCAGTGGAGCAGAAGAGGTAGATAATGAATGTTTAACTTTTAAACACAGCTAACAAGCCCGAGCATTTGAGATCATAGACAAAAAGGCTGCATCCACACGCTTGTCGCAAATCCAATCCTTACAGCATTCTGAAGTTTAACCTATCCCCCAAAAGTTATTTCAGATAGAAGTATTGGGAAGGCAGAGTAACCTAAAAAATGTTACTAATATACCCTGTAGCTTCTTCCACTTTCTGGTTTTGCAAATTCAACCACTGAAGGAAGCTTCAAGCCATTATTAGACATTAGGCAGCCAGTATTTTTCAATGCTGCTTCTTACTCAGCGAGATTTATCCTGCAATCAAATACTCTCAAAACACACAAAAAAGAACTCCCCAAATAAACACACACCCCTTTTTTTTTTCTTTTTAAAGAGGGTTTTGGGGAGAAACTAAGATTATGTATGAAAGCAGACTGGGAGATTAAAAAACCCCTGACAGAACAGCACACTATGCAATAGACTGCTATGGGATAACCTCAAATTGATTTGATTTGATTCACAGAGCTCACAAAAACCAGGTTTGACATAAAGGTATCTCATGTCACAGAGTACCTGGACAATCATGTGGTGACTCGCTCTTTTGGTGGACGTAGCCACAGTCTGCCATGGCTTTCCAGGTTTGCGAGAAAAATATTCCATTTACAAAGGTAAAAAACATGGTTCGGAATGATGCAATACATAGCCAAGCAGGTAACAGGACTTTTGCTTGCCTTTCCTTTAGCAAAAGCAAGTTCCCATGAGAACAAGTCAAAGAATTCGATGCAAGCTTCCCACTGCAGTTACAGGATTAAATGCTGAAGAAGAATGAGCACAGCACTGACACAAGTTCTTAAATGAAATCCGGCAGATGAAACTTCAGCTCAGCAAAGTCTTCTGAATTAATCACAGACACAGGCTGATTCATGAGCTAGCGAAGCAAGCCCTAAAGGCCAGAGTAATGTTATGATCTGCAGTTTGCAGCAGTTAAATTCACTACTACCAGGGAGCGGGGAAGAAAGGAGGGAGGACAGAGAGAGATGGAGAGACAGAGAGGGGCAGAGGAGTAGTCTTGCCTTGGCTGCTTGTGTAGGACTTCTGATGGAAACATGCCACGGATCTTCTCCAGGCAGCGGACAACGTGCCTTTCTATGTGTTCACTTAAGGATCCTCCCAAAGATACACCATGACTGTGCCCAAACCAAGACCTTCTGAGAAAGCCAAACAAACATTACGGGTCTGCCAGCACATATTCTCCAGCTCCGCTCACTTTTAACATTAATTTAGTTTCACGCAGCCACCTTCTTGCAGATGTAGCAAGAGCACCAATCCCTAAGGACATCGGTGATAGCCAGATGGAGTCAGAGCCCAAGCATCGCTCCTTTGCGTACAGAGATGTGACGGTGCAGCTGCTCAGCCTCTGTGAACTTAACAGGACCAGGTTTTAATTGGAGATTTGAGATATGCACCAGCATGACCCTTGGTAAATCCGTATGCCAATGCAAGAAGAGATCAGAGCTATGTGCTATCATCTAAGGTTAAAGCTGCCTGAAAATATTTCTGAGCCACAATTTGGCTCCCACACTAATTTACAGAATTATTCAGGAGAAAAGTAGAGGAAAAGCAGAGCAGAACAAACTACCTTTTCCCATGATTTCAAAGCTCTTAGCATAACTGCAGAGTTTTGCTCAAGCCAGCTATTATTAGAGTTAAGTCCCATTTTGACAGAGCTTGTGAGAAAGGAAAAAAATACCTCGTTTAAAAATAACAAAACCCTCCAACCTGAGTAAGTGGAGAGCAGGCAGAGTGAGAAAGAAGCACAGAACATGTGAAAAGAAAGCCGGCCTTATTAATAGCACATCGGTGCCTCCAACACCCCTGCACTCAGCCAAGTTTTACCACTTTATTTCACAAGTAGTCATCCTACTTCGGTAGATTCAGCCTCTCAAAAAAAGGTTAAGCATGCCAGCCCCAAACCCCGTGAATCTTTCCATAACAGAAACATTAATACATCTCTTTCTTACCTACACAATACACAGATCTACATAATTATTTCTGAGCTGATGCGTACAGACTGTGCGCAGATCCATACGCCACGCTTGTTCGTTTTCTTTTCCAATTAAAATTCCCCAGGAAACATGGCCAAGACTTGCCGCAAAATTACCTGTCAAAATGCAGGAAGCCTGAAGCTAGTGCCTACGGGTTCAACTTCTTCAGAAAGCCTCAGAGGCTGCAAGTGACCACACACGAGGAAGAAACTGCACTACAGGGAATACAGAGATTAATCTGTCTCTTCCCCCTACCTGTGTTTCAGGCATTTCCCTGTGACTTCAGGAGATGCCAGGCTGATTTCCAACGCTGTAATTACACCAGTGGTGCCTCCCCGTGGAGATGCAGGATATGCTGGGAGAAGGTGTTTCTCAACTGGCAGAGCTCTGCTGCTCCCCTTGACACGACCTACGCTGACAAAAGGGCTCTTCTGCCAGGACAGCTGTGCCTACACCCCCACCGGGTGTTTAGGGCGGTTTTGTTGGGTTTTTTTTGTTTGGTTGGGTTTGGTTTTTTTTTTTTTTTTCAGATAAGCTGCGTCAGCTCTGGGTGTGATCTTTTTCATACTTAGAGCCGACTCAGCAATGCCAGAAAAAACATTAGTGCAAATCTGGCCTGAGGTTGGAGACAGAGGCCTCATTCACTGATGCCCTGCACCTGCGCTATTACTGATATTGTACAAAGAAGCCAAAAGGTCACCAGAGCAATCACCTTTTTCACTCAGCTTGCACTTGTGTGAATAATAACACAGGGTACAAGGCGATGCTCATGTGCAATAACTTATCCCTGTAAACTACTTGCTTTGCACACATGACATTTGTTTGTGAAATTACAAAGGCTCCCCTTCTTGGGGGTTGGGAGGGAGAAGACAAGCAGGTCTTGCAACAGATTAGAAAACTCTCCTTTTACTTTAGCTAAAAAAGAAAAAAAGCAATAAATGAAATGGCAAAACCAAACTGTAACCTTCTCCTCACCTTGGGTCTCTAGAGCCTGCAGACACCCTTCTGGTTTAGTCCAGACCTCTCTCCTGGTCTTGCCCCAAACCACGGGGTCTCCTGCCCTGCCAAGCTTCCTCTGCCTCTGACCCTGCTTCCCCTGGACCCTTCAGACACAGCAGTAATACCCAAATCCCTTCTCTTCTACAGGGAAAACTCCATGCTTTCAAATCCAGGCCTCTTCAAGAAAATGTCAACCAATTTACGCACAAACACCTCATAACCATCAAGACGCGTTTCCATAGCACCTAGGAAACGTTACAAAAATACCTATTTGGTCAGATTGCAAACACTGCATCGACTACAAACGTTACTTCAAACTCCAGATTGCAAAATACTGCATCGACTATGAACATTACCTAAAACTCCATAGAGTCTGTGGGTAAGGAACACAACCATGGGTGCTTAAAAAACACTGCCAAAATACATGCTTGGTTCTTACTCCTACTGTCGGAAAACATCTGCACTGGTAAAGGATTAAAGGATTAAGAAGGAATAAAAAAATACATTGACTTCCTAATGCTATGTATCCTTAGGAACTTATTCAAAATACTTAAAATTCTTGCTTGTCTCTCACTTAGGAGCTAGCCAAGATTTATAGATTTTACTTAGGTGGACAGGACAAGTATTTCAGATTTGCCACTGAAGACTAAATTCAAAAGCAAGTTACATACAAAAATACGTTCTCATAGCCAGAGGTTCATTGCAGCATGCAGAAAAAAATATTTGACACTTTGTAACTTTAAGAACTTTTTTTACGCTCCACCTAAATCCACTACATGTCCCAGTTTGGACATGCATACTTGCCCAATGAACAGAGAATCTGTAATTTAGAGTTTCTGTCAATATCTCTTCCTAGCACACAGGCTCTAGGGAGCTGTTCTCTCAAACTCATACTTTTCAGGCAGAATCACAGATTTTATGGTGCGACTTTCATAGGAGACCAGATGAATCCTGTATATAGCAGCATTTCCACAGATCAGCCCACAGTTCTCGTCCCTTTCTATTTCTGCCAAAAAATGGGAAGGAAAAAAAGAAGGGGGAAGAATCACTTGAAACAAGGGATGGAGAGCAAAGAGAAAGGAAGACTCCAAGGAAAGAAGAAACTATCAGGAAAATGCTGCTGCATTTGGTTTGTACTACAATTCTGTACACGAATTTAAAGACCTAAAAAGACTAACCACTGCAATAGCATGTCTTAGAGCTGTGCGCAGTCCTGGGCAGTCACCGCAATAAATCCCCTTCTCCTAAAAACAGGTAATTTCCCTGCACTGAAAACAAGCAATGCAACATAATTATGGAAGACTAAGTTTGGCATTCCTAATGTATCCAAGATGCAAACTACCAGCAAAATAATACTGCTAAAAAAATTTTCATTTTTCAAAGCTAGCATCCAACACTTATTACGGGAGTAAAATAAAGCCTTAAAGCCTAGTTAAAAAGTAAATCCGCCTTTGGTGACTTTAGAAGGTAACAATGGAAATACAGACAAGGATTTCAGCAGAGGCAGAGCTGTACACATAGGCAACCACAAGAAGATTTGCAATCAGTTGAAATACAATTAGAAAAGTGGCCTGCCACTTACCAAGCACTTAAAATCACTGAATGGCACAAACATTAACCTCCTTAATAAACTGAAACACAATACCAGCGCTGTGGACAGCAGGACCCAAGTGAGCTCTGACTGGCTGTATTTATCAGCATTACTCCAATGTCAAATATCCATGAACCTATTTGTTTTACCCAAAGAATAGATTGGGATGATCTCTGTGAAAGGTACAGTTACCCTGCAAATGCATTTCAACCTCAATACAAAGGGACTAGATGAAACAGAGGGACATAAGAGGACAACACGTTGTCTGGACACTTTGCAAGAAATACGACGTGTTGCCTGCCTTACTGTAAAGCCCTGATCTAGCCCACAGGAAAACAAAACTTACACAGTTTGCTACCGAGTCTGTCCTAAAATTCCACTTACATTTTCTTTCAAAGCAATTAGGAGATCCAGGAAAACAAAAGTCCAGATATGATTTAACAAAACAAAACAAAAATTGAAAACTCTGTTATCAAATACCTCTCAATAATCGACAATCAAATTGTTTAAGTACGTAAAATGTACCAGAGAAATATCTCAGTTCCTTAGTTCCACTGGAACACTTTAATTTTACCTAATGCTAGTTCTGAAAAGCTATAGCGACGTTGTCATGCCAATGACAACACAACACAGTTGTTTTCTGCTATCACCGTGCAACTGGGTACACATTAGGGTCATTTACATTGCCATAAAACTCTAGCATTTAACCACATTTCTTTTCTTTCTTATTCAAGCAAGTTCTTTCCTCCAGAACATGGTCAAATAGGGTTTGGCACACTCTTTGGATATATCTTTCTGAGGCACAAATCGACAGCCTGGGAAAAGAAGAACACTTTATATTTAGAAATTCAGCAGTGGGGGGGAAATAAAAGAAGCTAATTTATGATACACAGACTAATAGCCACGGAGCCACTGATACTGCAGAGCATTCACAGTACAAGGCCGTTATGTTAGGCAGTACTCGTCAAGATTTGGACTCACTGACTTTAATGACATCACTTGCAGAAAATCTTCCCGTAAGAAGGCAGATTCTTAGAATCCGGCATTGGCTTTTCTAGCCAACAGATATTAATCTAAAATTAATAATAAACTATTTCAACTACATCTAGCTTCTGTAACCAAACCTAGGGTGTTAGTAAATAGTTATTGCTACCACATACAGTGTTAGACGTGGTTAGGACACTGAGAGACTAATTGTACATAACGGGCTCTACCTGAGCTCAGCTGGGACTGGTTCAGAGCCTCTGTAACATATGCAGAACCTGGCTTTACACTATCCATCTCCAAATCTGCACATAATTAAGGTCAGGTGGGAAGAGGGCAGAGGGACAGACAGAAGGCAAGAGAAAGGACAAAGTTAAATTAAAACATCTCCTGGAACAAACTGCAGGAGACTAATAATTTGATTTGTCAGGACAGCAATTGAAGGAAACAGTGCTAGAGAAATCCAGATTTTAGTGTTCTGCATTCTAAGGTGTTGCTTCTCTGGCATGTGCTAGACCTGAAGTATTCTTAACTAGCAGTGTCTATGTGCAAAAAGAAGTTTAAGTGAAGTGAGTGCACAGGATGAATAGCAAAAAGACGAGCTGAAAAACCACCCAAATCCCATGAAAATGGGAGCTGCTGCAGATGAAGGTGGATGCTACTGGTACCTGAACTACTGGCCTTAAAGCTGGCTCAGGTGTGACCATGACGTATGCAGTCTAACTCTCAATTCCAGTGCAAACGCACATATTAGGTGCGCCTATCACTGTAAATAGAGTTTTCACTGTAAAAAACAGTTTAAAAAATTATATAAAATAGACCTCAACTTAGGTTGGCAAATGCTAGTGGAAAAATCAGTGATTTTAAACATAGCTACAACTTGCACAATAATGGTCTTTGGTATGGTTGGGAGACTAAAGATTTAGAGCTCATTTTCAAAGGCACTCTGTTCCAGTTTCAAAAACGTATTTCAGCCCTTGCCTCCCTACCAGATCTCAGCTCGTTTTATCTGGGGAACCTGAGGGCCAAAAAAGAACTTCAGTGTCCAAAAACTGCTTCATGAGCCCAGAAACGAACTTCCCCCTAACATCAGCAAAGTCTGAACAGGACCTCAAAGCTTCCGTACTTAAAAAATACATAAAGTAAGGCCCTAAATTACTAGTACTAGAAGACGTGCAACCATGACCTCTGGTACACAGAAATATTACAAACAAGAACCACCAGTGCAGACCACAGAGGAGCTTTCAGGCATGTGAGGGAGGTGGCACATGAGCTCTCTGATGGTGCTCTATGCGCAGCGATAGCCAAGTTTCTAGTCTCTGTTGCAATGACATGACTCACAAAGGGACATGGCTGTCAAAAGAAATTAATTTGACATGAAAAACAAGCAGAACCACTAATAAGCCTTATACCTTTGAGCAGAAGTAGTATAGCTGATCTAGTGTTGAACTCTTCCGTCTCACAAACAGCTTAAGAAGGAGAGTGACTCTGAATTCCAACCATCCAGGTCACATTAAGTAACCAGAAATCTGGCCGGTTTTTGTTTTCATGTTAAAAAGGGCAAAAAGCCCAACCCTGCCTTTATTATCTGAAGTTAACAGCTACTGATTCTTAGCAGGAATGGCATCTTTGAAGGGCTCATGGATTCAAGGAACTTGACTATAAAAGAGGAAAAAATAAGAAAAAAAATCTTTTCTCCATACCTGTATGTCCAAAGGAAACTCCCTGGATCTTACGAGCATTCACTATTCCAACTTGTCCCAAACTTTTTGGCAGCTTATTTATTTATCGGTGGATATAGCCAGTCATAGCAATAAATTTTGCCCTCATTCTTAAAAGCTTTACCCCAGTTTAAATATTCCCTGGGTCTTGTTGTTGGTTTGGGTATGTGCAGTGGAAGAAGCCCCACCACACGCACTCTCCATGATCATATCTGGAATACAAACCCCGTTCTCCCCTTCCTCTCTACCTTTCTGTCTGGAGAGTATTCGATAATGTTGGCACATGCTCAGGAAGGTGCTCAGAAAGTCGAGTCTTCACACCAGAAACAAGAAGTTTGCTGTCAAATAACATTCCTCTCCTGGAGGAACTATCATAGATAGGAACCACATGCCTGTTTCCCACATTGCAAGGGTATCAGCGCACAGTCTCCATGCCAACAGGCTGGAAGTGTGTATGTGCATGGGGAAAGCATATATATATACACACACATATATTATATATTTTGTTTTATAGATATCTATCTACAGTATTTGCATATCCAGTTTTAAGACCGATTTATGAAATCCAAACAAGATCCTAGGAGCAGTCGGTATGTGTAAATGTGACCTTTACTGTAAAAAAAAAGGCTAAAACTATGGAAACAGTCACCAATTTTACTGATGCTAGGTTATTGCTATGAGGTTTAGATTAGCACTAGCAGGATCTAAAAAAGACCATGGCAACATGAAGCAGGACTCTCCGGATAAGTACGCCACTCCCGCATAACCTGACAGTTTCACTTTGAGCATTGGGAGATGCTAAGCACAAGCAGCATTTTCTGATCTTAAGGGAAAAAAAAAAAAAGGAATCTTTGCTTCTGAAGATTTTAAAGTTCTAACAAACTTTCAGAGCCATGTTTCATTCCTCTCTGTCACCCATTTTTAACTTCTCTTTCTTTCAAACTGACGTTCGTATTTGGTTGCTTGGCACTTAATTCCTTTCAGTTATGGTTTTATTGATTTGAAATGATTCTACCCTCTCCAACAGAAAAGAGATAGAATCAGTTTGTTTCCCTGCTGCACCGTTTTATGTCCAAAAAGCTTTTAAAAAGGCATGTTAGACTAAGGGTTTGTTTTCATTTCCCTGAATATCCTTTAAAGCATCAGTGCTATTGACTCACATGTACAGAAGGAGGGGGAAAAAAAAAGAGAGAGAGAGAGAGAGACACAGAGAGACAGGAAGAGAAAGAGTGAAAGAAGAAAAAAGGAATAAATGAAAACGTACAAGGGGGGAAGTAGCTCCAGGACGCTGGACGGGCTCCGTGGGCAGGGGAGACTGGGAAGGTATAATTAAAAAAAGAAAAAACAAACAAACAAAAAAAGTTGGTTAAAACATGCATCCATTGAAAACGGGTTAATTTCATATAAAGCTCAGCTAGGCTATACACAGCGCAAAATAGGACCACAGACCCAATCCTTCAAGTTGTTTGGTGCTTTATTCCTTAAACACTTTGGAAATTCATTAGGAACCAAGAATTTCCCACCCAGTGTGTCCCAGCTCAAAAAAAACCCAAACATTTTGCATGTTTGAACTTTTAGCACAAGGCCCATGCCTGCTGAGCAACACAGCGAAGCACAGGATTTGTTTGCATTACTTCCAGTGTCTGCTAAGCATGTGTTTATGGTTAAGCCCATGTTTAAGTACTTTGTTGAGTCAGAAACAGGGCTGGAAGATGTAACATTTCTTTATATAGATGGACAATGCCAACCACTTACAAAAGAAAACAACTCCCAGATTTGTAAATTTACATTTTGCGTAATTCAGTTCCTTACACATTTAGCTTTCCTCCATTTCTAATGGTGCTAAAGCAGACAACTGCTTTATCTTATTTTTCATTCTATGCAAAACCAAAATTGTCTCAGAGCTATGTTTTCCTATTGACAAAAGGTGTTCTTCCTGAAAATTATTAATTGCAGACAAGGCAGAGACTTAGCTCTTGCTGCCTCAGCCCCAAGTGTTAGCTTTTTTTTTTGGATGGAAGAAAGAAAACACAAGGTCCAGGAAATAACTTCCCCACAGATCAGACCAGCTCAAATCTGGGGTTTAAGCAAGTTGGCGTTGTCCTGCTGAAGTCTCCGTTTGAACACCCAGCCTGCCAGGGTGAATCACGGTGGCTTTCAAAGCCGTGGAGAAATATCTGCTGTGCATTTCAAAGACGTGTGCAAGTCTCCTAAAGAAGGAGTTTTTACGCTCACACTGTTGACCTTTCAACCTGACATCTTTGTCCACTTATTGCTCTGCCTGAGCTCCACAGGAGCTGAGAGAACATGATTTCTTGAAGGATTGGTCCTTGGGTCTGTCCATACTATAAGCACATTTTCTGTCTTCTGCATCAAGAACTGTATTTGGTGGCCCTGAGCATGGTAGTGTGTTTATTCCCTGTCTGCTTCCATGCTGGAAATGGATACCTGCCTTGGCTCAATAAAATTTTCATTTAATTTAGCTTTAATGAGACAGTTGCATGTTGAACGCCCAACAACTGGTTTGTTTACATAAGATTAAGGAGACTGGTACTAATTACATACATTTTATCTTTCCATATTTTCTTTATAAAAACACCAATTAAGACATTATGCACTCATCGGTGTCAAATGGCTGTTCAACCCAGGCATCTGCAGAATATAAGTTCTATTTGCACCTTATTCTTCCTGATTTTTATTTTTAGTTAAAAAACCCAACTCAAACACACAATCTTTTTTGTCCAGGGATTAGCAGCTAGCCTGTTTCAAACCAGGCATGACCTCTTAAGAGTCTGTTATGATTGCAATAGCTCTAACACAATGAATGTAACTCAGTTTGCATTTTTGCAGTTAAAATTAATTCATTCAATGCTCTACCAGAGTCTTCAGGAGGTCAGAACAGAGTCTGTTGCCTGATCCAGACCCAAATTTCAAACCTCCTGGAGTTCAGTGGATTATTTGTATTTGACGCATTGACCCAAATTAATCTGTTACTTACGTTTAAAAAAAATTTCTTCATTTACAACAGCTTCTAATACTAACAATTACCCTTTGATGTGTCCTTACTTGCATATCGTAAGAGTACATCTACCTGTTCAATCTAAGTTAAATGAATGAATGAGACAGGAATTTGAACAATCCTCCATATAGTTGGGCAGAGCTGCTGGGGTTATTCATTCTTCTGTCCTAAGCGAGACTGAGGAACTGGTGAGAATGAAGTTTTAAAAATGTTCATTGTTTTGGAAAAAAGAAAGGGATACATTACCTTCTTATCCCCCATTTCTTCACTTAAGCTCTAACTGTGCCACTGCAAACTGCATCTTTATTCTTTGTTTCCCCACTGAAACCAGATGCTCCCCAGCAGCAGCCATGTTTAGAAACCTTCAAACAAATTATCACGCCGAGGCGCAATGCAGTAAAGCTTTGGTACACAGCAAGATGCTACTTGTTAGCAAAAGACATTAAACAAATTGCACGTATGAGGTGAAGCGTGAGATGTGATTTTAAATATTGGTAAACTACAAATATTCAGAATTATGAGAAAGAACGGACTGGAACAGATAGCTGAGACATGCTGCCTGTGACTGTGAACTATGCCAAAATGGTGAGTGGGGACAACATGAACACATACACACACATATACACTGTTCCCAGAAAAGACCAGAGATGGACAGAAGTGAATGAGAAGAGTAAACACAGCCACAATCTACAGGCAATTCCCAAATGTTCACTTAGAAGGAAAAAACAAAACAGCTATTCACTTTTTTTCTTCTAAGCAGCACAATGAATATTTAAAAGATTCACTGCTCTCCGAATATCTGAAATTCAACGCAACCTTTCATCCTGTATCTCTTTAAAAATCTTTATAAATACAAGCTGATTCCATTTATTGTAGTACAGAATTTCAGCTATATTGTCAGTAAATGGTCTTAGCTACAAAATATTAGATATCAATTCAGTGTAATAATCTAGGCTAAGAATTTATCATTGGAGTATTGTATCTGAGTAAGAATACAGGGGGAACTTAGAAAAAAAGGCAAGTGCTCAAGAAAACTGGGATCTGGTGAGCCCACACTACCTTCCTGGATCTTTACAGTGTTTTTTACATAAATAGAAACAGTCAGGGTATCAGTCTGCATCCCACCTGAAAAAAAAGCATTTCCTCACAGCACTGAACATGGAAAAAAAATGGGGTACAGGCTTAGCCCAATACTGTAGGGAAAACAGCACTCAACAGGTAACTTCCAAGTCTTCCTGAGCACCCCTCCTTCTCCTTTCTCATGTGTACAAAGTTTGAAAAAGGAAAACACTAAACAATTTTGTTAAGCAATAATGAAACTGACTTTAATTTTCAGGTGATAGCTTGTGTGTGCATGCATGCACGCACACGTATCTATCTACACATCTCTGCAAGCATACCTACCCCTAGCAGTATTTTGGGAGATGATACTTCTGACAATCCAAACTTCATTGTCAAATATATTGCAGAGGCCACTCAAGGGAAAACCAATATTCTTTCTTATTACTTTGAATTTTCAGAATTGAATAAAATGGACAGTTTTCCTGCAAGGTCCATTTTCTTTCATTTATCTCAGACACTGGCTGCATTATCACTGGTCTAAGCATGTACTTCCACAGTCAAAGAAAAAACTGTTTGTAAAAGCAGAGTTTGCAGTTAAACCCTGCCCTCCTCTCCCTCTCCGTGTGTTTCATTTTCATTTGAACGTCAGTTATTATTTGTACTGCATTATAAAGCATTGCAATATTTTATGGTTCTGTTAAAATGCTGTCCCCATCACTTCTGCGAATCAAAACCTCTAATTATAAATAATAATAAAAATGCAGGGCAGGAAGTTCTTTGCTTTCCATCTGCTTTTCATTAGATTACTTAACCCAGCCAAATATATGGACAATTAAACAACACAAGGAGTTCTATGTTTGTAAATTCCTTCATAGCAAAGAGGTTTATGCTGCAGATACAAAATGTCCTAGATGCTCTACACATCATATTTTGATTAAAGAAAATAAAGTTGGCATGTTGATAAGCATGTCTTATCAAGCCCAAATCTAAAACTTCACGCTAATTCTAGATGAAATACCCTGCTAATGTCAAGTGAGGACAAAAGCTCCAAGTGGTTCCTTTTAAAAAAGTCTCTATTCCTTGGGAAAAGCCAATCTGATGTTTCAAATACAGGTAAAGGGAGAAAATTAATTGATGCGGATATTTAAGTGTATGAGAAATACCCTAGATGTTAAGCCATCGATTAGAATACACTAAAGGCATGGAATACGAGTGAGGAAAATGCAAGCTCTTCTGCATTATTGCAGCAACGCGATTCCGAGCGAAGCTCCGGAGGATCCCCTTGGAAAGCTCCGATTTCACATTTCGCAGCAGCGCTACCTAAGCCGCTCGGGGTGCTCCAGTGACTCCTTTCTGCCCCTGTGCCACCGTCCTGGACTGTGCTGACAAGGCATTCCGCTTGTGCAGCTGTGTGGTAACCGAGCCCGGGAAACTGAAACTCCTTCCTCCCCCTTCATCTTCTCACCCCTTCTGTATTTCACACATCATTTTTTCCTCCAGGCGGATAGGTTCCTCGAGTTCTCCAACATCACATTCTACATGCCTTAACTATAGGAGCCTCCTCCCTGACTCCTTCTAGCTCCTGCCAAGTCACAACTTCTGTAGCAACCGAGGAGGAGTCTTTCAGACTTCTGCCTCCGCCACACAAGTACTGTTTCTCCCCAAGGTGGAAAAAATAGAAAGCAGAATGCTACAAAGAAATGGTATCATAAAGTCTGTGTGCAAAGGAGGGGCAGGGAAGGATTATAGAAACAGCTGCAGCATTCGTTCTAGCAGTCCTTACATCTGAAAGCTCATTAGTGTTCTTCTAGAGCAGTCTTTTGCCTTTAATTGTACGCCTAGAACAACTATCAGGGAAGGTCAATAGGGACAGCCTCATGACTTGGCAATATCTTTCAACTTATTACTTTTAATAGGACTCAGGCTTTTGGTATCAACTTCATAACTAACATTTCCCAGGACTGAAAGAGGAAATCCACCCCCTAGTGTGTTGTTAAAGCCAAATAGCATCTATTAATCTATGTGGCTTCATTATCTCTCATTAAAGCGTAGCAAGAAACTACTCACTAGCAGCTCATGACATTTAACTGCCCGAGCCATATTTAATAATAAACACTTCCTTATGATTGTATCTATCAGCCTGGCCTGTATTCAGATTTAAAGTTGCCCTTGTCTACATGCTTTACCTGATACAGTAGAGAGAAGTGACTGATCAAAGTATTTGGAGATCAACTTCAAACCACAAAAAGGCAGATACCGGATTTATGGAATGACCACCTGCTGCGGCGCTTTGAATTCCTAGTCATCTCTGTGATGCTGATTCAAGCAAATACATTTGCATGTTCCCAAGAATAACAAAGGCTGGAGATACCAATGGCTGAGAAAACTATTTCCCTAAACTGTCAGCTCTTTGAAGCACGCAGATTAATGCAGTGCACTGATAGCTTAGGGTGTTCATGACTCTTTACCACTGAAGCAAAAGTTCCAAGCTGTAACACAGGATCTGATAAACTGCATTTCCCTTTGTAAAAGTCAAACTTTTGAATCACATCTATTTGTTTTAAAGTATCAAGTCAGCAATCTTATAAGATAAGGAACATCATTAAAATAGAGAAAATAGATGAAAATAACACCGGTTAACCAGCTTTCCAACTCAACTTGCTGGCTGCCTAATGTTTTAAGAAAGATCAGCAATTTCAACCTGCTTCTCTTGATACAAAAGATACACAGATATATCTTTATATATATATATATGAATATAGAGTGGGTTTTTTTAAAAAAAAGGCAGAAGAATTAAACAAAAGCTTCACCACCAGTAAATTCTGCAGAGATCTCAGTAATGCCAGCACATCTAACGACAGTCACTTCCAGTGTATACTAGGATGACAACAGAATCAGATCCAAGATCTCATTTTCTGTTTATTTTTCCTTTCCTCAGCAAAGCTTGATATTAATTGCCTGTATTTCATACAACGCAAAACTGTCCAGAAGGCAGTAGGAAGTAGCTGGAGTCATACACCCAGAGCAGAAGCAATTACGATTCCAAGTTCTGTTATAGCCGACTTTCTCCATCAATTCTCGAACAGAAAGAAGCTTCCAGTACCTCACTAATCTATTCCATCTAAGTTAGCATAAACATTTTTGGGTCGCCTGTAAGCTCTCTATTAAAAACACCTAACATACAACACTCTGGACACCAAGAACTGGGATGTTGCATGGAATTACTAGTTACAGATTGCCGAAGGTATCTTAAAATTCTTACAAGCTTAAAATCTTTCAAATCACGCAGGAGATGGATGTTGCTATGAGCTTACAGAACACCGCAGATGAAAGACATTCAACAGTGGCAACTATTCAGAGAGAGGTAACGTGTGCATGATCAACACATAGAAAGGATAACATGGTATGTGTAAAGGATGATCAACACACAGGGTATAACACAGTATGTATAAAGGAGACACTAAACATGGAACACCAAAAAGATAACTCCATTTTATTTCACTGCATCATAAAACTTAATATACATACCTGGTTTTGGCACAGAATTGGTCACGGACTGAGGAACTTTGTCATTAATTAGTTCAACACACTCGCTAGGAAAAAATCCAACCTGTAGTAAAAACAAAAAGAGAGGCAGAATATTGAATGTAGTATTTTTAAGATCTGAACTGTTAAACCAGCAACTGTTAAACATTTTCCTAGAACTCTGCTTGCCTGATGCTCCATAACATTACCCAACATAACATGACCAGCATAAGAGAAATAATTTTTCAAAACGATGCAGCCAAAAATTCTACAAACTAAATAATTAGTTATGTAAAATACTGTTTTCTAAGCTTGCTACACAGGACAGAGATACTCAACTTGCAACAGAGAGGGGAGAGGGCAAGTGTGCTACACACCCTTAAATCTCAAGTGGGGGGAGAGAGGGGGGGGGGGGGAGGAGAGAGAGAAAGCCTTTAGCTGGGTTTCCTGCACCTGGCTGCATGTATATAACATGAAATTTAATGAAGAGAGCAAGATATTTCAGCTCCTAGCATCCCAGTTATCTGTACTCAAATCTCACCAACACTTGACCTTTTTACACTGTCAAAATACTACATTCACAAGCACTTTAACATTTTATTCCTTCAGAAAACTGAAATCAAATATGGGTCAATACATTTGCATGTCTGTATAGTCCCGTTACAGAAAAAACGCATATTCTCTAGTGATAAGTTAGGAGAAGATGTTCTGAAGGCACAAAGCTCTCTACTGTGTCCTAGCTTTACTGCATACGCGTGATCTGATGAGCGTGGGTAATAAGTGATACTCCTGAAGCATTCAAATTAAGCGTGTTTAAAGATCTTGCTAAAAAAGTTCCAACGTGGTTTTAGTTGAATTTAATTCAATTCAGTCTTAGAACCGAGTACAGTTTTAATAAAATATACATAGAGTAAAATGAGTTCTACATGTGTAAGTGAGAACCCAGTAATTTGACTAGAAATAAACACAAGTCATTTTAGAAGAAACAGCATGATGTAGCAAAAAAATCCCTAAAAAGAGCCAGAACTCCTGGGGTGTACTCTTGTATCTGCTTCTGAACATGGACAAGCCAGTGCAACCGTTGTGCCTCAATTTCCCTATCAGCAAAGGATGAGGGAGAATAGTGCCACATATCCGTTGTTGAAAATGGATTTGAGAGAATAGCCAACAAACATACTGCACAAGCCGTTTAACCGTTACGGTTTATCTGTGTATCTGCTAATCAAGCTGAAACAGAAAGAATATTCCAGAAACAAAACCCCAGAGGCAAGACTCTCCTCAGCAAATATTTGAAGATGCTTCAAAAGCAATGACCCACCCTGGACTACCACACAGCAGTGCTATGCAAAAAATTTTGACAGCCACTGAATGGAGCCGCTTCTTTGCTGCCAGCATCGCTGACAATGAAGACATCTCCAAGTGCCCAAGTCACAGCAAGGTCCTGTGACTGCTTACTTTCAAATGCTAATTCGCAGAGTTCCTGCGCTGACCTTTAACACTGCATTTTCCCCCTGCATCCCCTCTAACTCAGAAATGCTGGAGAGGCTGTCTAAACCAGCCTAAGGGTTGAAGACTAGAGTACGGGGAGATCTAAATGTTTTGGTGGAATAGGATGTGCCTGCAGAAATTCATATGCCACTCAAAGGTCTCTGTATCTGGGGAGAAGTGAAATTCTTTCCCTTTCACCCTTTAAGGATTCAGGCTAAGATGTGACCAGATAGGAGTTTTACACTTCTCAGCATCCCAACCTTCTCTCCGCTTCACAGTGTCTTCCTTCTTACTCTCGTCCCTGGTGAAAGTCAAGCCAGACCAGAGCCTTTGGCAACTTTTATCCTTCGTCCGTATTTCCAGACCTTTTTCTCTCTCGTACCCTACCTCCTTGCCCAACGCAGGTTCTGTATTGTGACATGGAATTCAAGCACCAGCACCCTCCCGAGACGCCCCGTCTGAGCAGGATATCCTGTCCCATGCCAGGCATGTGAGCTGGACAGCTGAAAGCATCAAGTCACTTCACGCAGCCACGGTTCGGTCAAGCGCTGCAACAATGCGTGGCAAAGGGCCAGTGGATGGGCCCCAAGCTCATCGAAACAGAAAAACTGGGCCAGGACCGCTGCCAGTCATGTTAGCACATCTATGAAATTCATTGGAGCCGCAAGGCCGTCAGCACTGTGAGTCTGGCAAACGGTCCCTGCTCTATTTATTCATCTTGCACAATTCCCTTTTGTCTCCAAGGGGAGAAAAAAAAAAAAAAAAAAAAGCGCCTTCCTACTCCACGTTGATTTCCACCCATAAACCTCCAAGCAATTTAGTAGCAGTGTCATGCACGGTGTGTCCAGGTAAACGCTCCAGACTTTGAAACTATTCCAAATTCCCGAAGGGAAGCCACAGTCAGTAGTAATACCAGGTAACTTGTCTTTCCCACACCCTCAAAATCCAGCAAAGCAGCGTTTTGTCCAAGTAAAAGGACAAACTGTAATCCATCCTACTTAACATTAAAGACTCGGAATATGCTTTTTGTTAAGACTATGACAGCACGGGAACAGAACTTGTAACAGCAGCACTATGGATCAGCAGACCTTGCTGCTCTGATCTATGGCTCCCTGTAATTGAGACTGGCCTGTGCATTGCACTTCTCAGTGACTCACAGAACTGAAGAACCCATCCAAAAACCAAGATAATGTATGGCTTCACCCAGCCACTCACTCTGCTGGGTGTGCCAATTTTGCAAGGAGATGATATCCCAGCGTTACATAACGTAGTGGTGACTTTTGTGCAGTTTATAGATAAAAATATGCCAATTAGCGCAAGGAAACCTGCATGAAAGCTAGCACGGCGTACAGGGGCCCTTCGTCAGGCAGCTCTTAGCTCAGTGATGCTGCTTTGCTAGGAGATGTTGAGGAACAGGCTGACTGGTACGTACACAAAAAGTACTGGTATTTAAACAAAATACATTGCAATACATTGCATGGTTTTTAAATACTTTACTATAGCTAAGACATTACTTGCGCAAGAGACAATTTTTAAGTGAGGAAAAATGTACGCATCCAGTGAAAGTCTCAGCCCCATCACACAAACGACACACTTGGGAGACTCCACAGCTGAACTGATAGTGTCTTTCATTCTCAATGCTTCGAGTACTTTTTTTAATTGCCCACAACGGCTATGCCCGAGATGTGTAAAGAAACCTAAGTACTTGGACACCAACCTTCCAGTAATCATAATGAAAAATGGTGGATCTAAATGCAACCCAAACTCCCAGACTGTAATCAAAAGCTTGTTTGCTTTTGGTTGTTAACATAATGTTTCTCCTGTTTCTAGATGCAATACACAATACTAAACATGAATTTAAAAATGAAAGAAGACCCAAGATGGCTAAGTCACTGCTTCTAGGTACCTCGCAACCCTTCACAAGTAAAATACTATACCTGTTCTCAATGTATTATTTTTGCCAAGTTCACAACAATAATTATAATAGAGTTTTTTAGGGAAAGAGAATTTTTACTTGTGCTAGTGTTGACAAGCTCTCTGATGTTAACTTACTGGTAACAGTTCTGAAAGCTTACATTTTCTGACATATTTATTCTAACTTTTCTCGCAAGATCCCCAAGAGATCATCTTCAGGGTCATAACCTGTAACTTGTGCCTCATTCCCACCCACTTAAAAGATGCTGCTTTTCCTCCCATGGAAAGTTTTCCATGATTTTGTATAAATAAATGAGTTTAGTCCAAGAGTTAATCTCAACAGATGCAGCAAGGCACTATTAGAGCTTGAGCCAGGATTAAGGGATTTGGCAACATACGAAAATTAATAGCAAGGGTAGTATATATTTAGATAAATACAAGGTCATATAAAGGTTAAAAAAATCACTACACACCTTAACCAAAGGAAGGAAGCACAGGCTACCATTGTATGCAAGCATTTCTGCAACAGCTACTATATTTTTTTTTCATTTTTATGCCAGCATCTGCTAAAACTGGAAGATACATGAGGCTTTAAGTAGAAAAGTCAAAGTAACTAATAATTTTCAGTGTATGAGGAGAAATTCAAACAAATGAGAAAGCAGCAGCAACATAAATGGCAAATGAAACACTAAGAAATTTTGATTTTTTATTTTTTTTTTTTTGTTTTGACACAGGGTTAAATTTCATTCAAACATTTTTCTCTTAGTTTTAAATCACAATAGGCTAGCAAAACCTAACATCAACTTTCTATTGCTTGTTTGGCTTTCATGAGCAGAATTCTCACTACGCTGTTTGCCAAATAACTACATAGTAGTGGCTAGGGCAGAGAGCAGGACACCCTCACCCTAGCTTCCCAAAGTACAGCTGGCACACCAGTGCAGTTCCCATTAAGAAGGTACTCACCCATTTCAGAGGGGCACCAGGTACAGGAGGAACAGGATTGTTAGTCCTCTTATCCTGAACCCTTGTAAAAGAGAGCTGAACATCTTGGCCACGAAACTCTTCTAATTTTTTTTATTCACACACAAAAAAAAGATGTCTGTGTGGGATGATATACGTTAATTATCCATTCCTGACTGGTATGCCAGCTGTACTTTGGGAAACTAGGTGAGGCTGGTCAAAGGCTTTCCCTTTAACATTCCCACCTGCCGGAGCGGCTGAATGCTGAACGTTACTACCAAAGGTCACACGCTCCTACAGCGAGGTGCGAGAAATCTCTGCCGCTCAACTCGAGAAAGGCATTCACTCCTACGGTGCTCGCTGGCTGGGAAATGCCAGCACACGTGTACGAGTGCCTGTGCCCATGCAAATTTTTGCTACGTGCCTACAGAAGAAGGGCAGAGTGGATGCGTGCAGAGTAGGAAACTCGTGGCAAGTCATTTCGGACATCATTTTGCCCAATCTGTTACTGCCGTTGGCACTGTTCTACAAATGGAAGCGCCCATCTGGCTGAGAAATGACGTCACTGGCGACACGTCCACTGGGCTCTTGCACATCGCCTGTTTTGCAGGTGATATCATTCTCCAGCCAGATGGCTGCCTCTTGCACCGAGTTCCCAAATCAATGCACGTGAATCAGAAATCAAACTTCCGCTTCTCAATTACGACCTGGTGTTTCCAAAGTGCCACAGTAGCCACAAAAATGTACTCTGCCTTCCCAGGCTGTTTTTACTAATAGGTACCCTGTGTTCACATCACATACATGCTACTTATTAGAAAATGATGCACAAGAAAAAAAAAATGCTCTCAACTAACAGCCTGACCAATACAAGACAGAACACGTCCCTTTTGGGGAAACCCATTCAGTCTTAAAGCCCATGTTCAGGTTCAGCATGGAGCATGGTTTGAAAGCAAGGGCCTGCAGTTTCACAACCAGCTCAAGCTCACGTAAGCACAGACTGATGAAAAAAAAGTCCAGTCCACCTCCTGTTACACACACTCCTGTGCGCTGTTCTGTCACCTGTAGCAGCTGTGCCGCTTGCTCTTGTGCAGCAGTGCAATTAATGAAACTATACCCAAAAGACAGAATTATTCAGAACATCAAAAGGCAGTTGTGCATCAAAAAAGGGCCCGTGTCTAATGATTCAGCTGTCTGAAACAGAGTTACTGATTGAAAAGACAAGGCATGAAGAAAAAGAAGATGAGAACAAAGAGGGCTGGAAGGCTGTTTATGTGGAGGTGGCTATAATTTAGGTAACAATCTTACAATCAAAGCAGTGACTCACTAGGGGCATTTGAAAGGAAAAAGGCTTGAGGAAAAATGTCTTAAAAATCATTTTACTTTAACCAGAGAAAATTATAAGAAGCCTAGTGGGTTGTTTTGTTCTGCATAGGATTAAGTGTCTTGGAAATCTGAAGGACAACAAAAACGGAGATTCATTCCTGAAGGATAACTCTGGCTGGCAAAGAATAAATTGACTTCCATGCTGAATCAAAGCTGCAGTTCAAATTGAACATGCTTGCAACCTATCAGATTTGCTTTTCTGTTGACATCTGTAGACCTGCCTCTTGTTCATTTGTACAACACAGAGGAACCCTTTATTTATTCTAATAGATGGGGGGACATGCAGAAATGAATTCAATTCTGCCCAGCCATACACGAGTCACAGCTGGTTTAAATGCACAAAACCAGGTAAGTTCTTTTAGGTCAAGAAGTAATTTTTTTTCCCACGCTCGGCGATACCTTGCTCTCCTCCTATCAAGACATGATTTACAATGTAAGGTGTGCTCCATTTGATAAAACCTCGCTCCTTTCCTAGCACAAAGCAAAAACCTGAGAAGTAACATGAACAAACTGTTCAAACATTTGGTCTTTGGACCTCCTCCTTTTATCTGCTCTCAGAATCACAACTATCTGGCAACACAGTCTTTGTTGATTTATTCTATTAATTAAAATGACTGGATCAACAGATTGCTATCACATTTACAATGGCTGTTGTTCCTAAATGGGAACAGAATCGTTTGCCTATAATAATGCTTAAATGCTTTAAAGGCTGCACAGCTTCATCAGTACTTATACACGTTACTATAACAACATTCTTCACCAATACACTCTTTTAAAGCATCCATCAAGTCCACTTGCGTACTGAACTGTAACACATCTCTAGGTCCGGTGTATCAACACCAGAGATAAATCTCCTTTCTCTGAATTCTCTTCTCACTGCAGCAGTTAGTATGGTCAAAAAACTCCATTACATCGGGAAATGTACTTTTTCTGTACACTCAGAGCTTATGGGCCTTAAACTTGAAACACGGGTTAAAAACCCCTCTCCCTCTTTGTACAACGCTAGTTTGCATCTCTTGGTAGCTGATGGTGCCTCACGGAAATGCAAAGCTCTGATAAGTACATTTCAAAGAAATGACAAAAACTGTCAATTCACAGGAAAAATGCACCTCTCTGCAAATCAGATCCATGGTTGTGTGAAGAGATATGTTTATGCAGTAATAACTGAGTTAGCATAGCTTATGAAATTACTGCCTGTCAACTGAGGTACAGCTGTTGAAAACCACCTCTGAACTAACTAGCTTTACTCTGCAGTCAGCAGGAGCAGAAAGCATACAGATGGCCTGTTACCCTATCTCAGCTGAAAGGCAGTAACTTCGTAAAACACACTAACTTCATTTTCTGCATTTGTGCAAACACATCCCGAGAGCTACTGAAACATATATTATGGCTGCCACATTTCCAATAGCGTGGTTCAGTAGCCATGATCTGATTCACATTGTGAAAGACTCTTGCTTACCATTTAAGACGCAAGATTATTCCACCCCTAATTTTCTGTTAAGCAAAAATATGGTGCTCTATTTCTGCAGCTGTTCAGATCTGTTGTGTCAGTAGACTGACTGTGCACGGATACAGACAAGCCCCTTTTCAAGCGGTTTGCTCATCAACATATCTTTATGCTGGGAGATCACAATAGGGTTGCTCTGATCTGAGACAGAAGGCAGTGACAAACTGCAGAAGAGCTCCCTTGCTTCTTGGGTCTTTAATCACCAGTGATGCTCTTCATATCTAGTCACCATTTCAGCCAGCCCGATGGCAAGCAGGGAGCTTGCACGGAATAATGGAATCTACATCCTGCATGGGGATACCACACGCTTGTAATCAATCAGCTTTGCGCAAAGTGTCTGCACTCATGCACAGATCACAAAGTAGTTTTGTTTTATTGATTCACTTGGAAGTTAAATGCGGTATAGTCTGATCACGCCAAGTAGTACCAAAGCATTTTGTTAATTTTTGATAGTACAGCAAATACAGCGTTAGGGCTTCGACGATCAGAACAAAAGTCCCACAAAGACATAACACAGTTCAAAACTAGAACAACAGTCAAGTTTGTTCAAGAAATATCAATGTGTTAACTCTAGAAACAAATTTAATTTCGGAGCAGGTATCAAATGTCCACGCTGCTCTGATTTTACAAATGAGATACTATCTGAATTCCCACATCTGATATAAAGCCAACAAAAGCTGTATCTCACATGCTCTAGCTAATCAGACAGAAATGTAATCGTGTAACTAACACTCCATTCAGATGGGATTTGTAGTGTTTGCAGATCCAATTGCACACAACCCTGGTATTAATGAGAGCAGAACCACAATCTGGATCTGGCACAGAAAGGTCTGTCAGGGAAAATCTGAGGTACTTTGAGAAGACTTTCGGGCCAAAATATACATATGTCTGGTCAATTCTGACCCTCTCCAGAGCAAACTCATAATTCCACCTACTCACAGACAGCAACTGCAGTATGAAAATCCCTCCTACTTGAAAGGAGCTGAAATGTGAGACACTACAGTGTGAGGAGGTAGAAAGTCAGTTACCCCAACCTCCAGTAGCTTTTGGGGTTTGTTTTGTAAATAGAGACTTCTCCCCACCCCCCCTTCAATTTCCTAATGAGAAAATCCTAGCTAGCTAATAAAAACTCTTTTGGAAGAGAAGTGCCATTTCAACGCAAAAGTTTTGGTACCTAATTCCCATGTATGTTTAGGTTCTTTTGAAAATTCACTCTGAATCTCTCTGCTATAACATTTACAGAGACCAGTAATAGTAACACGACACAATAAATGCAGACACGAAAGCAGAGGTTAGTTGGGTGGCTTGTCCAAGTCAGTGGCAGTGTCTTATCAACTGGCTTTCTCTGAATCCTCTATGTTCTGCCTGATCTAGTTTTAGATAGTGGAAGGAACGGGATGATGATTTGAATAACAGTGTCAGCTGCCTTGAAGAGGGTGCAACATAAGCTTCCACTAACATCAGGCCAGCTGTCGATCAAAGGGTCATGGCTATCCCTAACTTGCAGAGTTAGGCAGGGAGATAACTTCCTATGAAGACCATGTGTCTGCTGTAGCCCAAATTCAAGAGAGAAAGGGGAAGTCCTCTTACACCAATGCAGGGACACTCAGCGTATATCCATGAGTAATCCTGTGCAGGCACAGCAGTTCGATAAACACACTGCCGAGTTTCCTGCCTTTATTTAAGTTGCACTATCATGTCTGATGCTTGTGCCTACCTGAAATCCATGTTTGCCTCTCCACCATGTGGTCAGCTCCTTTGGTGGCATATCAATAACAGACACTATGTCTCCCACCTGCAAAAGATCAGCAACATCAGTCACAGCTTGCAATGTGTCTAGGAGGAAAGCGCAATTCAAATAACTGCTCTCGTCAATACTGCGAAAAAACAAAACTTGTGAGCAACTGCACCAGTGCCAATCTTGAGACACCTGCCTGTGTAAAAGCACACTGTGAGGTAGAAGAGTTACGGCATTATACAACATACAGGATACAGCTGTTTATAAGGAAACAATTCTCAAAAGCAGTAGGCTCTCTGCCAAAGGGTACAGAAGTGTTCTGATTAAACTGCAGACATAAGTAAGCAGTGATGATGTAAAACACTTTGGAAAATATTCTCAAGTAGCTGAGCTAATTTTTACTACATGCCCTATATATGTGTACGTAGGCATTGACATATGATGTCTTCTTTCCTTTCACAGCAAAAAGTTAAGAGGTCCCTTTGTAGTTCACAAACTGACCATGAGATGCCTTTCTTAATTAGAAAATGAACAGACGAGAGGTGGTGTGGTGTTACAGCAACAGGAAGGAAAATGACCAAAGAGACCAAAGAGGTTTTCTGAAGCTTTGCTCATTCCCATAAAAAATGTAATACTGCAATAGTTCAAAAGGAAATCAGTATAATCAATACGAAATCTGGCTTGCTAGTAATTAAGATCTGTGTGGCCTCTATAGTAGAAAATGAGATAGGCCAGAGCAGAAGGGACAGAACCTAAATGAATACTGTAGCTAAGCATAGCAAAAATTGTTAACAGTAATGCCAAACTTTTAACAGATGTTTTACATTGATGGACCTCAAAGTGCTTTACAAAGAAGATAACACATCCCCATTTTTCAGATAGGCATAACTGAGACACAGGCAAGTGAAGTGACTTCCTCAAGGGAACAGCAAATCAACAGCAAAGCAGATTTCCATTAAGGAAACTGCTGTCACCACAATGAGCAGAGAAGCCAGGTATTTTCTTCAGTATTGGGGAGCAAATGCCAGTCAGCTGCTTTTGCAATTGCCTCTAAAAAATTAACACTAGCCTAAACATAAAGAGATAGTTTGGGTTAGGGAACAGAGCGCAGCATTGTAGAACAACTGATCATATTCTACTTCTGTTCTGCCAAGGTTTCTCACTGCATTAACTTGGAAAGCCACACGTGCCTTGGTTTCCCCACTTGTATACTACGCCTCGTAACAACTTGTTGGACTGCCTGACAGTTGCAAGGCCAAGTTAGCCGGCTGGTGCAGAGCTGTAAGATTTACAAGCAGGGAGTGGCATCTTAGTGCTTTTATTAATACTGAGACACTGACAAACAGCCTGTATCCCGTACTGCACGCATTTTAACTTGGACGATAACACACCCACATGTCTTTCTGATTATTGCGGTTCTTTGGTGTACACTAATAATTGCCTTGATTTTGAATATGAACAAAACCCTGGCAGCACTAGACTATCACTATTATTTTTACTTCCTGCGCTGCATGCTAAAAATGTGATCACAAAAAATCCTTCAGGCACTAACTGTTTTCCTTTACATTTTTTTGTAGAACGCTGTGAATACTCCATTGCTAGTACCACTGCACATAAACAATCAGAGCATAAAATGCCGCTTTCTGGGTAGAATAGACAAGAACCAGATAGATACCCAAAGACTTCCAGGGTCTGATCTTCCAGATCTTTGCTCCACAGCAGCTCCTACTCTGCATCACGTAAAATTTTCAGAACGATTTTAGATTGTCACCTGCCCTTTAAGAGCCAAACTCTTTGACAGTCTGGTTCTTTACTTTTTGTGGGAGCAGAAGCTCTTAAAAATGGTTTTAGACACGGACTTGCTAACAGGAACACAGGTTGTGTAAACTGGCCAATGAATAATTAAAGTGGCATGTGTCCACATACACACATATGTGGACAGTTTTCCTGAACAGATACAACATACTTTAATACACTCTACGGTATGAACTATGCAGGGTCTGCTGCGGCTCTGAGACCAGGCTGGCGTACTTGGCAGTATCTGTTTAATCAGAAGATACTAATGCCAACTAAAGCTATATTTTAAAGATGACTGAACTCCTCCCTGTAACCAACCCATTGCAAATTGAATATTTAACTGAATCTTCTAAGCTTCACCTCACAAAATATTCTGAAAGTGTCCGAATATATCCCTGATGCGCGCACACACACAGAGTCACACACGTTACACTCTTCTGTATATGACAACAAGGAATGTAAGCTCCTTTAATTATTTACCTCAAAGGACAGTTCGTCTGCTGCTTGAGCAATATATCTCTTAATAACATGGGCCGCAGCAATAGCAGGAACGTTAATGGATGATTCCTCATGGACTAGCAGGTGATTCCCCTTGTTATCAATCTGAAATAAAGAGCACAGGAGACTGTGAGGCAGCTGAGGACAAGTGAAGAGGCATTTTATTGGTGCTCATACATGGCAGAGGCTTCAAGCTGATTCACAGAGACAGCACAGCTTGGGGGCCCCCCGAGGAGAGCAGCACGGAGAGACAGTGGAGGGCACAGCACACACAGAAAGGAAGCGCAAGAACGATTCTTAAAGAGTATTTCAGAAGGTCCTAAGTCCCCATCCAACTAATGAGAAAAACGCTGTATTTGTGCATCTTTGCGCACAAAGAGTAACACAATCGCGAATGTTTACACCTCCCTTTAACACCAAATCGTATTATTTTCCTGAAGTACTTAAAATGACAATACGAAAGTGCCTACAAAAATTCCCTACAAGATGGAATTAATGCTCAAGAAGAGGCACTGAGGTAGGGAGGAAATGCTGTCAAATCAAAAACTAGTGTCACTTTCAATTTTCTCCCACCCTTTTATTTCTTTTTTTAAGAAAACATGACTCCCACCCCTTGCTGCAATCATCAGCCTACTTTCAAAATTCCTAGATTTTTGTGCTCGTGTAAAATTTTGTACGATTCTCAGTCAATTGGAAAGGTTCTTCTGTATTGCATGTGCAATAGGTTTGCTGTAATCTCTAGGTCCACTGTGTTGCTGTAAATTCTACAGTTTCATTTTTCTCTCTAACTTCCTTCCTCCCTTTGTGCTGAGAAGGTTTCCAAGCTTTTTCTCATCCCAAAGCATTTCAGGGTGAGGAGGATATCAGCGGGGAAAATTGCAGGAAAATGCACTCAATCCTTATCACAACCATTTAAAAATGAATTGCAACAGTCTAATAATAGTAGTTTCTATTCCTGGTGTGCAGCAATATCATCAGGCAATGGAAAGACACACATAACTCTATCCAGACTAATCAGCAACAGCACCGCTGACACAGACAGGTGGCCTTGATCACTTAGCCCCATTCTTCCCTGCACGCGTTGCCCAATAAGGTCTATTGTTTAAGATGGTAGAAGACCATTAACAGAGAAACCAAAGCTGCAGCTGCAATTCACAATATACAAACAGTGCCACTGCAAGCACAACGTAGGCTCTGTTGAGCAGTTTAACCAACAGTGATGGCAAACAGGAGCAGATAACATTTATTGTTTCTGTAGCTATCGCAAGGAAAAATTAAAGAAAAAAAAAAGAGGGCAGGCAAACACCATAACTGAAACAGCTCCAATAGTTTTAGAAACTTTCCACAGTTGCAGCCTTGCCTTGCCAAAAAGGAGCCTAAGAATGCATGTGCTTTCTGCAGCCTGTTGCTCAGAGACTTTGGCAAGGAACTGGACTTTCCCAGGCGGTCCACCGACCCAATCGCTGCTTCACTAGAACTGCCACCTCCTTTTATTTGCGAATATCAGCAGAATGATACGTCTTTGGGTGGCAAAATCCAAGCAAGAGGGGAAAAAAGCTTCTATATTCTTAACATTGGACCTGATCCTGTTTGTTCTATACCTTTTGTGGCCGCCTATATGCTGCTAATAGGGGAATAAAGCTCTTAGGATAGCATTTCAGTGACACCAATAGGTCTGGAAGGATTATACCTCTTTCTGGAAAGGCAAGAGAGCACATTTGTGGCTTGCTCTGCTACTAAGGTCAGGAAAAAAAGAACAACCTGAGCTTCATACTGTACCTCCATCCATGTGAGAGCAGGCCCACAGTTTATCTTGTTGCCTGCGATGGCCGAGAGACGTGACAGGTAAGCCATCAGCATCTGGGTGACAAGCTGGAACAGAAAGAAACAGACATACAGTTTTTCTGTTAATACACCATAGTTTGGAGAGACTTCTTCAGACTTGGAGAGACCATAAATTATCCATTGGCACAGGCAAGCATTTAGAAATATATTCCCTTTTGCAAGGAAATCTGTCATTTGGAGAAGGACAGCAAACTGCGTACAGTGTTACAATGATTACACACACACACACAAAAAAGCATAAAGCAGCAGCTCCCTCTGAAAGTAATAACGTTATTTTTATAAGATATGTAGATTTTCATAATTTCCCTTGTCAAGATACCTTAAATCTAAAGCCTTCCTCTCAACATGAATTTCACAAACAAACAACTCATTTGTATTATGGCCACCAAACACATCTGAGAACCATTTAGCGTAACAAAACACTGGCTGCCATTTCCACCCACTTGCAAACCCTTAAGAACGTGGCAACTCAGACCCCTTGGCGAAAGAGAAGAGGGTTTAAAAAATAAACTTAGCAATGTCCCTTCTATAACAGTAAACTTGCTTTCATTAAAGAGAAGCTAGTGAGGTCTTTCCAAAGCTTCACAGCGACCGTGTCATAAAGCAGTATTGTAGCCCAGAGTTTGCAGGACTGTTTAAAACATTGTTCTCCTCAACCATCTGTTCAAATGTGGTCAATTCAAAATAAAAAATATAGTATGAGACACCACACAGCTGCAGAATTACATTTCACAGAGCAGTAGAGCTGTTCAACATCTTTACATCTTCTGTGCTTACAGACATAATGCAGATTTTCAGGTTCATGCTATAAAGTACATATTAAATCAGTTGTACAAATAAAGATGTAAGAGATAGGAATGCCTAAAATAACTTAAAAATATAAACCCAGGAATTCATTATCCTGAATAGTGCTGCTTCTGCTGAATTTAAGAGCCTAGAAGCTTTAAATTCTCTTCAGAAATAGTCTGCATTAAGCCAAAGCAACTAATAAATCAGTTTCTCTGATAAGCAATGAGACTGGATTATCAATTTCCTTTATATTGAATGGCAAAAGCCCTGTAGACTTCAGTGGGGTACTGATTTTGGCCATTGTGTGTTGTTCTAAAGCAATCAATCCTCACCCGCTCAGCACTGCAAGAACACAGATTCTGATTTATAGATCCCGGATGGATTCTTCTTTGAATGCTTGGAATGGCCTCAATTTCCTCATTTCCCTTTTCGGCTACACATCCCGTGAGCAGGCAACATCAGCCTTCCAACAGAGCATGTCAGATTTTTTCCATACTTGTGCTTGATGGTAGGGGGCAAACATACAACTACAGGTCCCAGAGGTAAGTGACCTGTGAAATGAAGCAATGGGCACTGTCTGCCACCGTGATACACGCTCTTCCCACAGACAGACCGAGGCCAAACAGTTTTGTTATGCTCTACTGGCTCAGATAACCTCTGTGGCCATGCATTACATTGCCTTCCTCTCCACATCTTCTGAAATGATGCAGTCAAGATGCACCTGCTACTTTCTAGAAGATTATTTTGGACATGAATAAATCTCTAAATTATCAACAGACAAGAAGCCGAAGGAATTCCAGCTCACCGTATTCCAGGCGAAGACAGTAAGTCAAGAAATGAAAAATACCCCCTACTCATTTAGGAAACACCCCCATTCTTTAAGCTTTTTAAAGACCCTTTAAATAATGCACTAATGCAAATGCTCTTAAAAAACAGATTCAGTAATTTTCAGTTTATAAATATAAGCCTAGCATTCCAAATGGTATTACTCTTGCAGTGCTGCAGCCCTAGAACAGCATGATTTCCTAGGAATGTTAAGTTGCTAACATTAAGTCAGGAAATATCCACGTCATTGAAAAAGTTTCCAAAGACACAACAAAATTCTTATCTAAGGTACTAACAGGACAGCTTCTTTCCTGACACTCTCAGTAACCGTTCCACACTTAGCAGCACATTAATTCATATGAACTTGCAGGCATTTCTCTTTAGATCACTGAAAATAAGGGTAGAAAACACATACTGATCTTATTACTAGGAATCAATTTCCAAATGTAACCCAGGCCACATTAAAACTACTTTGTACATACTTGAAAATATCTTCCAATCCCTTGCTGGTGACTGTGCTTTAAATGTTTACAGAGCTGATAATTTACCTCCGGACTGTCCTTCAGGGCATCGGAGCGGGGTAGCTCGGAGAGCTGGGAGAAGCGCCGGTCATAAATACATAGGTGAAGATGTTTATCAAGTACTCTGAAATCTTCATAACTCCGCTTCACGATCCAGCTCCTCCCCTGCATAAACAGAAAAAGAATCACACTTTTATAAGCTCCTCACCAATTCGGGTTAGATGAAGAAAACGAAAGTTTGTGCAGAAGTAGCAGACAGTTCTGGCCATCTTTCTTCTCAAAGCATTTGAAAATGATGAAAGTGCCTTAGTAGTGTTTTCATGTTTTAATTTGTAGACAGCCATACAAGCCCAAACCAGCTGTTAGTGTTCCTCTTTTAATTATTTAACCATGGGTTTATATGTGGCCCAGCATCATGAGACCTCTCCAAAGCTTTTAACTTCCACCTGTCTTACAAGGATTTTGTAGCATTTTCACACACGAGGTGTCTTTGCACAAATGTAAATTACAAAATGGTTGCATAAATAGCGTGAAATTAGATTCTACACAGATAGAAGAATATACATCCAGGGATCTGAAGGCAGAATTGAAGCTTGCAAAATTTTTGTCAGACGCCCCAGGCAAATCTTCAGCTGAATTAAAAAAAACAACCTATGATGAGTAACACTAGCTGAAGATTTACTCCTGAATGCATGTCATTTCCCCAATTAAAATATTGACAAGATACATACTGCTTCAGGGGACAAGGAAGGGACCATGGCAGCACAGCATAATTTGCTTTGTGAGGCTTTTAATGACTACTTCTAAATGCTTCATGGCCTATTATGATCAATAAAAAATGTTGTAATAATGCAGCAGTTTACAGGTCAAAGCACTTTATGAACAGTCATTAATCTTCTCAATACACCCGTGCAGCCCCTAAAATGGGGCTATTCCTGGTTTACAGATGTAGACACTCACTCAGTGACCACGGACCTTCACAAAGCTTCCCCACCTTCTATTTCGAGTGCAAAGTGCTTTTTCAGTCTTTCTTTCCTAAAATCAACGGTACGGCCATATTTAAAAAGAAAAAGAAAATCTCTATCAGCATTACACACTCCACATGCAGTTCTCTCCCTTGGGAAAGGATGAGAAAACCAACAAAGCACGCAACAGATGTTAGCCACGCTGTACAAGTCCAGGTGCTCCTATAGCATAGCAATGCTAGCAGTGCAAGGACTCAAAAGATGTCAGAGGAAGGAATTAGATCGCTCCAGGTTACACGGCCACTCAAAGGCAGGGCCAAGGATTAAAAGCAACAAAGGGATGCCTGGCAACCAGTACCAAAAGCAGAGAAATGCACGGTATAAGAAGGGACACATCACCGGGGAAAGTAGCTGCAAAGCGTGATCCCAGGCGGGCTGTAGGTGGCTGTCGCAACTACACCTGATGCCCTCCTTGCTTGGGATACGAAAAAAGCATGGCTTACTCCAACTTCTCAATCACGCTATATTCATTTGTTTATCAGGAAAGTTCTAAGCATCACTTTTATATTAATATGCAAAGCCTGCAAGGCAATCGTAAATGTAAAACCTACAATCCAGCATACTAGCTATTTTCTGTCAAATTTATTTAGGACAACTCCAGACCGTGTACTGCGCCCATAAACTCTGCATTCGTATCACAAGAAATCACCCATTTTTCACAAGCCTACAAAGAGGGTACCTACAGAGGACATAAATGCTTTGTAATTTCTCTAAGTTATGTCATTTTACTTTTCGTCTAAAGGAGAAAAACAAGAACAGGAGTGCAAGTCTAATTATCTTCAAAAAGATGACAGCCTTTCCCATTTCTCCATCTTTTGCAATTAAGTGGTTCTTGCTCTCTTGATAAGTTGCTAGTATTGACCTTCAGCTGAGCAAGGTTTAGTCACCAATGTAAGAAACAACAGGCTGAGAGATCGCTTCAATCCTTTATTTGCTTCTGCCCGCTGCACTTAACAGGACATTCCAATACAACCTTGTACGTGGCCCACATAACTAAAAAACCTATTTGTCAAATGATCGTAAATCTGACATTAATTCCACGATATTTTAATTTTAAATGTTGGACTGTAGATTCCCAGTCTCTTTTTATCATGAATTAAGACAGTAAGAGTTGAATTTACAAGACAGGAGTAGTTGGGGTCAGCAAACTACTGGTCCATGCGACAGGGTGTGCAGGATCAGCTGTGGAGAGAACGGGCTATCCAGACAGCATTCTCCTTGCTTCTGATGAATCCCATTCTACACCATGACAGTAACGAGCCTCCTAATAGCTAGCAAGGAAGCTGATTAACGAGCAGGGACAGCTTACCTCGCGGCAGCAGTGGCGTTTCTTGCCCCACCATCTCTCTGGGAGGTTCTGCCCGCGCTGCCCGACGACTCGCGGAGCAAGCACCGAGCCGGCACGGACCAAGCGCGGCGTGGAAAGGTAACCCCGAACCACCGCTCCCGTACCTTCCAACTGCAGCCGTTCGGCAGCTGCTAAGCAACCAGCCGAGCTTTCCCTGCAGAAGCAGCAGCAACCTCCTCCATAAGAGGGGTTTGCGCACATGCCAGAACCGCTTTCGCCATTCCTGGGTGAAGCCAGCCCAACGCCTGCAATCACAGCCCTGGGTGTCAGGCTCTTGTGCAAAAAAGGATGGCAGGAGACTTGTGGGAACGGCACAGCCCGTCCTTCGGTCGCGTTCAGAACGGCTGTGCGTATGATGTGTTAGCACAGAACGCAGTTTCGGGAGCGATGAGACGGATTTCCACCCAGCAGAAAGTTATTCCAACACCCTAAATGGGAGTATTTCCTAAAACCCTCCAGTTTTAAGTCTGCCGTTAACTAAATTAAAGAAGCATACACGCTTCAGGTTGTTCTAAAAGTTGTATGAAGCAAAGTTTTTGCAGACTAGGAGCCTGACTGACAAAGTTTTAAGCAAAAGCAAGACAGCCATATTTACAAGGGGTGCAATTAACTTTACAGGAAGGAACCATCGCAGCAATCTAGGAAGGAACTGTACAACATTTAGCCATTCCCCTCAGATCTCCAGGACAAATCACAAGAAAGGAAAGCCTAAATTTTCTCAACTAGACTTCCGGAGTTGCATAGCCAAAGCAGCAGAAACAACAGTGACCTCCATCAATATCAAAAATACTACAACGTTTCACTACATCAATATAAAAAGTGTACATCTTGCTCCCATTTCCTGCAAATTCTCAAGTGCCAGAAGGGTTTTGCAAAAGGGTTCTTTTTTTAATTTAGAGAGTTAATAAAACAGTAGAAACAAGTAAGTGACTGTTAAGTTGGTCTCATGTTGTCAACTGTGTTTTATAGCAAAGCTAAACATTACTGGTGCTTCGGGCACATAATATCCATAAGGCAAAAATGCCCTCTTCACATTTTTGATTATTTCTATAAATTGTTACTCAAATAAACTTTTGATCACTCTCTAATTTTCCAGTTCAGTAACTACTGTTCCATTCTTTAATTACTGATGGTCCTGATTTAGAGAAGCACGTGCTTAAATCCCATTCATTTCAATGGGACGTTAGAACAGAGGTGAAGTTAAGCACACAGTCAAGTGATTTCCCGGATTCAGACCTTCAATTACAAACCTGGGTATGACAAATTTCATTAAAAAAAAAAAAAGTCTCAAATGAAGATTTCAATAATGCCATAAAATAGTTTCATGATCTTTAAAAGGAAAAATTGACCACTGACTTAAAAAAAAAAACCCTCATGAACAAAATCAAAGTATTTTTTGGAATTTCATTTTACGGAAATGTTCACAATGAAAAGCATCATGACAATTATGAATTTCTCACAAAATGGAAAATCTGGGTTCATTCCTACTCTTATTACTGTTTGATCTGTTCTCCTTTACTCTTGCATGCTGTGTAGGATTAAGTGTATGATGAAAGCCTGGTGAGATTTCAGCATGCTGCACAGTGCTACTTATTTTTTTCCTATTATGAAAGCAAGAAGAAATGTCATGCTAAAAAAAATTATTAGAGATTACTGAACTGATGATTTAATTTCCACTGAGCCAGAGATTTGAACCTTCCATTATTAAAACCATTATACTGAGATCGCAGATCATAAAAAGCTACCCAGGCTTCACATTGCAGGAGACAAGATTCAGAGGGACAAGGATTCAGAACCCCAGCTCCACGAACAATATTTTTAGCTTTGCTGGTCAAATGGCCTAAGGAGGACGACATGCAGCCATAGCCAGGAGTTTACATACTCCCTCAAGCACAGCTGATTTGGTGATACTTCAAGTGAGCAGCGGTATCACTGCCCGTTCCCTTTCTTTCCAAGCCCAACACACAGCATGACAATTGCAGCTCACTGACAGTTTGTTTCATTACTAAAAGACATTACTTTTTGCAGTACTGCTTGCTTACTGTCGGACTGGGAAAAGCAAATTTAAGAGGAGGGTATTTTAAAACATCCTTTGCATTTTCATTCCCACAGGTAAAAAAACCCACCTTTGCTCCACCATCTCGTAATCCCTTCAACTGACCAGTACAAAAACGTTACTCATTTCTAAGAGGAGCTCCCATAAGCTCCAGGCCAGTTCCATACAGGAATATTTTTATGTGGACTTAACTGTTTTCACTTGGGACCTGGCAAGAAGCAATTTTTCCCCTGTTGTGTACTGAACAATCAATGGCTTACTCAGAGGCATCCAGCTAACACGAAAGAAGTTGGTCTGTTGTCAGTATTTGTGATACGGTCCCTTTACAAAACTGATATGCTGAAATTTTATAATAAAGTTTTACAGATCTCCTCTCCCCACTATGTAAGAAAAAGTAAAAGACTATGTTTCCAGCTGAATCTGTCTCCATCTGTGCAGAGAGGACTCCTTTTTGTCCATCAATGCCTCTTCAAGCCAGACAGGGTGCTACCGAGTTCCAGCACGCACGACTTTCCTGTCCCACGGTCCGAGTATGTTTTCTCTGTAGCACCTAAGATTTATTTATTTTAAGACAGGGAAAGACCTTTCTTTTCTGGTTCAAATGCTTATTTCCTGAGAGAAATCACATGGATGCTCTCATGAACCTTACCAATCCAACATGGAGATCGAGACCAGAAAATGAGATGAAAGTATATGGCAAAAGTCACTTCGGTTTGACCCTACAGTAAGAAAACACCACGTATTAAATAGCTGGAAAAATGCCAGCATCCACCAGCAGAGTTTAACTCTGCCATGTGGGTGACTTTTAGAGCTGTCTGGGTCTTGGGTTCTGTATGTTATTCCAGCATGACCCTTCAGCCCTTTTTTTATTTCAAGTCACACTGGAAAATGGCTTAGAAATTTAGTCAAAACAGAAAACAAGACTGATAAAATCCATCACTTAGAGCTTACCCAGGAAGTGTTTTTAGCTGGTGCCATAGATGGCTTTATCTAAGCTTAAGTTTGTTTACCAAAACGTCCTGGATGATTTCATGACTTCTGGTGTATTATTATAACTTTAGGGAAATTATAAATCTTTAAAACTTAAAGGGAGTTTGCACTAAGGCAACATAAAGCTACTTTATTTCTGAACGAAAGCGTACACTCAGCAGTGGAAGGCTTTTTGGCTAGCACGCTTCCAGGTCTCACCTTGAAGTCACGGATGGGTGCTCGCTTTCATTGCTCCTGGTACTACCCATCAACAGGAGTTTATTCCTTCCCACCACAGGGTGGGGAACACCCGTATCACGGCTTTTCCTTAAGCTGGAAGACATTTGCATTAGCTTAAGCTCACTGATGTATAAATTTTACTTAGCAAACATTAGCACTTGCTCCCACGACCCTTTCAGCTGGGCAGTGATGAGCGCTCAGCACAGCAACAGCTACAGGGAGGGACAGCCACGTCAAGAAGACGTCTGCTCGCTTCGGGGGTTGACCCAGCTTAGAAGATAGCATCAACAGCTTCCAGCGGGATACCCATTCTGCTGCCAGGCACATACTTCTGATGAGAAGGAAACAAAATATCTGCAGGAGGGACCTTTAAATAAGGTGAAAACGATGGAAACGCTAAAACTTCAGCACTCCACCTGGAATCACAGGAAACGGACACGAGAGACCGACTACCACAAGATGAAGGGAACATAACGTACAAACAGACCGCGAGGGAGAAGGCAGAGGAGAAAGTGTAGTCTCTTTGTGTGGTGAATCCTTAATAGCCTTATTCCACAGAATAAATTAATCTCTTTCAGCATTAATTATCAGTTTATTATCAATTAATTGCAATCAGCAGGAAAAAAGAGATTTTAATGGAAACGACTGCAGCTTTTCGCCCCTAAAAATTATACTTCCTTGTGCTCCCTGATTCCAATTACAGATAGGAACACTAAACACACACATGGGGACACGAGGCTGCCCAAGACCTGGTCTGAATGACAGCAGTATTATCCCTGCTTGATCTGTCCGATTTTGGAAAACTCCCCACGATCAGGTATATGCGGCTTTCTGGGTGCTAAGCTGAAATAAGCCATGACCTTCCAGTGGTTTCTCTGTCACTCAGAAGAGCAGCTTTGCCAGAGGCATTCAGACAGCAGGCAAATATTTGGCTCAGGCTTTGGTGGCAATTGGTTTTGTACAGATACAGAGAGATAAGGGCATGCTAAGAAGACCTAACGCAAACACACCGTGTGTACAGCATTTGAAATCGTAACAACGATTTTTCCAACAACAAGGTTTTTCCTCCCACGAGAAAGCCTACTTCTGAATGGCAGGCTGACAGACACCTAATGAACTTGAAACAGGATTTACAACTCTCAACATGTGAATGAAATCCCCTGCTCCCCTGACATCTTATAATTTAAACAATTCAATATCAATCAACTCTTTAGTAAAATTATACCATAAGAGCAGCAGGTCACAGAGAGACACAGGGGTGAAAGGGAGGGCGGCCACAGCATGGGGGACTGCTTTTCTACACTTCAGAAAATTAAAGTAATAACGCAACATGAGCTTACAGCCACAAAAGAAATACTTCAAAGCCACTAACAACTGCTAAGTAACGGGAACTAAAATACTACCGTCTTACAGGTAGTGGGGCAATGAGAGAATGCATACATATTTATAAATGATTATGTGGACATTGCACATATTTAAATACAATACCCTCTTTACCCTGTGCCCCAAATGTGCTATAATCTACTCAGCACTTAACCACAGAGAAGAAACGATGTTTCATCAAAGTAAGCAAGCACCACTATCCTTTAAAACAAACCAAACAAAAAACCTCTTTGAAAATTACTTGCCTGAGGTTAGTAAAACAAAACAAAACAAACTTTCAAAATGACTTGCCTGCGGTTAGCTGCAGCAACAGTAGCTTAGACAGATATAGATCTCAATTTTCTTAAGTCTCATTTCTTGGGCACATCACTGAAGCAAACAGCTGACTTCTTAAATGTTAGGGTTTGTTGTTAAGTGACCAAAGCACATAAGCTTTAGTTTGTTAAAACTAATTGCCAGGAAGAAAAGATTTTGTAGGTCCAAACCTAAGAAACTGTGTTCGAAAAAAAAAAACTCAAAACCCCAGTTATGGTTGCTACACAACAGGAGACACATCTATCACATCATTTACAAAATAACCGAAACTTAGAAGCGTGGAAATAATTAAAAACATGCCGTATCTGACGATGCTTCCATTACAGACCCCTTTATCTCGACACCCCAGGATGAAGCAAAAGATGTTAACGGTATTTGGAAAACACCACTAAAGATCGTAAGAAATGCCCTGCTGGGCCAGGCTGGTGGCTCACCTACCCCCGTACTCTGCCTCCAAGAGCAGCAGTTGGAGATGCTCTTTCCTGAAGACACGTGTGAGCTTGGCCGCTCCTGCAGTCCATTCCCCTTGTATCCCTCCCAGATCTATCAAAGGATGCCAGAGGGAACCTCTCTGCCCACTCCTGCTCCTTTGGGTAGAGTTACAGAGGTAAAACACATGAACATTTCAAGGAAAAAGGTATACGTGCAGGTATGTTAAAGAAGTAGCTGACCAAAACTCAAGGAAAGAGGTTAGAAGGGTGAAATGTTATTTAGAAAGCACAAGAAACAGAAGCAGATTTGGAGAAGTTTTGTTAACAGAGCTGGAGCTGTAGCCACAATGGAGAAATAGATGCTTTTTTGGCAGCTGCACACATCGGTTTTAAAAAGAAACATTGAAAAGCGGTGCCAAGACCCAGGAGATGAAACATTGAAGACAGGCCATCTTTAATATCTAATATCCTTAATGGGGTCTTTTAAAAAGGTAAACCACAAAGCTTGAAGTAAATACAGTATTTTAAAATCACAGATCAGTTAAAAAAAGCATCATTAGAAAACCAGAAAGTCGGTTCCTTCTTATCTGACAAAGCCTGAGCCCTTGACTGCAAACTTGCTCTACAGTCTCTAACAATATCGGTTTGCAATTACGCTTAATGTCTACGTCCCACAGCCTGTCTGCACGTTTGCAGCTTTTCAAGTTTGGAGGCTACCAGCCCCTGCCAAGGAAGTGGAGAACTCCGGAATTCACAGCAGGTCTACGATGAACTGATTCTGAGTTGTTTCACACTTCAAGTGTAAATTTTGCTCAACGAGTTGGGACCTCAGCGTTTGCTGAACTAGGTCAGTTTATCACGGGTTACACAACACATAGTGACAAGAAACACCTGCTTGATGGTTTTTAGCAAACTCGAGGCACAAATCTGCTCTGTAATTCTAGGAAAGCCCTAATGAATATAACGATTTAATGAGCAAGCTCAATCCACGTTCCCCCTGAGAATTCTGCCACCGATTGCTCTAAAACAAAACTGATTTTTAATTTAACATCCAGTCAGTTATAAATCCAGTTGGGCAAAGAACCTCTAGTTATTGAGGAAGACACTGGCATTTAACACTTCAGCATTTCTTATTACCGAAACAACTCAATTACCAATTTTCTTTACAAAGTCAGAGTTTAACCAAACTAGGTGCACTGACATGGGGTATAACTTTTGAAAACTTTCCGGATTGCGTATTTGGCCACTTTGCTCAGTGACCATAAATATTTGCTGCAAACAATGAAAATGATGCAACTTTGATTTACCACCAAAGCATCTTTACACACATGCTATTTATTTTGATGTGGTTTCTGTACCTTGAGAGTATCTTTTTTTAAAATATTCTTTACTAACCTGCGTTGGACATTTTATGTCCAATGAATCTGTTGTTTGGAAGTGTAGATGCTCTTCCAAGGCCTATGAACTTTATCTGCATGCAAGTCGTTCAGGTTTGAGACATCGTGACCGAGAACCTTGTCTTTCTCCTCATGCTTGCTGAGCCACCTAACATCTGACATTACTTGTTGATCAAAGTAACTTTACAGCCTGCAGAGGATGATACTGGATGAAACTGCTTTGGATTATCTGTGCCAAAGGGCTGTCAACTTTCCCAAGTAAACAGGCACTGTAATATTGCTATTAAAAAGGCGTGCACGTTAAACTTCTCTATAAGGAATAAACATCAAGGCAGCTAAGAAAAACAGGAACATCCACCACAATCCCCCTCTTATTTTGGATTTGAACCAAGCCCAGCTCTTGGAGAAGTTGTAAAACAAGTAAAACTGTAGACAAACGGCTCCTCTGCAATGCATTTACACTTGCTTGGTTACGGGGTAGGATTCAACGTCTCTTCAGAATAAAGCCAACTGTCCTCTTCAATTTGCGGCCGGGCGCAGCCTTGTCTACAAAGCACCACATGACAATCAGAAGCCCTGCCAAAATGCATCACTTACAGAAAGAAACCATAATCGTTATCCTGTCCTCTTGGATTTCAACAGTGATTTTCACTTTTGCTTCAGAGCTAAGTAGAATACAATTTGGATACAAGAAGATTGATGTCTCTAATTCAGAGCGTGCTTTCTGAAGGCAAAATGCCCAAAGGACACATTAACAAACTACCATATAATTGTAAAAACTTCTGTTGCTTAAAAAAAAAACTTTCATGTGATACTGCATTTTGTTCTGAGAAATAATTTTCCCTCTTGCTCATTATCCCTTCCTAGATCCTGGCTACACTGACCATTCACTTCAGCTGGTAGGCTTCCATCACAGAAAACCATCTGAAGAGCACACGAAAGCAGCAGTTGCCATAGATCACTCCCTGTTCCCCCCCCCCAAATAACTGCACAGCAGCTCAGCCCAGTGCAAGTCCGATGAACTGGTAAGGCTGCTATCTTGTGGCGATCACTTTCAGATACCCTCTTTCCCCAGTAAAAACCACCCTCAAATAAATTCACTAGACCATTTCTGTGCTAGATTTTATAGTTGAAGCCATTAATACAGAGCACAGTGAGCCTCCATCTTTGGTATACTGAAGGGACATCTTGAAATGCACCTCAGTTTGCACCTGCTGAAGGAATGTGCTTCAGCACACGAGAGTTCCATGACAGTATTTCTCTCTGCAGTGTCACTCAATAAATCAATCATTCAATTCAAAATCCATGCACAGCTAGAACCCTGTTATTGCATCTCAAGCATCCAGAGTCAGGAACAAGAACGAACTATGCTGACGTCGTTTCCCTTCATGATACATATTTAAACAGAGAAAAAACCCAGAGCGAGCCATGAATGGAGAAACTAAATACCAAAGTTTAAGAACTACAGCTGGTTTTCATCTCTTGTTACCAGGGGATAGATTTACACACAAGAGTACTGAAGCCGCTCTGTGGCTGGGAACAAAGGACAAGTCCCATCAGCAGGGCAATGAAACCCCAGAGCCCCGATGACACACGGATGCCACCGCAGGTCAGCGCAATGCTGCTCCTGGACTCTTTACAGCCTCCTGCGCAGCACCGAAGACAACAGCTAACTTCTGCATTTCCATCCCACAGTCCCAAAGAGCACCCGTATGCTGCAAATGGCCAAAGTAAGCAAATGGCACGGCCCTTGGAAGTCGTCCTGCTGGCGCATCTCCTCGATCCCAGCGCAGACATCCCGCCGACTGCCCGACTGTACGCTTCGGAACAAAAGGCAGCAAAGACAACGAGACAAAAGTCCTTTTTACCTCAAAACTGCTACTTCTACTGTCTAAACCGCTCGTGTGAATTAACGATCACAGAGCTACATACAAATCCCATGATGAACAAGAGGGCATGGTGCAATACGCTTTTCAAATAGGAAAAGGACACAGCACACCACAGTGTTAATCCTGTTTGATGGGAGTGTTGCCCTACCCAAACCAGTGTTCTGCAGCAAAACTCCAAAAACCAGTCATACCCTTGTCTGTAATGAATATTATCCCAATTAATTAATGAATTTATCCTTTAGTATTATCATAACAGCTACAGGGTAATAGATGTTAATTATGCAGTTCTTAAAGGCTTTGAATGCAAATCAATACCTTCTCTCTCTCCCCTACAGATGCTAGTTTACTTCCAAAGAGCCTGGAACAGACCCAGCTTTTTCAAAGATACTACACCTTGGCAGCACTTTGGCATCGCCTGAGCTTTGAACGCACCCCAACAGCACTTTTCAGGCTGCTTGCCAGCTTCATACATTCTTTATTAATCCACATTACTATTGTCACTTCATTTTTATTTATCACTGCTGAGAGCAGAAGGCATGTAGTATATGACCTAAGATCAACCATTCGAGCACAGAACACCAAGTGATGGATTAGCATTGTAGAAACAAGGATTTTAGTTGCTTTCTTTTGACTAACGTGAAACAGCCCTCCTCAACCGAGAAGTGCTTAGGACAGAGGTTTCAACATCTGTGAGCATCTGGAAGGATAGGCTAAAAATATTCAACCCATAAAGGCCTATGGTCAGGTTTTAAAAAGGTTTTGGGGGACTTACAAATAAATGCCCAGTATCACAAGAGGGATTTTCAAACAAGCATGTGAGGTACCTAACTCTCATGGGCAAACTTGTCGGTGGAAGTTACATTTCTCTAGGCACTTTGTTGCAGTCATCTTCAGGCAAGCGGTACCCAGTGTCAGGAAAGAAGTACAGAAACCAAGCTGGGGGGGGAAAGGCCATGACGGCGACCAGCATTTTAACGCATTCTAAAGCAGAGTCACTTTCCTGAGCCCTTCTGAGCAGACAAAGCTTTAGGACATACCGAGGGTCCCTATGTGCAGTTTGTACAAAGCAGCTAGTGTGCTATGAAATCAGAGCGTACCCTTGCAGTTCAGTGCATGTTCATTTTACACCTGCTTCAGTTTAGCTGCACCACCACCAAGGTATTCCACCACCCGTGGGGTGGATTTCATCCAAGGTAGGTTTTCATCCTTGGTAGGACTCATCCAGCAGCTACACGGACCCTAGACCTCAAGTGGAAGAGGGGGGTGA
Organism: Buteo buteo; assembly: GCF_964188355.1. Classification (NCBI taxonomy): domain Eukaryota; kingdom Metazoa; phylum Chordata; class Aves; order Accipitriformes; family Accipitridae; genus Buteo; species Buteo buteo. Next base: position 3,247,300 of record NC_134179.1, on the reverse strand, counting down.
GAATGCATGGGTAGGGGCAGGAGACTGCAGCCACACTGCAATAGGCATAACGTGAAACTTTACCTGAATTCACTATTCAATAAAAGGACACAGGAACTGCTTTTGTTTAGCAAAATCTTCTTCAAACAACAAAGGCAGAAAATTCTATATTAAGAAAGGAGAAGCAGGTTAACACATATTCTAAAAACAAATTTTGCATTGGGTAGGATCCAGCTTTGATGGTCCACATAGGTATATCTCATTATCAAAGATGAGACCAGCTTTTCCTCTCATTTTTTTCCTTTTTTTTTTAGTATGTATATAAAACACACACAAGTATGTATTTGTGTGTGAGAACTTGTCCCTTGGAGTCATCTGTTTAAAGAACTGTAGCTTTTCACCAGCGGAATGTTAGTAGAGCTTACTCCGTAACTGTTCTCCAGGTGTTTGAGCTTCAATCACACAAGACGAAACTATTAATATATTAAAGAACAAGTCTTTAAGGCAAAAAACAATCATATAAAAGGTTTTCAGATGTTTGACTCAAAATCCTACTGCAAGCAATTTGTGGTTTTTAGTACGGACTAGGACAGGCAGACAGAACCAGCAAACCATACTTTAGACGTTAGTAGTCCGAGTAAGACATTTGCTTTTGTGAAAATATATTCCACTCTCCTCTCCCCGCAAACCACCCAGGATGGGGAGTCCTGTCTGTTCTTCCTACTTGGATCCCATTTTTTCCTGGCATTCTCACTGCTGCCCTTGAAGCACTTATTATTGCAACCACGCTTCCAGCCATGGAACGCTGGACAGGCTTGCCTTCAGAGTTTTGCAAATGCTGTTCTTCAAACAGAAGATACCGAGCTTAAGTCTCCTGCAAGGGAGAGCTGGGAGATACAAGTGGCATATATTTGCGTAAATGCCTTCATGGAGGACATCAGAGACCTTATTCTATCAATCAAAATGAACACAGCACAGACAGCAATGGCTGCTTTGAACAAAAAACAGGAACAGGGCAAAGTACTGTGCATTCTGTACAACAAAGCCGCGTGGCTCAACCTACTGCCAGTGTGGGGTCTGCAAATGCAAGCAGAAAAATGGAGAAACCCCATGGTTGGACCACGAGAGCTTCCTGCTTTGAGAATAGCCTTAGAAATCTACCTAGCGTTGCAGCAGAAAGAGGCTTCCTTCGCAGGAAGGACGTTGGCGTTATCCCGTGAAAAGCAGGAAACAGAGAAGGTAGTGTGACTCTGTTCTGAGATCACAACACCCAGTCTGCGTTTAAAGGACTATCATGAGATCTAGTCCTAAGATTTTTTTTTTAAAATCACTCATGCTTGCATGGTCTGTCACTTCTGGTTTCTACTGCCTGTCACGTCTGTTTCAACAATCTACCTTTGATAATGAAAATGAACAATAAAAGCCACAAGAGATGGCTAGAGTTTAAGGTCTCCCCTAGAACTAGAACGTTTTCACAACCGGTCTCTTGCTTTCTCCTTGCCATTCAAAATTTCACCAAAAAAACAGATGTTTGTAGCGTTGAAATAGTGCAAATCTCACATTGTAATGAGTACTGCACGCTTTTTATTATTCTTTCCTTTTTCAGAACAAAAGCTTACATTGTCCATTCTTACGTTACAATGTTTAAATACGTATGCAGGTAGTTGCTGCTGTAACGTCACACAAACAAATCCAAAAACATTAAAAAGGCAGATTTTCAGCCTGCTTTACAACTTGACAAAACATGCTGGACGGATTAGCCTATTCCAACCTTTTTGCAGGCTCTTACTTTTGTTGATTTCTTCTCAACACACATAGTAACCCCTTTTAAATGTGCTGCAGACCTTGTAGATTCTTTGCTTATCCCCGTGGAACTTAGCAAGGATTGCAAACACTGTCAATGGACCTCCACAGCCTAGAGGTACAGCATAAACTCATAAAGGTCTCAGACATTCCCTGTGGTCTTTTAAGGACCGCGGTTACTCTTAAGGCTTGCAATTACTGTCTGCAGACTTCAGAAGGTTCACAGGTACAGTCCTCACACCACCCCTCCCAGGATTTTATGCTTCTCTATTTCCTACACAAAAAACAGTCTCTAGCATTCTTTAGAGACTTTTTCCTCCCTAGCAAAAATGCATGTGGCATCCTGTCTGCACTCTGGGAAAGTGCAAACTCAAAACATTACACCTTTTCCCCCAACTCCTTCCTCAGATTTCAAGCATTTGTAGACTGTTTTAAAGTCTTCTTTCCTTCCATCCATCCACCCCTTCTTTTATCATAGAAAGGGATTTTTTTTACATTTATTTTAATAATAGCAATCGTTCAACAGCAGTAACTGCACAGGTCCTGAAAGCAATCTTCTAGAAATGAACGGACGTTAAACAGTGCAATCTTACTTGGAAAAAAGGAAAATCCACCTATATTGCTCTAAAAACCAAAACAAAACCAAGCCCCCCTATCACAAGCTCTTTCCAATAAAATTTAAAACCCTACCTTTGTCGTTTGCTAGTTTTCATGTTTAAATTTGTTCAAAGAAATCAGAAGAATCCTATCTTTCCACTTTTCAGAAACACTTGGAACAGCTCTCTAAATATTCCCACTTCTTCTTAAGAGCTAATAAACTGGATTAATTTCTTGAGGTCTCCCAGTAGAAGAAAAGCTGAATAGAGATGTAAAAAAAAACCCCTGAACCTCAAACAAAGCTTGTATTTCACAAGCTGACTTGCAGCAGAAATGTGTCACAAATATAACTCAAAAAAACTCTTTTTTTCAAACCTTATCTGGGAAGGTTTTGCAAAATACACATCAAAGAATAATTCTCTTTACACCACTAAAATTATACTTACAGATGGGAAAGAGTGGGATAGAATTTCCTTAGTGTAAATGCCGAACTGCAGTCTGCCAAACACAGCTAAGACTGAGCTGGATGTTTTAAAAGTCTAATGTTCAAAAGCTTTGGTTTGTTGTCTGCTACAGAGTGAAAAGACAAAATAAATGTCTTTTTATGGACCACACAACACACAGATTGTGTCTGCACAGTCCAAACTGGGCAAGGCACAGCAGTATAATGCATCCAACCCCAAAGCTAGGCTTTTTAGCTTATTTCTCTAAGGTCTGTAATCTAAAATTGCCAGGGTGGCCACATGCCCTTGCTCCTCCCCATGCTATCTGTTTTTGCAACAAATCGCAAATATCTTAAAGCTTTTAAATATACATGGGTTTAATCTTAATTAAAAGAATTCGTTTTCTCTGTGTCCATCTGAGAAATCAAGGATATTTTTGCAGGCTGCTACGGTAGGCTAAACACCAATGCTAGCAGCATATCCAAAAGGCGAGCAAAGTGAAATTTGTTTTATAGTCTTTCTTTCTCCCTCCTTCAATATTTTTGGCCAGATACAGATGCGTCCTGCCAAAATCTCTCCCCACTGCACTATCATTCCATGAGCTATTTCACACCTCCCATTCAATTCTAACATGGAGCCAAATCCATCCAGACACCGCTGGTATCCAACGCGTGACAGAATGGAATCTTTCCCTGGACATTAGGAGAGGCCATGAGATGTCAGGGGTGAAGTATCTCCATGGTAGAAATGATGCTCAGCTGTGCAGCTCCTTCCATGCCTTTCCATTCATTGAATCCAGATGCCACAAGTTTCTCAGCTTTGTAAGTATCTGAGAGACAGGGACATAGGCTAACACGCGAGAGGTGAATCACAGACTTGGGGTAGGGAGAAAGTCTAGCTAGCCAGAAGGATTACTTAATAAAAAAAAAGGAAGAAAAAGAGGAAAAGGTGATTGGTTCTATGCCTATCCTTTAAAGCGATGAGGCCAACTCCCAGTGTTTTCATTTTAGTTCAGTAACGCTGAAAAAGAAGGTAACAGAACTTCTCAGCAGTTGGGCACGGTTCACAGCCTCTGGATCTATTGGACAGCAACTCAGTTAAGTCTCACTGCAGACTAGCATCTTCCTTAGCCAAGGCGCAGAATTCACCACCTTGTCCCCACACAAATCAAACCTCTGCACTGTACTCTCAGAAACATCCCTGCAAAGCACCTGAGAGTCTCACAGAAGTGTCAGACAAACTGCTGGACAGCTGGGCTCACTCCGATCAGTGCACCATCAATGCTTGGCATGCTACGCGCCGGCTATTTGCTACTCCTGAGGCTTGCCCCTGCACAAACGTATTCTGCAGGGTTTAAGGACATAATTATACCTGAAGGGATCCTGTTAACCTTTAGAGATGTCAGTAAAGCAGATGGAAAGATCAGAAGCGATATGCTTCCAGGTTAGAGAAAAACTGTTCTATAAAATATTGGCACTTCTATAGGCCCACCTGAAATAGTCAGAAAAGAACATAAGGTTCATCTCTGCATTACGCACTGCGAATGCAGTCCCAAACCTGAGGACTCAAAATGTACAGAAATTCCAATTTCCCTATGTCTCCTGAAAAATTTCACTCTTGATCACTGTACTGCTCTTGGCTGGGACACAGACATGTGTCCCCCATTAAATTTTGCAGTGCTGCTTGTTAGCTTGGAATGCTTTTCTGAAAAGTGATTATTGTGTATGAACCTTGCTACAGCTGGGTTAGAACACTACTAGCAAAATGCCCAAACACAGGCACTTTCAGCCTCTCTTCCCTCTCCCAAGAGCGCTATTTATAAGTACCTGTATATACACACATGTGCACGTGTGTAGTTGCACCGTTTAGGGCTAACAACAGAGAGGAATTATTCTGAGTGTTTCTATCACACCAACGACACTGCTGTAGCTCAGCTTGTGCCGAGCTCCACCTTCAAAACAGAGCAGGATGCTTTGCTCCTCAGCGCTCTCAGAACACCCTGCACCAGTGTGCACACAGAGTTAGTGCAGAAGAGCAAATTCACTGCAAATTCAGGTCTCTGTGTGTACTAATGCCACTACGCTGGTACAGTCCAATAGCAAATACTTCCCCACCCCACACAATTCAAATGCAGGCAACACAGGTGTGCCTGTTCCATACGCTTTTCTTTTAGCACCTGAGAAACGTCAGCAGAATCACATAAAGAGCTTTAAAAAGAGAGACAGACACCACAGTGATTCCCATTAACAAATTGTGTTCAGCATAAATCGATAAGATGGACGCTCAAGAAGTGCCAAGATGAATCACGAAAAGAACTGCTATGCTAACACCAGAAAAATGACCAAATGCAGGCATTAACTCTCAACTGAATTTGTCAATGCAATATGTCCCCACAAACAACAATTTCTTTCAACATATTAAAATACGATAACCTCTTATGTAATATTTTACAAAGTCACTATCCCCGTATTAGCAGACAGGGAATCTGTGGTACAAAGTGGCAGATTTATCTGCCCAAAGCATTTTGATACCACAGTAGCAGAGACAGTGAAAGAATTTCATACCAGATGTCTGGAGACATAACTGGGAACAGATCAAGAATCCCCATCTCCTGGCTGCCAGCAGCACGCCTTGATCAACAAAAACACTGGCCGGCATTCTCCCTCACATACTTCCTCTGTTTATATATATGGTGCGCCTGTGTGTCACTATATGCTCCCCCCACGACTGACAGGCGTACGTATGCAGAGTCTAAGCATGCACGCTTGTGTCTCTAGGCTAATCAGTGTGCGGCTCTGCGCAAACCGTAGCGAGGATTATTTGCTTAACGGGCTCCTTTTTCTCGCCTCGATCCTCCTTTTCTTTTCTTAAAATTAGCTGGTCGCAGTACCACAGACAGCATCCTTTTGAGGACTGAGCTAGTGAAGAAGTGGAAAAAAACCACATACGCCGCAGAAAAGTGTTATATCAAAATATTACGAGGCTGTGTTGCCAAACATAATGCAATACCGTCTGCAAAAGGAGGTGGGGGGAGACAACGTGGCGTTTACCTGACAAGAGATCTGTACCAGGTAGACCAGTTCCTTGGATTCACAGCCGTTTCTTGTTACTTCATTCTGTTCCTCCGGGAGCGAAAGCTACACCAAGGGAGCGGGGAGGGGGTGGAGAAAAGAGGGAGAGAGAAAGACCAGGTCAGTGAGCAGGGATAAGCCAGGCATGTAATAATGCATGAAGCACAACATTCACATCAACTTGCTCCAAGACATGCTGAGTATCAGGGAATCGGGGAAGTGTTTGTCTGTCTGGAGTTGTCAGATAGAAAATATTCAGCATTCATGGCTTACACAGACCCTCAAATGCCATTGGATTTTGGCATCTCACCTGATAGTTTAAAAATAAAAATACGGTTCAAAAATAAAACAATCATAGGAAGGCAAACTGTTCAAGCCAGGGATTAAACCTCTATCTTAGGAGTCTGCAAAATTAATTGTTCACTGAAAAGATCTCTATAAATATTCACGTATCAGATAACAGTGATTCCCTCTCCCCCCCCCCCAATTTTATTCATTTTTTATTTTATATGTTCAGGCAGACATTATAGAATAAAACATATCTCCTAATTTCAGTGTTGTCAAGCAATTTACCACAACAGAGAGCTTTATGGCACCATTCATCACATATAGAGACATTAAATACAACACCAGGATGTGGGTTTTTTCAGAGCAGTGAGGAGAGATTTAACTGTGTCATTCCTGTACATGTACCAAACGCCTTGACTAGGCCTACTACTAGTCCTGCTACTCCCACTAGTCTTGATATCCTATACTTAAAATGGCTTACACTTAATGATCTTCTCTGAAAACAGAAATTAGTAAGTGATCATAAGCAAATTAAGACTGTTTGCAAGGCAAATAAAAAAAAGGATATGTCTCCCAAAAAGCTGTTTTATAAAAGACAGAGAGATCCTTATCCAGTGCAGAGCCCCAGAAAGAGAAAACCATGAAAGATTCCCTTAAAGGTGCACGGAACAGGATGAGGTATCTCAACCTCTCTGCACACACACAGCCATCGCTATCTTTACCCCTTAAATGATGGACATGAAATCGTATAGTGAAAGCACTGCTGTACTTGCCGGAAGAGTTATTTCACTTTCTTTCTTAAGCAGAAATTATGTCAGCTTAAAAATAGAAAGCAATGAAGAAGAGTCTGGGACTTTTTACACAAAGGTCTTTTGGAACAACACCTTCTTCTCTCTTGGAAAACGTGTACATAAAAATGTAATTCTGTAAAAAAATCATAAGTAGCTAAGACCGAAAAACCCCAACAACAAATGAATGCAGAAATAAACATAAGAGTGAGGAGAAAAATCACAAATTTCTGTACTTTCAGGAATGTAAGCAGGAGAAAATCAGAACCAGGTGATTAGAGGCACGTACCTCCTGAGAAAGAGGGAGATGTAAGGCAAAATTCACTTACATATAAATGACTACCCATACCCAGAGCGAGTTTAACTTTGCATTTTGCCAGTATCTCTCTCCTCTTTGTAAAGAAGTCGCAGAGCACACAAATTCAGCACTCTTCCTTCACCAGACTTAACTTCCTGAATACTAATTTCTTTTCTGATGGTTGTATAAAGGATTGCAAACAATGAAAAAGATTTTTGGACCGAAAAAAGTCTTTGGATTTCCATAATTTATTATATTTTTACAACATGAAATGTATTTAGAAGAAGAGAGCATGCGTGCAAACACTCACTGCTCCATCATGCTGGTTATGCAAATAAAACTTCCTCCTGCTTTGTGGCAGCCCTTGTTGGTGAGCAAATACAAATTTTCCATCAAAGGATTTGTATCAGAAAGCAAGTTTGCGCTTTTGGTCTTCACTGTTGCCTAACAGTGTAGAACACACTGTGCAAGTTCTTGAAGATGAAATCCGCTCAGCGTCACCTCCATTTGGATACTATCTTTACTCCATCATAAATCACCTCTCTAGAAAAGCCATGAAATGTCTCCCTCGGCCACTGTTGCATCTTCTCCTGTACCACCTTCTCAGCACACTCTCTTTTTCAGCTTCCAGACAGCCTCTCGTTCCACCTATAAATTCTCCCTTCAAAGTGAGCTTTCTTCTGTAAAGCTTTCCAGCCAGAACTTTAAAGATTTTTATGCACGCTCACATCCTCATAAGGCTAGTGTGTAATACAGTCCCAGAGATAAATCTTTCTAACTGTTGTGAGGGATCTTTCACACAGTGCGCTTAATTCCACTAAAAAACCCTGCATTCCAGAAAGGCAATTTTAAAGATGTGTAAGAGTGACTTTCCTATGTGTGTAACAGCTGCGATTAATGTGATTAAATACAACCATTATTTATTTCTGTATTGCACATCCCCCCCACGCACACACTTTATCATCCTTCTTTGCTATCAAATTTCACATTTAAAGTGCTACTAAGTTTCAAAACTAACAGTCAAAGAAAAGCAAAATAACAAAGCATGCAGTAAAGGAAAGCTAATACATGGCTGGAGGTATCTTCCACCTCTGTCAGGTAACAAGGAGCTCCAGTTCAATTAAACGCGGGTTTCCTACTCATGGAGAACAGTTTCCATCCTTTAATCTTCCCTATGCTTATTTAGGGTAGGTACACCTATTCTATCAGCCCGCAACAAAATTTCAAGCCTTGCCTTCCTTAAGCATGTCAGTGCTAAAGCACATGGCAGCAGGCTCCGTTCACCTGGAAAGCCAGCAGCCAGTCAACGTAACCACCAACACACAAACGCAGCAGCTCCCTAAACACATTCCCTAAACATGATTCTGCGCAACACAACGCGGGGCAGAAAAAGGTACAGGCCAAGTTAAGACGAAGGTTGAACTGCACGACCTTTCCTCTTAGATGTACTGTAATTTACACCAGTCTGGACTTAAGTCAAGACAAGTCTCTACAAGAACTCTCAGGAAATAGCAAGTGAATCACCTGTAGGCGTGAGGTCCAAGTGTGTAGGATGAGTAAGTTACAGCAAACTTTTCATGTGAAGGAGCATACCTACCTGAGGGTTAACCTACTGACTTACAGTCATCGACTTTACACCCATGTAGTTAGTTTCCACTTCGATGTTTCTGAATGTCCCCATTTAGGCAAACTCACTGTAGTTAGAAGTGACATTTTAAACCCATTGTATTGCCCTACACATATGCAACTGTTATTTCAGAGTAAAGTTGTAAAAGCTGACTGAACGACTGTTCCTCTTCCCGCAGCCAGCCTCGTGCCTACTGAGAGACAGAGAGTAGAACTGTTTACACAGGAAAATCTATTGGTTTTATCCTGTACGCTAACTGTCCTCGCAGCAAAATACCCTGGAACATGAATATTCGCTTATGTTCCCTGTTCCCCATGCGGCATAATTTTTGTTTGGCTCTGTTGATAGACATTCACTAATGCTCTTCCAAAAATCGTGGATGTCATGATGTTTAAAAGCCTTTCCTCCTGCAACATCCCTTATAAACAATACCTCCGAGGAAGTACAGGTGCACCTGGGCTGGATTTGAAATCCAGGGAGCACAAAGCAAAGGCCTCTCTTGACCTTAGTGGACTCTGAACATGACCCACAGGCAGAATTTGGTTGACTCCAAATTGGGAAATTGATTTTCGTCTTCTTTAAGAACAGACCAAAGACAGCAGGCTCTTGAGGATACCCCTGTAACAGTTTCAATGTGTATCATCTGCGATAGCTGAAATAATCTGTAAATAGCATTTATGGTAACTGATCAAAGCGTTAAACAGCATACTTTATACATATGGCTTGATGTATAATCTGAAATGTTCATTTTTCACATTCAAAATGGCTGTCAAACTTCGTGAGCCTGATAAACAGCTATGATACATTAGGTTCTGTTAGGTTCATTTATTATTGGAATATGTACGCTTAGCTAGCACAACTAGATATGGCTGACTTCATAAATCAGGTTTAAGGTATCCTAAACTCTTCAGTGGCAGCATTTTATGATACACAAACAAAGTCTTAAAGATGGTCCTACGAACGCATCGGACTTTAACAGGTGTATGGATAACGCCGAGTGTTGTAAATGTTATGTCAAGGTACCATTAATAAATATAATACAATAATAAGCCGAATAGCAGCAAAGACTTCCAAGAGCAGGAGGCCAGCCGAAGAAGCAATCAGGATCTCACTGTATCAACAGTAACAGTTTCACCTTGGTATCTCGAAAGACAAAATGAAGTCACATACTTTGCTCATACACAATTTTGCCAAAAAGAGCAATGCTTGCTAGCCAAGACTTTATTGATCATATATACAAGCAGGACTAGCTTAAAAACGCTTCTACTTCATGTGGTCTTCCCCACTGTCTGAGAAAAAGCAGCTCATCTCTAGTAAGCTAGCAGATAAAGACAGTGATTACGGAGTCTCCTACAGAGGATAATTTATTGGTTATTCCTCTTGTGGAGATAAACAGCAACAAAGTAAGCAGGAGGGTAAGTTATGATACGGCACATTCAGAAGTCTTATCCAAAAGCTCAGTAGTTTTACAGGGTACAACGCTGTGCGTGTGCGTTTACCTTCCAGAAAAGGGGTTAACACGAACAAAACAAACTCTCCCATCCCTCCTCTCCGAAGTGGCTTTGGAAGCTCCCTTCTGCTCTCCCTCCAAGAATAATCCTCGCATCAAACTCTGACAGATCTGTGCTTGGAGCAAAGCAGCAGGCATTTTAAAGACTCATTTGTTTGTCTGGAGCTTCACAATTTCAAGGCTACTGTGAACCTGTCTGGAAGGCGCGTGGGACCTGCCACGTTCTCTGCAGAGAGATCCAAAAGGCAAGGGCTAGTGACTGCGGAGAAGGCTTTCATTAGAGCAGAGGCAGCTTCTAAAAGTGGCCCTGGTTTATGAGCATGTTTCACTTGTCAGTGTGACGACAGGCAGAAAAACAATTAAAATACAACTTTTGAGATGCGTGCAATCATTTTTTTGCTTTAAACCACAGAGTCACATTCTTGCGTGCTTCTCTTAGAAACTACAAAAACTTTGAAAAATCATTTCAAGGAAAAGCACTCCATAAATCTGTTGCCAAGACTAGGATTGTTGGCTACTAAATTAAAGTGCCAAATCCTTATCAGGTAAGAGCTGGCTTGGCTTTGCAAGGTCAATGGGGCTGTGTCCACTCCTCCTAGCTGTGCCTCTGACCCCCAGATGTCAAAGTAAGCTCATTTAGATCCCTTGTTTGCCAAGTGATGTTAACTCCATCATCCAGCTCTCCTGATGAAAGGATAATTTGTGAAAAGCTTGGGAAGCACAGATTTGATTCGTCTATGAAACTCATTTATTTCAACTTCTGCTTCATAAAGCCACGAACACATTGATCTCGCTCACACACACGTATCTCAGCGAGTGAGTAACGCAGAGTGTTGGCGGACAGCCAGCATGCAGAACAGCACATACTTAAAGAAAAGGTTACAAGAGCTTTGGCAAAGCTATCCTATGTGTTTGATAACTAACACCATGAACTTGCCTTGCTTCCAGTGACATAATTCATTTTGCACAGTGTTGTTAGCTAAAGCTTAAAATCTTACCTGCAGCCAAAAAAAATTTGAAAATTGAAAAAAAAAAGAAAAGAACCAAACAGAAAATAATAGGAAGAAAAAAAACCAAAAACCCAACCAAATCCCCCTCCACAATGTAATTAGAGTTAAGGTTAGAATTTAATGTGGAAGGCATTAAATAATTAGATGATAATTAATTAGAGAATGAAAACTGTAGGCTAGGAAAATATGCTTGATTCCTTCTCCCTTCAAATCTTGTCCTTAGCTGTTTCCAAATAGAAGGAGCAGAATCATTCTTCCCAAACTCCAAACCTGCCGGCATTACCTGTGCTTTAATTAAACTAGTCCACCGAGGAACCACCTCACGTCAGAGGTGTGGAGCCTACGCTGACCTGGAAAACCCCCAAGGAAGACCACTCTAGAGAGCAGCAAAAGCCCGCAGAATAACTCTTATGACCTCTTGGGGGTCGACTTCAATATTCCACACAGCATCTCCCAAGTTCTTATCTAAATTCCCCTGAAAATGACGCACTGGTTGGGAGCCAGTAGGAAGCCAAAAAGTCTATAGCTTATGCATTACTGTATTTGCACTCTGGTGACTGGCTCCTGCAAAGAGTTTTAGTGACACTATTAGTACATAATCGAGACAATATTAAGCCACAGGGAGCTATTACTAGCTTTTCCAGCAAAATGTAAGCACAATCACACATATCCATTACCAAGCCTGAGCTGTCAGATGCATTTCGGGCTTCTCATACCAAGATGCTGACGGAAACCTGCCTGTCCTTGACCCTGAACAGCAGGTGCATCTACCTGAACATATGGGCCTGCCTCTGATTTGGTTTGATCTGCATGCACGAAGCGCGATACACGCGTTATCGCCATAAAACCTGCTGTGAAGCGACGAAGAAACTGCACCTACCTGTGCACAACGCAAGGCAAACGCACGCTCTCGTCATGTGAAAAGTGCATTTCACGGCCAATCAAAGTAATTAAGTACATAAAATGAATACAGCTGCTCTCTCTACGGATTAAGAGAAACTGCAATGCTTCGTAATATTAAAATCATTAGAAGTTTGCTATAAAGTATGAGCAAGGTAAGCCTCGTTAGCAGAGCTACCCCTTTCACTTTCTGCCACAACCGGGCCATCCGTGACCCCCCGCAAGCGCCTGGCAGCGCCTGGCACAGTGGTCCAGGCAGGATGAAGAGGTCACGGGAGATTCGAGCTCCCCGGCACGGAAGGGTGGGATGGGGCAGATGGCGATGAATCAGCCTCACGGGCGAGCATAAACTCCAACAGGTTTCATCTCAAACATAGCGCACATCTGTAGAAATCTCAAGGAGAGAAGAGATGGCAAGAATGCTGAAGAAGTGTCTTTTGCCAGGAGTTTTAAGTCAGTGGAAAGGCTGATGCTTTTCCTGGCAGAGGATGTGTCATTGTTCCAAGGAAACCTGGTAATCTTTTTACGTTTTTCCGAGATGGAATTTAAGGTTAACTCCCTGGCAAAAGCAGCCAGACACATGCAACTGAAATATCTGCCGCTCAAACTCAGCCATAGCAAAAGCTCATTAAGTTTCCAAACCACTATTACATCTGATAATTTTTTTCTGACAGTATTAGGAACAGACTTTTTTTTTCTTTCTTTCTAAACCACCACACTTCTAATGTCTCCTTGATGTCTGTCCTCTCGTTAATTTACGATGTTTGTGCAATTTAGCAAATCAGACGAGGGAAAAACCACAGGACAAATGTCACCTTTATGCATCGCTCTGGAATGTATGTATTGGGTGAAAAGTATGTCTGATGGCCAAAAGCGAGAAACATGAGGCTAATTTTCCTGTGAAATATTGCTATGTTTTATTTAAAAAAAAATCTGTAGGGCCCAAATATACTTGGGACAAATCCTGAAGAAATTAAAAGCCTTAACACTGATCAAACTCAGAGATACAGACTCATTATAAGAAAAAGTTTTTATTACCTCTCTCAGCTCCAGTCCCTAATAGACAATACTTTAACTATCTCCTAAATTACCCTGGTGATTTAAGCACCACTTCATCTTCATTTAGCCGAGTCCATTACTTACATCAGTTTGTCTTGTAAAGGGGCACCTTCAAGACCTGTTTTTTGATATATTTGAAGATATTATTTTATTATTTTGAAATCTTAGGTTGGCAAATCTTTTCAAACAGGGAAATGTTTTCTAACTAATTACTCTGACAGCACAAATGTATTTATCTGGCCTATTTTTCCTCTCTCCAGATTTATCTTGCTAAATGTACTAATTATACTCCCACACAGTTCCCCATCTTCTGCTTTCTCCTTTCCATACTGAACTGTGGCTTCAGAGCAGGAAAAGAACAGCCCTCAACAGAGTGGCTTCTTTACCCAAGCAGAAATATCCTGCAGTAATGATGAAAGTAAAGACAAGAAAGACATGTTTAAAGAATATTTTTCTATCTGAAACTCCATTTCTTCACTGCTATTTGAAAGCAGCCCTTTGAAAGCTCAAAAGCGGTACCCAAAAGCAGCAAAAAAAAAAACAAACAAAAAAACAACCAAACACAGCTCAACAAGACAAAAAAAAAAGAAAATGCATCTTCTGTAATGCCACGCAGATTACTACTCCAAGCTAACCACAGTGTGACAAAATCACTTGCTGCACGTCTGAACTGCACAGAGCACGGTATATTATACATTATCTCCAGACAATCAGTGAAACACTGCAGGCCTGCCGCACTCAACTGTAATCAGCGCCAGGGTGAAAGACATGTGAGGAAAGCTCTCCCAGGGCTGCTGAATTTTCATGTCACTTTTGTAAAGTGCATACGATACAACTGTGTAGAAGCATCGCGTAGCTTAATGCTGGCCACCTAAGTTTGCTAATATTGGCATTGAGGTTCACTGCGTAGTTCACCTTCGTATTTGTATGCTGAAATTAAACTCAAATACACCTCTGCAAAAGGCAAAATGTTCCCATGAAGGTACCCTGGTTTTCCCCCATGGACTGAGCAGAGTACAACAGAAAACATCACGGGAACATGTAAGGAGGATACTAGCGATAGAGGTGACATTAAATGCTGGCTTAAATTCTCTTCCTAGCCGATGTAAGTTCACATCAAATCGCAGGTGTACTCAGAAGGCCGAATTTTATGCAAGTACAAGCACTAAGTAAATTTTAAAGGTTGTGGGATGTGTATTTTGCCTGTAGCTACCTTCAGAACTATTTTAAGCTTGCAAATCACGAGACAATTTTTTCCTATGGAAGCGTGATTATTCAGCAGTCAGCATCCCTTCAACTGAGCTTCACCTTCAAGACTAATAAATCCTAACATCGTTTATAAATATGCACAGCTAAAGAAAAAGGGCAGATACTAACTCCACAGCAGGATCCTTGAGGTGCTTTTAATCATACTGGATGCAATAATAGTGCCACATGTGCCTTACATGCACAAGATCAGGTCTCCTTTGGGTTACTTTGTTATTTTGTTTTTAATATAAGCTTCCAATGAGGTCATGCATGCATGCTGCGCATCTCGGTACTTCTGAGACAGGCTGGAACAGCTGTGACACTCCTCGAGTTCCTTCGCAAATCAAAACTATTGCGGAGGATAACTTTAAAGACAGAGGAGAGTATGCTGGGCACCCATGCTGACTAGAACATGTGAAAAACAGAGCTCCTGTGGTGCGACTAGCTGCTGCAACTTTTTAAGTACACCTCCACCTGAACTCTCTCGCAGGGGCTGGCCATCGGCACCACTTTAAGAGAGCAGAAAAGAAGGGCATCTCAAGAGATTTAGTTACTCCTGGATTTGGCGTCCAATTTAGAGGTTGATTCCAGAATGTAATGCCGGACAAAGGTTACTAAAGCTGTTCCCACTGCTGCTCACAGGTTTTTGCTGGTGGCATGCCTTTAGAGGAGGCAACTGCCCTTGCTCAGGGAAAGCAGAGGAATACCCCCGACAGATGGTGGACAGAAAAATACACGGCACCTACAGGCAAGCAGTAGCCAGCTTCAGACGGAAATTCAACAACAGCTTTTAGCACTGACTAAAGTTATCGGCATAGGTCTGATGGGTGTTGATTTCCATTAATTACTCTAGTTGAGAATGATGATTTTGTTTTCTCGGTGATGAATACCACCTGGGGTTACAACATGTTGCTCAGTAGGTGCTTGTGTATAAGCAGGTCCAGAAGCATTCCCTTGTCAGGAAGAATGTGCATAGGTGCAACAATACACAGTACTGGGGATGGGATGCTCATGTAACTACACGCCAGGAAAGACTCCACTGCAAATACAGCAGCTTCTGACCTGATGTTTTTAAGTCTGCCATACTGACTGGTACGGGACAGTTCCACTCTGTGTATTAAAGGTGGTAAATTAGACAAACGGTAAAAGATAAGGCATGTTGAGAAAGATTAATCAACTAAGCCAGCAATACAAAATAAACGTGAAACCAGGCAAAACACTTGCCCAGTGCCACATTTCTGTTGCACACTGCAAGAGGAGATGGAAGGCAATTCCTCATGACTTCTACCCTTTCCAATCTCACACACAGTTTTGGAGAGGTGGATCCTCCCCATGCCACGCTATCCATGCTAGCCTGCTATCGCAATGCTGCTCTCAGACACGATGCACAGTGGGATCTAGTTTGTGCCTCTCTGAAGATGAAATCAGGAGTAACCTTGACAGAATTTGACTCTTACTGCAGTCAGAAACGCGCAACTTGGAAAGATCTCACTTCGAATCCCTGATTCCATGTTGAGCTGCCAACACAGGCAGCTTATGTATACGCTGCTGGAGTTTGTTTGTTTTAATTCTTAAGCCAAGTATATTTGATGCCTAAGCTTGTTGAGACATAAAATCTCAGAGAGTTGTATCAGAGATACTTTTCCCAGATTTTCATGTATTAAGTTGCTAATGTTTTCTCATGTGGTCTCACCCTTTTATTTCCTCTAAACGTGTAAGAAGGTCAATCTTCATAAGCAATGAAATATTCATAAAAACTTCTTAGATGCAGCCATTAGGGACTCCATTAGGCAAAAACAACTTCTTAGGGTCTGAAAACAGAATGTTTTCATGAAGTTAAAATATCTGATGTTATTAAAAACAAACTAACGAACACCCCCTCCACACGGCTGCATGCAGAGCAGGGCCTTGGGCACTCGATGATTGGCAAAGAGGACATAACATCCTGGAACGCTCCAAAAGCTGAGTTTGCCACCTGTGGGTTTTATGGTTGGAATTTAGTAGGTTTGCCTTTTGTCTTTAAAGCTCTGCATGAACTGACCGCTAAGAAACTTCCTCACTCCGTGCAATCCAGGCTATAAAAATAATGGCCATAAGATAAATTAGACTCAAAACCTTGTTAGTGAGAGGACTCTCTACAATAAAGCTGCTAGGCTGAAAACTGCATTTCACCTTAGTTGGGTAAAACCTGGATTTTCTGGCTCCTTCATGAGAAGCAGAATCTATCTCACTTGTAATGAAGTTTGGGAAGACGTGGGAGAAACACAGAACTACTACCAGATTTGCTTCACAGATTTCTTTCCTGCATGGTTTTTAGCTTCCGTGATGACCTCAATTTCTTCTTTCTCGGGGGGGGAAACTAATTCCAGTCTCTGGGGTTTCAGAAGGCAACAATGAAACGCAACACTACACAGTGGCTCTCAAACAAATGTTTACCATGGGCAGGGGCTGCTGTACATTTGCCAGACATACAACAGGTAATAAGTTACACATGGTGACAACATGGAAAGTCCCTGCATTCAGTAACTGCGACCACAGTTGGGGAATCACTGCCAGAGTGAATCTCAGAGTACGCACGGGTGCAAGCAATCGTGTTCCTTCTGCAAACTCATCCTCACGAGAGCTTATTAGGCCATGCCCAACACCACGCTAACCAGGCTCCAGGGCTACAGCAGCCCTGAAGCACAGGACTAAACGTCCGTGTACTCCGCTGCATAGACATGTGCTTCAGGGATTAAGAACTAGAAGATAAATGAACAGAACCTGTTACTGCCTCCACCTATTACTTCTGACCACCAAGAGACGTACCATGGGATAAAACACAAAGGAAAAAGGGAGTTTTGCTAGTGCACCTATGACGGAAATCAAAACCACAGCTATTTCAAAGCAAGCTTGTAGGGTTAGCCCAGCCTCAGAGACATGAATGCATCTGGTTTCAGTAAATACAGAGCCTCTATTATGGCATGTTGTTGATTAAATGATTGTTTTGTTGTTCAGAGAAAACAGAGCATTCCACTTCGACAAGCACAGGAGGATGTGTGATGTCTTGCTCCACAGCCTCAGTATTTTCAGAGAGCGTGCTGAAGCACTGACACTCCATCCAGGCATACCTGGCCAGCCTTGCTGGAGGAAAGCAGTGATCACTGCGCTGCCTATAGGCCCCGCGTTGCTTGCTGTACAGACATCAGGGCTCACAAGGAGAGGAAAGAAAGCAGTAAGCATAGTGCAGGCAAAAGCAGATGAAAATAATCTTGAAGTACACAAGTTACATCTTTCAAATTCATTTCCATAAAACAGTATCGCATAAATGAAACATTTCCTTAATAAAAGCAATTCCAAGGATGTGTTAAATGACTAAGGGTATAGGTTCCCATTAATACTACACTGCTGATACCTCCAGGTACAATATACCAGGCCCCAAGCAAAGGGGGTTGATTTGGTTTTGATGTAAAAGAGTTTGAACATATATTTGAGTGTCTTTACGGAAAGTGCCTTTTAGACTGCATCATGCAAACAGCATTTCTGGACCAGACAGAGGATTTTGAACTTCTTGTTCTATTTCAAACTCCTGAGGTTTGACTACTGTGCAGTAGTAAGCTGCACAGTACTTGTCAGCAGTTTGTCCCCTAGATCTCCAGAGCATATCAAGTTGTTCCCTATGAATTCCTAGCTATTAAAATGTGAAAGATAAAAACGAAGGAAAGAAAGAAAGAAACAAACAGAAAACCCAGCTACTCACAGAAGTGTGTTGTAAGGAATCAGCATAAGAAAAAAGCCACAAGTCAAACAAATAGATTCCAAATAATTCATTTCAATCTCACAGCTGCTGAATTTTGTGTGCAAAAAGTGTTCCCATGCAAGCAGTGTAGTATTTGAGAGCAGCTAGTCCAAACAGTCCTCCTTACTCTACTCTGACTGCTCAAACACAAACACATAAATAAAACACAAAAAAGCTCTCCGCTTCTTTGACGTATGCAAATATTAAGCTCAGATTTTTTGCGTAACACAGGTACTGTATCACCAGCTCTTACTTGTCACACTAACCAAAAACTCAAATGAAAGGTGTCACTCAGCCTGACACAACTAACAGAGGGGAAAACAAGTATGTAAAGACATTCCCTTTATTCACATATGCAAATCTGGGTGCGAGGGATAAAAGGATTAGTGGGCCACATGAAAAGCAATGAGCAAAGATAGGCAGGAAATAGGAAGTGGTTTAAGTCCAACTCTCCTACACAAAAGACAAGGAGAGCTGAGCCAGCACAAAGGGAGAAGTTAGGACACATCCACATCCTAAAAGCTTACAGTGACTTACAATTTCCGAATGAAGGAGCAATGGTAATTCTCATAAATATTTTGCAGGGGTCTTGCGGCTGCTTTGCACAGATCTGCATCGCTCATTGAGAGCTTGGAATGGCACTAACCTGCCCGTGGCAGGAATTTCAGAGGTAGGCACGTGGACACAGTCATTCCTAGAAAGCCCAGATGCTGATTTTGTCCGGTTAATAATTTACTGGCTATGAATGAAAAAATGCATGTAATCTTGTAGAACTTATCTGTCTACTGTATATTTTTCTATGGTTCCTGTCAGCATGGCATCTAAGATAAGTATTGTGTCCCTGCACCTGATTAAAGATTTACCCAAATCTATGTTTCATATACATACATATCTTCATCAAAAAGAAACACGTAATAAAGGTTGACAAAATTATCCAGATAAAAGTTCAGAGTCAATATGCATTCTCTTTATCAATAGATATTACTTTATATTGCAAGGATTATTTTTAAAGATGCATGCATGAAAGATCAAAGAAAAGGAAATAAATTATAGAATCTTCTCATTTCAAAAGGAAACTTTTGCTAAACCTACCCTCATAACAAAGGAAGTGTTCTAGGCATTATTAGCAACAGTTTGGAACACATCTAGCACCATCAAATGCGATACACTCCTTTTTTTTACTGGCCTCTCATTTCTCTAATCAGTAGAAGGTGCACTAGAAGTTTGAAAACATGTACCTGAATAGCCATTAACTTCTGCTGAGGTAGGAAACCACTACTGGGATGTTCCCCAGCCCCACTCCCAGTTAATTCCTTATACCTCATTAATATGGCTTTCAGACTGACTTCCTCAGTGCAAAAAATCTTCCAAAAGGCCACAGGTTAATCTCTGGAAGGAGAGCCACAGTTTGCATTATCCTGAGCTTTAAAATCTGTAATGTAAGACAATCTACACAAAAATGCAATAAACTCCCCCTTTCAACTACATCTGATCATTCTGCAAAGAAAACACTGCCTGTTAAATTATAATCTGAATCATTCCTTATTGCTATATTAGCATTTGGTGCCATCCTTAAGGCGTTCTTCCAGCTGTTTTTATTTTAGCATTATTATTATATTGTGCCAGTAAACAAAAAGGATCTTATATCAAGTATAGAGGATCTCTGAAAGGCTGTGCACTACTTACCCCTGCTACAATGATCTATTCTTTCCATGGATGGGATCCCTAGCCAAGGCCTAACAGTTCCAGGTCTCTCCGTAGCTTCCCAGCAGCTAATTGAAAAAACCTTCTAGGCATCAGCGCCGAAATGCAAGAACTCCAGGCTAGCAAAATCAAATTAAACTCCCCACATTCAGTTCACTCACTCTCCTCTCTTCCTGGTGCCGCTGCTTCTTCAGATGAACGTGCCTATGAATAGCTTTTAAGATCTGCCTCCATAGCCCTGTTAGCCGTTTCCACGCTGCCCATTTCATGCTCAATTTGCACTGTAGAGAAATCAGTGGTGTTCCTTTCTCTCTCGCTCTCTCTCTCATTGGAAAGGTCCCACAAGACAAGCCGTAGAGTTTAACAAGAGCCAAGAGAAACAGAGAGGGAGGGAATGCATGCAGGGATTGTGTTCAGGCGCGGCATAGAAGTCTGCTGCTACAGCTCAAAAGAAAAAAAAAAAAAAAAGAAAAAAAATGACAGCAAACTGCCATCACATGCCTGAAACCCAGCACAGTTTAAAGGCAAGCTGATTCCTCATCAGTCGCTCTTTTCCACTGGTATCAAACTGCTCAGAGCTAAAGCTCCACAAAATTCCTCTCCAGTCCCTGGTGCTGTGCAAACTGCAAATCAATGCAGGATGTGTGCCCTAATGCGTAGGTACAACGGTTCTCTGTTCACTGTACATATTCCCTAAAGAAAACAAGTATTTAAATGATGAAAAGTTTGCTGTCAAAATCTTCCCCGTTCAGTTACCAGCCTAAATATGTTAGCTCGTTCGTACAAGGAGTCTGTACTACGACCGTGGAGTGAATGAAACTTAGGCATCTGCAAAATCAAATTTTGCAGATCATTATTCACTGGCAGGATTTTATCATTCAGCAGCTGAGCACCGATAACCACTAACAAGGAGAGCACCTCTTCCCCTCAGCCCAAAATTTTGGGTTCAATTTTAAGCATGCATGGTAATTTAACCATTCAAAGAACTATTAGTTCTAATGAACACCACGCCATCTAATACTGCTACTGCAATTTCACAGCACTCCTGCTAGTCCAGAATATCGAGGTCTAGTCATTTCTATTCAGAAAGAAGCATTTTGCAAATTACTGACCATATAAGTGGTTCTAATTATAGCCAGTCTACCCTTGCCTGGCAGTTATTTCACCACTGAAGGGAGGGAACACAATTATCTCCCTCTTCTCACATCTATGTTTCTGCACTCACAGGTTAAAATAGAAATCTTAATATCTGACAGTTTCTTAGCACAACCTCATGCCTTTATTACAGTGTTTGGCCAAGGAGCTCCCTAGCCAAATTCTAGTTTAATTTTACAGTGCAACTCAGGGAAGTTGTAGAACATCTAAGACTCAGAAACTGCAGGTTACTGCCAGTGCCTTCATCTTTCAAGAGCCAATAAGAGCTTTTACCCTGAATATGTCAGATGTGTGTCTTGTATTTAATTTCTTTTTTATTTTACTCTAGATGGTGCTCTGTTTTAAGTAGCTACTTTGCTTGGGACGTTATTGTCAGTCTCAGAGATGGGCTGGCCAGCACAAAAAATGACAGCAAATTATCACATAAGCATCTAGCGGTGTTAGCATAGTGGCTTGTTCCACTAACATCACACATTAGGAATTTCCCATAAGTTCACATTTCAATTCTAACTCTGCAGAGTACAGATTTTAAACAAAGTCTCTTCTTGCACACTTTTCATATTTATTTCTCTAACAAGTGGAGTCTAAGATGCAGCGAGGTGACAGAGAACTATGCTCATTCCAGTCCTGATGCCCGTTCTCCTGCCCACGTGCAATTCTTCCAATTTTTCCCGTTTGCTGCCTACACTGACAACAAATTTTAATCTATTTCACGTGCCCACTCATCCATATCCTATGTAGTAGCGTAACACGTACATCCTTGATGCCTGAAAAGCATCTTCACATGACTGTGAAGACAATTGATCCGTTTTCATTTGTCACCCATGTATAACATAGTACAGTATAGCACAGCATAATACAGGAACATACACTTTTAAAGCCTTCTTCATCAGCTGATAGTGATTTCCCTCTGTTAAAGGTTTCTCTTTGTTCTTTCGGCTATGAAAACACCCTAGAGAATTTGTGATGCTCCATGCAAGCCTTTTAAAAAATTGAAAATTAGCATTGTTAAAAAGAAACTCAAGTTTCTTTCCAACCCAATACACTACTTCTCCCAAACCTTGGAAAACTCCTTTCCATTTAAGTGTCTTCTTAACTGTTACACTGGAAAACTTATTTGAAGGTGCCACTGGTGGCTGTATTTTCAGGTATGACAAGTTGGGAAAATTTACAAGATTGCTTCTCATACACCCAGGTAAATGAGACTATGGGGTGCTGTAATGGCAGGAGGAAAACAAACAGGGAATGAAGTCGGTGCCTTTAAATTATATAGCCTAAGCCACCTCAAGAGCAGCCTTATTTTGTGCAAAACAGGGTAGTAATCAGTAAGCAGCAGCCTTCCAAGTCCTGCTCTCTCTTTAGCACCCCTCAGCCCATCTGAAAGCTGATTCCCAATTCCCTCTTGCACCTGGTCTTCTCTGATAAAATTAGAAAGCAATTCCTGACACAGAATTGGTGTCGCTAATGATGTGTAGACTGTCCTGTCATTGGCACAAAGAGATTATAGAAAGTGACAATGAAGAAAATCACTTCTGAGGTCGGAAGCATATTTGCTAAGGCAAACAGCATCCTGAAATGACCCGTAAAAGAGAGGAACGTCTGGATGCTGGTCCGTACTATAGGTTTGCCTGTATTTTGCTAACTAGTAGCATATATTATTCATCAGTACATGGAGCTGAAAACAATCTTACCAGCGTAAGACAAGCCTGATTATAAATTTTGCTCCCTCTTCTAAACTAGTTACGCTACTTGCTCACATTAGTCCTACCAGAGAGCTAATTTCTGTCGAAGAGGGAAAAGAAACACCAGCAAATAACCAAAAAAGTTCTTATTCCCTCAGCTGACAAATCACATTTTAACCAGCTACAATTTTGACTTTTCTCTAAATTGACTTTATTAAATGAAATCATTGCTTGCTTCCTTACAAAGAACAACATTCAGTTCTCATCTGTGCGAGCCAAGGATGTAGATAAGAAGAAGCCTGGTTGTATTTCGAACTCCAAATTAATTTTCTGTTTTATAACAAACAACAGCAGGATTTGACATACGGTAGTACAGCAAATCTGTGTTTTTAGTGGCGAGTACCGATACTGAAACAAACTCAAGTACATCTCAGGTTTACACACATCTCCAGAGGAACTCTGAAGAACAGCTCTTTACAACCTGCCTGCTATATTGAGGCACGCACACCCAAGAGCATGCACAGAGCCTGACACACGTAGCCACAACTCTCCTTTTAATGGGTTATTTTGCTGAACCCTTCTGCTCCCGACCGCAGACTGAGCTGGGGGTCTCTGCAGTCTGCGATGACCTGGAGTGCATCAAGAGAGGGCAAAAGGCAAGGAGCAGTGATGTGGAGAAAGCATCCAAGTGCATGTATTAAGTACAGTCAACTCTCAGGAGACGGCTCCGCTCTTTCATTTCCTTGGCCATGTGGGTATTAGTGGAATCAGTGATGAGCAACGGCCATAGCTGGGACAGTTTGGGAGGTGGGGGAACCCACTCATGGAATGAATGGGTAAATCGCGTGAGCTGAAGCTAAGGAGGCTGCTTTTACTCTTAAAGGCAATCTGCAACAGATGCCTGTTTTTATAAGCAGTGTTTCAAAAAAGGATTAACACGCTTCACGGCCAGAAGAAATGGTGCTTCTAAGAAAACTACTTTTTTCTTTTTACTGCACACCTACAATCAGAGAAATACTCCCCCTGTTGTCACAGGCAGAATCTCTATGCCTGGCACCAGGCAGGTGTAAAATCTACTTTCTGGTGAGCATAGCAGTCAACACGCCTTACAATCCATCGTGTTCATCTCTCCGTTGTACACTTCTCCAGAGGAAGAATGCAAAAGTTTCCTTGAACCTGCCTCAACTCTTTCCTAAAGAAATCATCTTCCTCATTCCAACAAACCCAATCCCCAAGCAACACCATCAAATTCTACAAGCTTCCCAGGAACCCAAACCAAATCGCTCTGTTGAACAATAGAGAGAATTAGTCAGAAGTGACATAATGTATTTTGCCAGAAGCAAAACCCTTACTACTATCAACAGCACAAGCAACATCAGGTATTTGTTCTCCCCCTCGCCCCACTGAACTGAATTAAACAGTTAACTAAAAAATCTTTCTGGCTGCAAACCAAACTTTGCTTCCGACATAAATTCCCATAAAATTGCGATGCCTACCATTTCAGAACTAGCAGCCAAAAAGAAAAACCCAGTCTGTCTCCAAAGGAAACCACCTTTAGTCACTAGCTAATTGACCCTGGTGAATATAATACCAGACATTTGGAAATAGGCACTTTGATATACAAAGTACACATGCCCACTCTTGTGTGTTATTCGTTACACCACAGGCTATGCTCAAAAAGGGAAAAGTAAATATATTCCATGGTACCACTCAAAGCAAAGCTAATTCAACATAATTATGGGTTTCCATGGCCACATTTGGCATTTCTGAAATACAGTAACTTCAGGGTTCTGATAGGATTCTGGCTTGTTTGGTACTTTTTTTTTTTTTTTAAAAAAGTGCTACTGACCTTCCACCTATCTGCAAAGCAGCACATTTATCAAAGTTCCCAGCCAAATGTGAAGCATTTCAAACTCTATGAATGGCTGTGGTTTAATTTGCTGTTGTTGTTTGGGTCTGTGTTGATTAACATATGTAAATAAAGGCATCTGGTGTTACCCCTCTCTTTCCATTTCACACCCTATTAAAGTCTGATTTCACAATTAATTGAAACCAAAATGAGATTATTCAGAAATGAATCCTCTCTGGCAGCATGCTGAGGTCTAGTCACTACCTGGAGAGACACAGCCCCCTTCCTGGCAGTATTTAGAATTAAACATTCTGGGTATCACACAGTAATACCAAAAGCGGTGTCGGAAAAGGAAGCGAGTTTACAACCATATCACTCACGTTACACGCTTTTCAGAACAAAAGCGGGAAGGATTCTTCTGTCCTACTGACAGGAAAAACTATATTCTTCCATGTGCGGAATTTAAAAGAGACAGCTAAGAGATCAAAGTACAAATGAAGATAGTGTGAGCGATGAAGTAATGTTTCTCCTGCACTGAATCTATTTGATAATGTGTCCAAAGAACAGCAAAGCCAGATTCAAATGGCCTCCAATTTGGTAAGGTTAGGGATTTGAACTCAGCATGGGTTCATAACTGTATTTCATAAGCCATGAAAACACAAATTGGATATAAACACCTACCAACCACTGGACGTGCTCTAAAACCCAAAAACTAATTTCTGACACACACATAAATGATACAAAATCAGCCCACAACCACAGAAAACTCCTCCTCAAGCTAGGCAAATTATCACCGTTTCTCCTGCCCTTATTCTACTCCTCAGCCCATCCTCACTCCAAAAAATCCCAAGGAATCAGCAAGATGAGAATTTTGAAAATTGGAAGTTCACGACGCTAAAATTTTGTTACAACCATCTCCACCAAAAGATGCAGCTGTTTGAAGTAGCCTGGAATTAGATGCACAGAGAAGACCACCACTGTCATGAATTTCCAGAGTATGAGAAGCCTGATAGCCCTTTGCACACTAGATGGCATTGCACTACAAATTATGGCATGGATTAGGCACCCATTCCGATTCCTAAGAAAAACACCAGCAAAATTATCTTCCTGCTCATGCAGTCCCGCTCCTTCGTGAAAGTTAAGGCTCAGCACAACTGTGTGAATATTTACAGTGGCAAAACAATGGAGACGGCTCTGTAAGAGGAACCAGCACTTGATGGCTTCAGGCAAAAACAAAGAGGCAGTTAAATTAAAGGAGCTGGTTTATTTATTTAATTATTTAAAAGAAAAGTGGCCTTGCCACAAAACAAAGCATCCTTTCTTTCACTGTCTACCCCTGGACAAAACAGGATACTTACTTTGGCTGTTGCCAATCAACGTGCACAAACGCAATGTTCCCCTTCATCATACGAAAGGGACCATTTTTATAGTTGACCCATTCAGGAACTACTTAAGCAGAAAAGCCACTTGAATGGGCCAAGAATGAGACTGCTTTACAGTTTTCGTCCATCATTTTTCAACAGGCTCGTTTTATATGCTGGCAACATATGTTAAGGATATAAACCACCTAGAATATATAATATGTTGTTTAAGCTTATTGAGAAGTGCATTCATCCATAGTCAAAAAAAGACTTAGCCAGTGAATATAAATTTTTTTACAGCTATATAAGATATATATACTTTTATCTTCCTGCATACGGCATTTCGTAAAACTGCTGACTTTCAAGGAAAGTACATTAAAATCACCGAGTTAGTTATGACTGCCTTTTCTTCTCTGAGCTCCAAAATTCATTAAATTCTGTGGGAGGTCAGTGACAGTTTTAGTCATAGTCTACTTTTCCATTTGCTGGAAACAAGCATATTATTCCTCTGAGAGAACTGAAAATTGATATAGTCCTGTCATTCCAAGCTATTAGTCTCTTACTCACTTTTTCTGTTTTCTCCCCCACTAAATCAATATTAACTTTTTTTTCCACACTGATAAGAATCAAAGTCACTGGCAAAAAACGCCTTATATACCTGAAAATATCAGCAGGAGTTCCAGGGGAGGAGAAAGAACAAAACACCACCCCACCCCCCTTTTGAAACACTACTTTTGATGGGGGGAAGAGTATCGTGGCAATGAGCAGCTTAATTTGCTTAAGGTAGTCATTGGTCCTCTCTCGCTATCACATTTTCTGAGCACCTTTTCTTACTCAGACTGCAGATACATTTATGCTACAATTTCTCACTTTTGTGTCATCCAAAGAGAGGTATGTGTGTTATTTTTAATGCATAGGCCAAATCAAGAACTGTGCTGTGCTGAGTAACATTTCTTGTTTTGCATTTATAGAGAACCAGTAACAAGGAGCAAAGCTCCCAGGAGCAAAGGCAGTAAACAAAACTTAATAATGCACACAAGGGAAAAACAAACATACCCTGAAGAGCCTTGAAGGCAGTAGCCTGGTTGTACCATATTTGGAGGTGCTGGACATGAATAAATCTGAAATCTCATTAGGAACTGTACCTCCTGGCTTTTATGTAAGCAGTTCTGTTGGCATGCAGCCCCAACTCCTACCCATTTTAACAAGCATGACCCGCTGCTCAGCAAGGAAGGAAGGTTAGAGGAAGCAAAACCAGCATTCAGGGAACTGCAAAACAACGCTACCCATAGGTGATAGACAATCTCCTCCTAACATCCTCCTTTCCACAGACCCGTCTGTCCAGTAATTCCACAGGGTCAGGAGAGCATTTCAGCTTACCCTGATGTGTTCCTGAAGTCTGATTTCAAATCAGTCACTGTTACCTTCCAGGAGCACTGGAAATCCTGGCCTTTGCTCCACGCTCCCCATTTTACCTCTCTGTCAGCAAGTAGAGAGGGATCCATATTCTTCAAGCTACTGCCTGCAGGTATACAACACCCTTCTAGAGTTGGATAAAGAGAATAAACTCCACCAGATGACAAAGTCTACCTTTGCAAATGGTGAAGTAGACTCTATAAATGAGAATAAATAATGCTGACCCAATTTCCACAAGTATATACTTCCACTGCAAGTCTGGTCTGCAGGGTCTTCAAAAGACTTCTACAACAAAGATGAATGAACCTGTCAGCATTCAGTAGATAAGCAGCCACCATTAAAACTTTTTAAAAGCTTCAGAAACAGACTGTAAGCAAAAGCAAACAAGTTTTGCACATATATGCAAACCACATCTTTCTGAGCAAGAATTTGCAGGAATAGGCTCAAGACAGAAAGCAGTGAGGGTGGGAAATCAGTGTTACTACAGCCACATCTGAGAACCCCTTCCCCAGGAAAAGCATTATTTATTATCTGGCTAAATACCAACTTCTATTGCTGACAAGAGGAGCAGCAAATGAAGGAAAATAATCTCCCCTTAGTTGGCAGGAGGAAGTGATAAAAGCCAAGGGGAAGCTTACTCCATTTCCTCCCACGACCCCAGAAGTGGCAAAGATCAACAACCACTCATCTTTACAAATCAGGCTGTGTGAAACCCAGCGCTTTCGGCATTTAGCTACTCCTACATCCCCCAGTTTTACATAAAGCATAGTCTATGACTAAACTGACCACTGAAAGCATTTTAATATAAGACAGACACAGCACAAGAGATATAGGACTCCCAGTGCTTTCAAATACAGCCTATGACCTTTAGCTACTTGCAGATTACTTTGCCAAACTTCAGCTGAGGGGGAAGGTGCAAGCACAATTTTACACATGCACGCATGCATGTACATGCATGAGAAAGAACGTTTTAAAATTTCACATCTCAAATCCCCCGCCCCCGTTTTTTTAAACAAAGAAAATGATAGTCCCTGTTCCACAGCTGGGTTCAGAGGCACAGTGCAAAACTAACATATGTTTTATATCACCACGTGCGTTTTTCTACAAACACTTGAGCAAGTGCTAAAGCATGGAATAGACTAGATGGAAGCATTTCCCCTCAACTACTGCCTTCTGGGAAAGGGGGGCTGGCAAATGAGAAGAGGTATATGGTCAAACTGATTTTCTAAAAAGAAAACTTCTTCTAGGAGGAAAAACAAAAACTTACCCCCCAACCAGATGTTGCATAAAAACTTCAGCCAGACGAAAACTATCTGGCTTTAATACGAAACTCCAAGGGGATACACAATGCTTGTATTTATTGCATCTCTCCTGCTCTTCATGTGCACAAACACATGTATATGCATGGTTCTCATCTTCCGCTACTCACATACCCATCCTGTATTCTTACAGCTCCAGCTAGTGTCTTCCCATGTCATGATTCACCAGCAAGTATGCTGAGGGACAACACTGTGCCCTGTACAACTTCTCTAGTACTGCCAACTGCTTTTCCTTTGAAGAAAAGGGTGTCCCGAAGTTTCTGCAGGCTTTAGGCAATACACAACTCACACTAGTATACAGAATTCAAAACACAGCTGACATGTAACTGAACAGTCGCAATAGGTCTAAGGCCTAAATATTTTCTACATATTGAAAAAAAAAAATTGACTCTACACTGCAGGTGCTCACCTGCTCTAAAAAGTAAATATTGCCCAAATTGAAGAGAAACATTTATACTAGTTGCAGAAGGAGCATAAATCAGTTAAGACAAGGCACTGTAAAAGCCCTCTCTCCCACACACATACGATGTTTTTATATGAGATTTTACGTTATGCTATAATCATACAGCTACATGACACAATTCGACCTTGTGTAGGAAGGACTGAGTGTATTTATGATTAAAACATTCAATTACATTTACAGGATTTAAATGATTTAAAGGAATTATCCTCAAGCCATGAAAAAAGTTTTCCAGAATACAACCATGTGGTTATACTCATGCCCATTAGCGCATGTACAGCGATGACGATAATGCTGCAGAATAATTGGGGATGGGGCTACTGAAGAGGAGGAAGACAACCGACAGAGACAAGGCCCATTTCTGCCACATCCTGGGAAACTTCCAGGATCTATCTATTCTGATAGTGAAAACAGGATTAATGTCTTTATTAGTAGTATTAACATTCTTCCCACCGAAACAGAGATGCTTAAACCTTCATAGAGGTCCATACAGGTACCAATATGTAGATACCATTATTCCAGCAACAGACCCTGAAGCCCTAAAATGAATGGGTTGTTTTAGTTTTATCTCAACCAAATTAATGAGGAAAATCTCTAAGAAGTGACTAAAAATCAGATGTTTCACCTGAGGTCTCCATAACCCACACCCAGAAATTGCCTAGCGGTTGATATATAAGGTTCCAGCTTCAATAACTCTGCTGAAAGGCACTACTCAGCACACACAACGCTGCTATAACGCAGCCATTAAGAATGAAATAGTTGACACCACTGTCAGCAATTTTCGGTTCTGAAAATAAATGACTTGGAAAAAAAGATTGAAATAATCATGTTGAAACCTTAAGTCTTAAGCAATTATGTGAGAAACTCAAGTTTCTTTAAACAACCAAGTTTCTTCACTCTTGTTGAGAAAGGCTTGAAGATACTTGTACACTGAAAGGTTTGCACAGAAAATCCCTAACGAGAAGTGAAACTCCTTTTGAAATTCCCACGATTTTTAATCTAATTCTATAATTCAGTGGTATTATTTCTTAAAGACATCATCTTAGAAAGACTGGAGCTGTCAGTCCAGGAAAATCAAACTCATTACATTGCACTGAAAAGCATCCCATGCTCTTAAACATTACCTGCAGCCTTATGACTACCAAAAAATGAAGGGAGGTGGGGTTTTTTAGAGCTTTTCTGAACCTCGTCAGTCACTAGATGCTAAAGATGGATTCCTGCTAAATTTTGACTAGAAGTGAAGCTCTTAGTTCACTAAATAAGCCCTAGTAAGGGCTTACTTACAGCTAGTCAGTGAGGTCAAATAGACAATCTTCTTGAGTAAGGAGAGAGGTGCCAGGAAAATAATAGAAATATTCTCCTCATGTCCTGAGGTTGCCTCCAGCACTACTGAGGCACCTCAGAGATCAGGCAGGCAGGAGAGGAATTGCACAGCACAATACCAATTGAAAAATAGCATGCAATCATGTAAATAGACTGTATCATGAAGCACAACAGCAGTGTGCCATCCAACCTTTGACATTTTGTGTCACTCGAGACCATGAGCACTTCATTAACGTTGTTTTTTTCCAGTGGTTATATGTAAATGTATTGCAAACTCAGACACAGAAAGGCCAACTGGAAAACACGACACTGTATTTTCCAGAACACAAGTACACCCCATTATTTGCCTGCCTTAAATTCATGACATTAAAGAAATAATCTTGGAAAGGCTTAATAAATAGGATGACTTTTACTTTTGTGAAGTAGTTCATAAACGGTGTCTTGTTTTTTTGATCAATGTGTCAAAACCTTAACTGGTTGTCTCCAGAGTATGGGCTTCAAGAGCTAAAATTATAGACAAACTGCATAAAGGGTCACAGGCAGATCTGAAAGTCTGTTTCCATTTTTAATTTAGAAAATTCTGCTACGATGCCAGAGGCAGAAGATAAAATAGTAAAGATCTGAAAAGAATATTTTAACTTTTAAATTTCCCAGATGACAGTTCAGGGAATGTGGGTTTTGAACAACTCGGGTCACACTGGAAACAGGTCTATACCCTGCAGACTCAACCTGAGAACTTCTCATTGGAATCCCAGAGTTGGGCTTTTAGTTTTTAAGCATTTAATTGCACTCTCCAAAGAAAAAAGGTTTTGGTATAATCCTGCCACTGTGTAACGTACTCTTCGGAAGCTCCTAAGAACCTTGTTCCTCTGACACACTTGTTCTCCACAGAGAGGCATAAACCTGCAGCCCTCACTCGGTCCAAATTTCTGCAGGTTTCAAGGGAAATGGGTCTTTATGATTCAACTATTACCAATGTTTAAAACACAACCATGAGGATAAGAGTAATAGTACAAACCATCTGATGCAGCACCCCGAAGTCACCCGGGGCTGACACTACTGTCACAGCAATGAGTGTGACTCAGTTCCTCTCTGGGCAGGTGAAACGATGCTCATTAACTCAAGCTAAATGGCCAAGCCCTTACGTCACTAGGCATGCGATTAGTGCTTACGATGACAAATTGGGGACCTCACATAGGAACGCACTACTTTACACACGACAGCAAAAAGCAGAACACTTCCAGAAGAGGCCCCCAGGCAGCTCCATACTGTGGACAAATGCAAAATTTCAATTCTTATTTTGCTTTCTTATATTGGTATTTCAATTAAGTTTTGTACTAATAACTTATTAGTTTCCAAAAGAAAACAATGAATCACCAACAATTCTGTGTAGAATAAACATTCCTCCACAGCAAGCACTGATGCAATAACTTGTCTAAATGAGCACACACACGATATAAAATGCTGCAGGCCTTTCCATAACTCAAACTGTCTTCAGCCATCGAACCAAGCACATTTAAATGTGAATGAACTTCTGTCTGTGGAACACTGGAGCATGCACACACAGCGTACATACCTCATGGCATAGGGCCTATGTGAAACCCATGCTGTAGTCCAGACTTTTTTTTAATTCAAGGGTACGTTATGGTAGCAATAAGATTCAGTATTGTTGCTACCGTTGCAGACATAGTTTGTTTTACACTGGCTGTTTTATCCTTAATCTGATCATAGCAACTTGCAAGACACATACACGCATAATCCTAACAAAAATATAATACATCATCCACATCTTAATTGTTTTTCAACGGGAAAATAAAACATTCATCCATATGATACATAACAAGGAATTATAAGAGTATGTGGACATTTTGTTGTTAAAAAGCCAAGTCTTCCCTCTCTCCTTGTTTATCTTAAAATCATAAACGAGAAAGCTGGAACATTATTTTCCAGACTGCCTCTAAGAGAGTTGATGAATGGCCCAAGTTCTGCATCTTTACAACATTAGATAGGCTCGAAAAGTCAAAGCCAGTTGCAAGAGGAAAGCAGTGCTCCAGGACAAAAGCTTCACTGTGCCCTCTGATTCAGCGTCAACACCAACCAGCTCTAAAAAGATCTTCTGCTTACTTTGAACTCCACTTAAAGTAGCTAGAAA
Organism: Buteo buteo; assembly: GCF_964188355.1. Lineage (NCBI taxonomy): Eukaryota > Metazoa > Chordata > Aves > Accipitriformes > Accipitridae > Buteo > Buteo buteo. The sequence goes on along the minus strand of NC_134179.1, from coordinate 3,214,480 downwards.
TTAAGGGATACAAGGAGGCTTAAAAGAGTTCAAAGAAATGCAGGGACCATGTACCAGGGGAAATAAAAACCAACACAGCTTGTCTAGGGTGTATTCAAAGCGCACATCGCAGCTCTAGTGTTACTGCTAAAATGCATTAATAATTCAAAACGTACGCACTAGCCTAAGAGCTCACTTCTGCAAAAAGAGTTTCCAAACTCAATCTAGCTTTTATTTAGTTTTAAAACAAATGGCAAAGCACGACACTAAATCGAACCTTAAGCCACAAGAGAAGGTGCCCAGAAGGGGACTCTGAATCAGGCTCTGATGCTTCTCAAGTCTCACACCTTCACTACGCCTAAATAACCCTGAGCTTCCCTCACCTTAGCGAAGGCAGCACCCTCGTCCTGATATGACACTTCCCTTTCTTTCCTGCAAATCCTTTCTACTCCAAAGCTCCAGGTCCCAGTGGGTTCCCTGCCCATTCCAGGATTGCTGCACCTGTAATTATTGCAGGACTTAGCAGATAAAGAAATATTAAATAATTTACCAGCATTTCAAAGTAAATTCCTGGACCCATGCTGTAAAAATAACAGAAGTTGTTTTGGTTTTTTGAACTACTTCAAGCTGGTAAATTGGAACTTGGTCCAAAATCAGTTCTATTAAAGCCTGAATGTTTTGACATGTCATACTTGCAATAAATAAGGTTAACGCTCAGGCACCATAAAGATCAATTACACAGCTGCAGTGAATTTCAAAGTAACTTAAAAGAATTTTTGTTAGTACATAAACATAAATTGGCAGGACCAGACAATACCACCCACCCAAAAAGGCAGATTTTTCTAGTAGGCATTTTGTTTTATAACTGTATTTATAAGCTTCAGCAGTCTTCCAATAGAACAGAATTAATTTTAAAGGCAGGTTCAAGGATCCTGAACATACATGAAGTATATGGCACTATATATTTTTATTTCCAACTTGTTATAATACTGGATTTGTGGGTGTCTATTAAGCAACAGTCTTCCCTCTAAATTATTACTGACATAATTCTCAGTGTGATGGTGCCAAAAGCTCACTCTGCAGTTAGAGGTGTCAGCTCTGACTGCAGCTCACAAACCAATCCCTGATGGTCCAGAAAAACATTTTATTGGGGCTTCAGTTCAGTTAGTTTCAAGAGAGATAGAAGAAGTTATGCTTTAGGAGAGAGAGTCTTGAAGAGGCAGTGAGAGCATCACATGTTTCTTCAAGTAAGTATTTTCTTTAAAAAAACCACGACATTAATGGAACCATTCAATTTTATACTGCTTTACCAGGAAAACAGCAACCTGAATTTGCAGGTTCTGTGGACAAAATGGCCAGAAATGAAGCGTCAGAGGAAATAAGTAATTGATATCTTTGGAATCCTCAGTGGAGATCAAAGAGCTTTTTGGTATGGACCCCCAGGAGAGCCAAAGTTCAGAGCCTTGCCTGCAGGACATGGAAGCAGAAGCCTCCATCTTCTGCTCACACACCACAGCAAGGGATAAAATAACAAAACCATCAAAGTCTACAAACACGTTCAAATGCCTTCTAGACATTGTAATAGCTTGTGTGGGTGAGAATATGTGCGGGTGTGTATGCCTCCCCTCTTAAACTAAAAATCTGTCTGAATCCAGACCCTTGGGAAAGTTCAGATTCACAGGAAATCTTCTGCACAGATCTCTCTGTTGTAAAACAAACAAACAACAAAGCTTGGGTCTCAGCGTAGCAGATCTAGAAACATCCTCTCTGATACACCTGCAGCTACACATATTGCATTAAGAATCCTGTCACAGTACAGCAAACATTTTCACATGTAGCATATAAATACCATTAGTTCAAGTGCTTTCCTCTGCATTTTCTTGCTCTGCAGGATAGATTATCATAGTATGAGCGCAGTGACAAGCTTTCTCCTGAGTACTCAAAGACATCTCTTCCCTCATTTTATAATGAGAGAACAATCTTGAGTTCACACCACATGTCCTTGCGTGAGATTATATTACTGAGTGAAGCAGATGGGAAAGCAGTCTTGATTTTCAAAGACTGCAAACTACCTGGAACCCAGATCACGCAACCATCACAAGTAAATGGTCTCCGCAGGGTTCCAGGATAGAGAGCATACCTGGCAAGACAGACAAAGGATATCTGGTCTGCTCAAACCGAAACACCTTAACCAGCAAGAGATCTCAAAGCCGAGACAGTCGGGAATACAGATTTTGCAAGATCAGATTATATCCTATCTGTACGTCTTCACCAGGAAATGAGTGAAAACATTTATAACTACAGGACAAACGCACACACACCCCCCATTGGAAAGCTGAGCTAATGAATGAACAGTTTAAAAATCTGTAGCCTAACTTGCTACTCCTGAGCTGTCAACTCTGTCATCAAACCTCAAAATTCTGGCACATAAGCACAAACTAAACAAACTACCCTTTTTGTAAGCAGGTACAGTAAACACAAAATGTAAATGTTCCCAAAGATGTTTAGTTTAACAGCTCATACATCCACTGGCGTGACAAACCTCCACTGGCGAATAAAAACACACCCCTGCTTCTGTAAATCTCAGGGATCGTATCAACATGAAGCTTGCTAGTTATTAAAATCACACCAGCTTGGCACGCTTGCAGATCTATGAGTACAATATTATGCTGCATTTTAACACCATTCCTGTTAACAGTATGGCTTGCTATATACAAAAACATAAGGGGTTTAATCCTCTTCCAAACTATGAAACACTAGTGAAATAGGGATTATTTTTCTGGAGCCCACGGATTCTTTTCACATTTTTAATATATTTTAATTATACATGTAATACATCTTTCTGTTTTTTTCAGGTCATTAAACCTCAGGGAAGAAAAATTTTCCAACACAACTCTGTTCCAGTTACTAATTAAAACAATTTTTATACATTTCTGTGACACACTGCTAAAGATGATTTATGAAGGTGGCAAACAGCAGGAGGTCAATGCTAAAGTTAACAGCTGGGCTTATTACAGTCACTTTTAAGATTTACTCATGCCATCAAGTAGCCACTATGCACCAATAAAGACTAAAAATCCACAAACAAGTGTGCTACATTTTCAGTGTTAAAGCCAGGGGAAGAAAAAATAAGCTGGATTCCTGCAGGAAGTCAACATTTCCAAATGGAGTGCCACAAGTCCCCAGTTGCAAAGAAGAGCCAAGTATGCACAGATTTCCCTGAAACCGTTCTGGCCTGCCAGTACTCAGCACACGAGCAAGAGAGGAAGAGAAGATACCTATCTCAAGATATTCAAGTCTGAGAAAATTGCTTATCCAAATTTGCACAGTTATCTTCTTTCTCATACTAATAAGGCAGAGAAGAAACACACAAAGCGGGGAATACTCAAAATCCTTTCATAAACAGAACATCCCAGATTTGCCATTTTGTCCCAGATACAGAAACACCACGCTGGGTTCTGTTCTCTTGTGACACAAACCTAGTGGAGAAATGAACTGTCCTATATAAACTCATAAAAACATCCAAAGGCAAAAGGAGAAGAAAAAAAAAAAAGGGCAGAACTACCTGTTCAACTGAATCAACAGGTAAAATCTCATTTGCTTTTAACAATTATTTGTGAGTTATAGTCTACCCTTCCATTTATACACCTAGATGAACAGCTTAAAATAAAGAACATGCGTGGAATCAGACAGTGAGATAATCTAGATAAATACTAACTGAAAAAAACTTTCCTCTCTATGACAGGCAACTCAATGACCAGCCAGTTGAGTAATGTCAGACAAATCACCTTTTACTTTATAAAAAAAGATAAACATTTATAAATTAACAATTTCAGTAACTGTCAGTCAAAGGGAGAAAGGTGAGAGAGCAAAGCGTATAATATGCTTTAAAAATGACTTAGCAGCTAAAGCCACAAGGGAGCATCGGCATATGCCCAAAGCAGACTGAACCTGGCTGTTCCCATCCATTTCAGCATTACACCTCCAAATACACACGAGCATGCACACTCTGACAGACAGCGAGACAGACAGACAGCTCTCCCTTACCAACAAGCTCCTCTGAGCAGGTCCCCCCACCGCACGTCAGCAATCCCCCTCTTCCTTCAGGCCATGGCAACTGCCTTCAGCAAAATGATGACCACAGGGCCAGCAGAAGGACCTGCTTAGCCTTCAAATTATATCCTGCCAGTTTTTTGAGCAGGCTTTAATGACTGGTAGACAATTTACATTCATTCTACCCATTAAAGCTTGATCACTAATAAGGCTGTTAGCTTTCTCCGCAGCGAGCAACGACTGTAAAACAAGTAGTAAACGTGCGAGCAGCAATAGTAAAGTTTCATGGAGAGATACTCTCCATACTTGAAGTTACCCTTCCACTGTAAAACCCATGCTGGATTTCTCCCCATTTCACTGGAAGAAAACCAAGCAAGCTGAAATTACACAGGTGTGATCTTGTTCCAGGGAAGAATTTTTCTGAGGAATTAGTGGCAAGTTGGATGCAAGACCAGGAAATAGAAGAATCCAAAAACTGAGGTGAACTTACTCGAATATTTTCCTAACTTTTTTGGCATTGAGAAGCTTGGCCTAGAGACTCCAAATTTTAAAAATCTGTTGATCTTGGCAGAAGACTATGCCAATTTTCAGGGAGTTGTGGCTGGAATTATTAAGTTAATAGAAGCAGTTTCCACCTACACTATGAACATAGTTGTTTTTATATAGCCATGTCCTTAAAGTAGCCCTTGCAACATCTCCCCCTACCACTTTAGAACGCAAGAGTAAAGAAACCATATGGAAAAGACAGAGAACAGGAGGGGAAGGCCTTGGGCTAAAGAAGGGGAACATAACGTATCAGAATATGGCAAAGTCATTTTGGGGGGAGATTAAGAGCATCCAGAGATGAAAGGCTAAAAAGGAGCACCACTTTGTATGCAGTATGGGTATGCATGTCATAACCCCTCACATACTCATAAAGACAAAGCAAAACCCAGCAAAATTGTCTTTGTAGCACAAACACAGAGCAAAATTCAGGCCAGGTTTTGTGATTTTTACTATGTATTTCCATCTTTTAAAAGGGATTGGGGTGGGGGGACTGCTGTTTCATGTTTCACCTTTTAAAATAAATATATTTTTCTTTTTAAACACTTTGCAAATGACTGGAATAAATGAAGACATTACAGCCTGTAGCTGCTCATGACTGCCAAGATACTGAAAATTATCATGCCCACAGAAGAGCTGGGGGAATGAAGAAGCCCTCCTACACTGAAGGCAGCGAGCAGTCTTAGTTTAAAATCACTGATGGAAGGAGATTCGAGCTAAGCTGTCCGACTTCAGACAGACACAGATCAGGGAGCACTCCTCCATTCCTGTTGTTTCTAGCTGATCTATGTAGTGGACTGCTTTTAGCTGTGGCAGAAACATCTTAAACTACGCCAGTTAACTCCAGAGGAAGGCACCTGGTCAGGCTTTACCGTGATTTTTGTTTCCTTTGCAATACATCTCAGGAAAAAATTTTACTGTATAATTAACAGAGACACCTTCACAAGCACAATTCCCCTCTGCACCCCCTTCCCTAGAATATTATTAAATAAAAAAAAAAAAAAAAAAAAGGGGCAAACCAAAAGAAGATGACCCCGAGAAATATCTTCTCAAGAGGCTTTGCTGACAAAAAGCACAAGAAGAACTGAACTGCTCTTTGCAACGCTTCTAACTCTTCGGACACCTCAGGAAAATACAATTACAGGCGCAAACCGCGGCCACCACTGAAAGGCAGCCCATCATCTTGGCTGGAAGGCCGCAGCTTGCCAAAGGCATTCAAACAGCAAACAATACTGCTGAGCTCGTAACAGGAATTCCTGGCAGCTGATGCCTCCACAGGCGGAAGTGATTCTGGTTCAAATACTTCCTTTACCACTGATAACACGCTCCTGCCACTTGCAATGCCAAAGCTTAACAGATAAGGAGAGGATCTTCCATGCATCGTAATCCAATGCTGTTCCGACAGGGCTTTATTTTTAGAAGGCAGCTACATAAACGCAAACACAGAGAGAGAGAGACCGTGCTGTTTCAAGGGGTAAATCTGTGTCAAATGCAAGATTGCTGAAGTGATATGAATGTGCACTGCAGCACTTTCTCTCCTTCAGCAATGGGTTTTTCAGGGAGCAAAGAATATTATCTGGGAAGCACAGAGCTGATCAGCTCTCCATATTCCATTACTAAAACCTACTCACCTAAAGATAATTTCTTAATTGTTTCAAGTGAAGTCTTTATATCTGGCAGGAAGCAAAGATATTTACGGAATGCCTAATCACTATTTCTCCTGCTTATATTCATGGCACATAGCACTAAGCAAAATCGCATTTTTGCCACGTTGGGGGGAATCATTCTATTTTGTGTAACTTAGCGACATAGGGGTTTTGTTGAAATAGTTCAATTCCTATGTATTAACCGGCCCTAAAGCCCACTATGTGACACACTTGCTGTACTGAGATACTCAAATCTCACGTGAATGAGTTACCTTGAGCAGCTCTACAGCTAAAAACCAAAATCTGGAACGTGCAATCAAATCAGCCTGGGCTGAGCACCATGCTCATGCATTGAATGTCAACTCAAACGAGTGTCTGGAAGATGCTGCGCTGTTTAGCGTGTACACATCAACTCCTTCTGTGTTAGTCCAGCTATCTGCAGTACACTGTGATGTGCTGGAACGACTCAAGCCCCCTTAGAAGGAAGCTTTTCCAACTAGCAGATCCTGAAATCATGCTTAATTTTAATAAGCTGCCTTAGAAACTGATTGTGAACTTATTTTAAGTTACATTGGGATGATTTAGGCACTTCTGAAGTTAAATGCACGGTAAGCCCTTCTACCTTAACGTAAGACCTGGAAGTGATGCTGAGGACTTCTAACTCCACGCTTCAGTGCTTAACTGAACACTAAGATGCCCTGTACAGCAATACGTGTGCAAGCAGCGCTTGCTTTGTATGTTAACGAATTGAATTCTGATGTTCTAGAGAGAGAGGCGTCACAGATGGACGTTAGCCAAGAACTGTGGAAAGGCAGCGGAACTTAAGAGAGAAGGAAGCCAGCAGAACCGACCTAACCAATGCCGAGTAATCACATTCTAGCCATGGGCTAATAACATCTCGTTTGGGAGACACAGACCATAGCAAGGCTGAATCACAGTTTTGCTCCTGCTAACAAGACTCTTAAACACTGATCCAATGTTAGATTAAATAAATCTATTATGCAGAGCCTGGCTTTTCATCATAAAATTAAAAACCAAAGATGTAGCCTTAAAAAATAAATGCAGTAATAAATGTAAGGTATTTCAGCAAAATACCAGTGAATTTCTGGCACTGATGCAATCTGTAAAGCCTATCCTATAACCACCGCTTTGACATCAAATACTTTGCGTGGTAAACCAACTATTTCCTGCCAATGCAACAAGTGTCTCGCTGGCCAGACACTGATAAGGTCAAAATACATTGCTGTTGAAAGCAGTATAGCTGAACATTTCTGAAGAGAAAAAAACATCCCAAAATGCACCTAGTTTTGTTAGCATGCTGCTAGGATAAGATGAGAACAAATCCTTTTTTATACATCTCTGAAAGTTAATTTAAAACGATCTCATGAGGTGAAATGCCAAGATATTAATACTGATTACACCACAAGACCATATTATAAGTGACATAAACGTTACAAAACAATCTGAAATTTGGCCAGGCTGTTAATAGACAGCATTACACAATTCCTGACACAGCCAGATAATACTGCAGTTCTGCTATGTAAATTTTTAACAGTGAATAGATTTTGAAAGGAGTTTACACCCACTACCCCTCAGATGCAACTTGGTAATTCGCTATTAGGTGCCAAGCTGTCATTTACAAGTCACTTCAGCCTACTGCTATTCTCCAGTCTACCTTGTTATCACAAAGGAGCCATCAACGAATGCCGCTTGCTTAAAATGTATGAGCCCTATATGAACCTATTTTACAATCGATAAACTAATACTTCTGTTGCATTAATAGCTTTCATTTATTTTACCATTAATACTGGTCTTCCAAGGAAATACTGTAATGCCCTACTCTTCTCTATTTCAGGAGCAAAGCTCTGTTCTTAATACATTTTTATCCGTATAAAAAAGTCATTACACTGTGAGGATCTGTCAGAAATCTTGCTTAGAAAAAGGAAGGGACAAGAGGCACTGAGCTGGGACTTAGGGCCTGATTCACCTTATTTAAGCACACGTTTTGCTTTAGGTGCGCGAGTAGTTAAGCACGTACGTTTTTTCAGAGGTAGTGGTGTAAACAGAGAATTGACCCTCCCAACACACACACAGTCACACTTTCATGACAGTCCCTCCCGTGCTGCTGTCGTCCACCGTTCTCCCCCTGGCTTCGCAACACAGACACTGCGAGAGAAAACAGCTCATCAGGAGCCTGACGTGGCTGGACAACCAGTACTACTTTGTCTTCCTGGGCTACCTTCCCCAGTTACCGTTTTTCAGCCAGACTGGTTACGGCAACTGGTGTTCTGCTAGTGCCAGAGGGCACAACACAGAGGACAACTGAGCGGGAGCACGGAAAGCCGGAGGTGCAGCAATGACACCGCAAAAATGAGTGCTAGACAGCACCAGCTCCTGGCTGTGGAAACTTCCCACCAGAACACGCTTCGGGTTTGTTGGCAGAAAAACACGAAGGAAGTCTGTAAAGAATATATTATCTGATTTTACTTCTCCCTCTCACGAACACAAAAAATCTCAGCGTATCAACCCTACAAGTATGCCCTGTCATCCTTAAAACATTCTAAGAAATGCTTAAACCCACAAAAGAATTAAATTATTTGCCTTTAAAATGCTTTAAATACTAATGCCATGCGAAGGTTGTAATCTCTCCCTAGCTTGCACACCGTGCATATCTCTGTGTGAAGAACTCTGAATGATGGAAAGGAAAACTCAGAGGACCACATGATGCAAACAACATCTGTGTATACACAGAAACCTGCTCAACACCTACTCCAACATAAAACTTCTCTCCAAAATGACTGAAAAATTAGCAGTGTCAAATCAGAAAATTTCCAGGAGACTACAAATAAGGACATAGATTAGTCACACTATTCCTATGCACAGAAATTGAAAAGAAAGGAGCCCGGTTTTGCTTCAGAAGACTGAGGACTGTTCCTGTTTGTGTCAGCAGCCCGTCTTCCAGAGACCTCATTAAGAACTGAGCTCTTTGCTCTGGTGGCCTCTTAAGCCCACTATTTTGCCTAATTTACTCTGCCTTTGTGCATATGCGTGTCTGCCAATGCACATACATCCCGTGCTCAGCAGAATGGACCTACTTAGAGCCACTAAGTGTGAAAAATAGTAGATACGAGCTCTGAATAGGACCCAAACCTCTTCTCAGTTGGAATTTTGCAGAGACAGAAAAAACAGATGCATAATTGTGCTTGCAAAACTGTCAAGTACGGAAACATGAAAGGCTGTAAATAATTCACTCTATATTACAGGAAATGTTTTACAAATGAAAAGGTTGTAACCTCTTTTTGGCTACAAGGCTGGCAGATGCTGGAGGCATTCCTGCTTCTCTAAGTGCAGAACAAGATGTGCCCTGTTTATGAGAAACCAGCAGTCATTCTTGGTTCTCAGCCCTCCCTGGTACTGCTCAATGAAAAATGCTTCTCCCTATATTTCTGATGGATGGATCACAAAGGAGTGAAGCCTGCACACTCCTAGAAATGCAACTCAGGCTGACTAGCAATTTCTTGTATTCTGATGACACAGCAATGCACAATGCAGAGCTAAGATAACATGAAGAGAACGGATAAATTTGAATTCTTTATATTTACATAAATAAGTTCACACAACTGTTTAAAGATACACACACATAAAATAAAAATATGCATGCAGTTATCACACATGGCTCAATAACGAATGTTTGATGCAGTCTTAAAACAGTGACATCAGTCAAATCCAGTGGAAATAAAATCGTCTCCGACCTCAAAGGGGTGGCCACATGGCTGAGTACAGATTCTGGCCCAGCACACGGAAGCAATTCCAAATAAAGAGACACTATTGCTTTAACTTCTTATCACTAAACATTTTGCAACAAACTAAACAAACCTTAGTGGAAGTCACTCTACCGACTCCCCGACCCAGGTTAGCTGGCAGCCAAACACAATGGTGTTTTCTATATAAAAGAAATCTGAAACTCACCTGTATGTTGCCAAAGTCCACGTTTTCATAATGGAAATGTGCACATTCAGCCATCTTCGGGAAATGACCCTTTGTAAAGGATAACCTGAAGCACATCAAAAGCACACCATAAGAGAGATGCAAATCACTGAAACAATGCTCAGCTTCAAGTACCGTTATAAAATGCAGTTACTAATATAAAATAATAACGACTTTCTCATCCTAAAGCCAAGGGAACAGAGGGATTTGTTGATGTGATGCACCAAAACAGTGGAGAAAGGAATTGAGCGAGAAAGGAAAACTAAATTGCAAAGTGGCTTTTATCATTGCATCCTTAAAGAATCATGTGGCATTTCATCAACACCAAAGCCCACATCTTTTAAGACAAGGTGCAGGGACAAGCCGCTCTACCTTTACAAATGCAGTTTTGCAGTGCAAATAAACAGCCTTACACGAGACACATAGGAAAGTAGAACTTTACCTGTGAAAGGCATCACAGCCCATCAGTCCCGGGTTGATGTATCTGAGGGTGCAGAACAAACGCTATTTATCCTTTGCCTTTTTAAAATTCAAAAGTGAGGCATAATTATTCCCAAGTGTCTCCAGTTACAATGATGGCTGACAGGGAGATCCTCTGGCTCTGCAACATGCTCTTGCTTCTACTGAAGCTATTATAGACTCCTATAGATATTTCGGGTGGTGAGCCAATGAGATTGTCATTATCTAGCTCTCTCTTCCCACGGGAATATAAGTGGGAAGTGAGATGCAGCATCTGGCTGCTCAGCACTAGAACAAAGAGCCATTTCCCTTACAGCATCAGAGCATGACAGAGAGGTGATCTGAATGTAGAGATCAATCAATATTGGGGAGTTCTGGTCCTCAAGTCAGCATTCTTAGCAAAGACAAGTCGAGTAGTATTGATTACTTTTGATCCCCTTTGCAGGTTAGAGGTTTGAAACCTTAGCTGCAAGCATAAGTTGGTTTACATTCTCTGGGAGAGAATGAGAAAGAGACAGAGAGAGAAAGATAGCGTAAGCCCATAGGAAAAAAAATATCTGGGAGATCAGAGAAGAAAAAATACCCCTAAAAACCAAAAATTGTGCAAAACCCATTCAAATGAAGACATACAGGACAGAATGCAAAAAAAGGAAAAGAGAAAAAATATCAAATAGAAAAATACATCTAGGCCACCCACTTGTCCTGGTTTAGCTTCCCAGAGCATAGCAAGACAGGGGAAATTTTCTCATTTATACATTGCCTGGGCTTCTCTTTAGGTTTTTTATATATATGGTTTTGGGGTTGGTTTTTTATTTTGAATTAATCAGTTTCAGGAAGAAATCACAAAAATTTAAAAATACAGTAGCAGCGACGTTCAAAACGCAAAGAATGCTTCTATGGCCAGAAACAGGTGAGAGCCAACAAAACTTCTCATGTCCCCAGTTTTAGACTACGCTAGTTTTAACTTACTTCATTTCACATGGATTTTGGTTGCTCTGATGAAGATACTATCAAAAATTGTTGCCAAATGCCCTAGCTGTATTACAGGACAACAGCTAAAACCGAGGACATCAAAACTAGAATCCCAGCAAAGACAGGAAAACCAAAGAACACTGGTCTTACTTTTTCACATTCTTCACTTTCATACTTGCTGTGCTTCCACAGGTCCGGAGTGGCAATTCCCCTGGAATGTCAGGGATATCTGCACCTCTTGCCTGCAAAAAAAGAAAGAAAAAGCAAGGAACTTAAAATTTGACTGCATGGTACAGACTACTGCCTGCTAAGCAGTAGCCCCTATATTTTTACATATACATACAAACACAGGTGAAATCTTGTCTGTGCTAGAAGTTGCACTTCTGCCTTTTTAGCAAGGAAAACTGAACCTCAGGATTACGGACTCGAATGCGATTACCTCTTCCTGAACCATGTTGCAGAGCCTTGCTAATTCTTAGTAATAACTGCGAGATCCAGTATTTTATTTGTTACTACTTCTAGTTTCTAAATAGGAGATTTTTCAGAGGTAGGAGTCTAACATATATGTCTAAACTCCATACTTAGACTCCTCGTTAAGTACCTGATTTTCCAAACATCTGTGCACTTAGATTCAGAGGCACTGGAAGAAGCTGGATAGCTCATACAGTGGAAAAATCAAGTTAACGACAGAGCCGCTTCTATGTGGGAGGTGAGCTTTTAAAGAAGATGTTTGAAGCTATTGGTGTAAGTGCATGAACATATTAAAATTCCTTAATCACTAAAATTCCTTTACTTTACTGAGGCCAGAACTCCAAACTCCCTCTTTTCATTTGTTCTGTCATGCTTTCCCATCCTCTCCTTCCTCCAGCTGCTTTTTCAGAAGCCGTGAGCCCTGCTGGGGTAGCATTCACCATCACCGGGGACTCTCCAACACTCAGTACCACGTGTGTCTCTGGCTGTGCTGTACCAGGCCCTAAGCTCGAGAGGAATGAGGGGTTTGAGGTGAGGCTTTGATGAAGAGAGCAGTGATCAAACAAGATCAGCAGGAGAAAAACATGGTCCCTGATGTTGGCCAGAGTTAGCTCATTAGCGATGTGGGTGAGACCCATTGAATGAGCTTTTTTCCTGCTTTATACAATGCACTAAAAAACATGAATAGCGTCCAAAATAGCAAATGCTCAAGCAAGAGGAAGAAAGGCACTTCAGCACGCCTTCTCTCACAGGCCTGGAACAAAAAAGTGTTACATCAAATCCATTTTGTAATGACAGGAGTAAAGAGATGACTTCCCCGATCCAGATCAGTACCAATGCTTCTAAGCTGGTCCACCAAAAGATCTCTAAACAGAGGTGATCAGTCCAAAAGCTGTTATATATAACAGAATACAGTTGTATGCTGCAGTGTAAAATATGGAAACAACTTGGTCCTCGCCCCCAAAACTTTAGAGTCAGACTATTACAATTCAACCTAGCAGCCCACATACAGGATGAACAATGGGGGAAGCTTTCTTATTCCCCTCCCTGAAGCTCTCGTTTTAGCTTGACATGGGTCACATTTACCTGTGCTTCACCACACCACAGAGCTGCAGTAAATAAGTTTAAATCATTCACCATGCCTGTATTCATTAACTAACAGCAACAGCGCTAGAGGGAGCGATTCATCTCATTCAACTCCAGACATGCACGAGGCACGCAGCTACGACTGTGTTACCTACCCGAGGCTCCTTGTATAGTCACCGGAGATAAACAGGCACTTTGGGTCCGGTTCACCTAGTTCAGACAACTAGGTTAGGACAAAAGCAACCATGCTGCAGGAGTATCTATTTCCCCCTTGAGACAGGGAATTCAGGATGACCCTGGCTCAGATGCAGATATGCACCGTAGGCAGCTGCATTCATCCAACCAACATCGCTGCGGCTTACGGAGGACTTGAGTAGAGCACCTTCTCTTCATCCAGACAAATTCTGGTTATTTCCAGCGCTGCCCTTGGAAAAGGGATGCTGCAGCTATTATGAGCGAGGTCCCCCTTTTCGACATTACTGAATAAATGTGAAGCCAGGACACTCGCTCTCCCAGTTGCGCCTTTCACAGCCCTGAATATAAGCAGTGCTTTAACTGCATTGTCCCACAGCTGTACAGAACATGCACACCCACGCACTGAAGAAAAACAAGGATAATATTTATACCCTTAAATAAACCTATCCTTGGCTGACTGACTAAGTACACAATTACTTTAGTACATAATAGGACACTTGAGAGTCTCATTGTGAATTTTTAACATTAAGAGGATCACCGATTTAATAAACCTTACAGGTCTTTTACATAAGAAAATAACTAATTACAGTAATAAATGTGCCATTCCTGTAAGCTGCTTTTAGGCAAAGCTGGATATGCTTGCCTTAATTTTGTAAGGAACAGAATTTCTGTAGGAAGAAAAATAATTTTTATTCTCCATCAGCAGTAGAAGCTGGTGGGATATAAAAATGGATAAACAAATCTGACAGAAAAACGTGGGCTTCAAGCCAGTTTGCAGCAGTGGGTAGAGACTACCCTGGATCTGACTCAAAGCAGCGTAGGCAAAACTCACACCTCCAGGAGACTTAAATGCCAGCATCTCTCTTTGAAAAAGTTGTATTATCCTCCTCTTCCCAGTTGAGTTATGTCCAAATTGCACTGGAAGGCGATATCTGCCTCTCCCATTTCTAACAGCATGTATCCATTTAAATGGACTACAGTGAGATGCAATACAGTAATTAACTTCAGTTGCCTTTCCAGTTAGATCTGAGCTCTTTGGACTCTGCTGCAGAATGACAACCTCTCGTAAGTCTCACTGTTGAGGAAAAAGGGCAGAATGGTGATCCTGTGCAAGCTAAAATCTTTAGTATGAGGTACTAACACCAGAAAAAACTTGGTGAATAGATAGATAGCTAAGCAAAAAAGAAACTTATTGCAATTTTAGAAACCATATTACTCCAAAATAAACTGCAACTACTTTCCATTTAAACCATTTAAACAAAAGATACATAGCTACATAAATGCACTTTATTCACTACTAGTTTGTACCTGTTTTGATCCAAAACCTGGCATGCAAAATGTCACCCTAGATTACCCTCCTCTCAAAATACAAACAAAACACTCCAAATGAGACTTGTCGTCTTTTGTGCTTTGTGTCACAGTAATTTCATTTTAAAAATCATTTTGAAAGAGTTGGATTATTTACATCTGAAAATTAGCAAGCTAGCATCACCGGTTGCCTCTCACTTCCCTATTTTCTATGCATGACTGTTCTGTAGAAACCTAGTAATTGCATAGCAAATCTCTTTATGCAAATTTAGTCCAATTGTCACTGCTTAATGTCACTGTTGCATCAATCTGCTTTGGTCCAAAACTTGGTAAACAAATTAGGACTCTATCCCGAACACAGTCAATTGACTTTATCAGGATCCTCAGTTCTCCATTTCAGTGGAAGGCTTTTGAGCAACACCACTTCACCAGTCTCCCCTGAACTAACATATTCTCCTACCAAAAGCCCACAAAACACTACACTTTAATTTGAGGCAGTTGGGACAATAGTTGAGAACTTCAGTATTTTATAACAGATACCTACATCGATTGCGAGGCAGGCAGGTCCCACTAAAATGTTTGCTCCAAGAAATTTTGGGAGAACGCCTGTCTGTCTGTCCCACCTCCCAATGGATGGTCCATTTTTAAATCACTATAGCCGTTTGCTCTGTGGGGATCAGGAGGACCCCTGAAGGACCTACATCACTTGTGCAAATTTCAGGTGTTGCTGCTAAACTGCCTGGGATTCTGAGAGCTCTCACCAATCAGGGTGTCTAGCTTTAAGCACCTAAGTTTGAAATTTTTGGTCCTTCTATTTAGAGACACCATTTGGAAAACTTCAGCTTTGTGCTCTCTAGCACACAAAACCTTAGTCATAAATAATATATATCAAACGATTCCGCTGCATAATATGAAAGGATTTTCTCCTAAAAAGTCTCATTGCATTTATCAGAAAACATGTCAGCCCGCCTCCCTCACATCCAGAAACGTAACACAATCTGAAAATACACGTAAAATTGAAGGAAACAGTCCAGTGAACACGATATGATAAAGTTTCCACCTTGGTATCCTCAACAGGGGAGAATATTGAACCAATGCAAAACCCACAGCCACAGACTTACACTGGGACACACAAGAAGAGAAGAAACAGTGGAATCCCACCAAGCTCAAGCAATCCTGTAACTGGTAAACTGGTTTTCCACAATACTACCGGAAAACCCCTGCAGAGGTACCATATACAGGATTGGATACAACGGAAGACTAGACAGGTCAGCACGTATCCAGGCTACTGAATTCAAGTGGGATTTCTGAAGGCAGAAATTTACTCTTAATCCAAGGTTAACACAAAGCCAGAATAACTATTAGACAGGTAGTAATATTTATGCATCTTCCTACCATCAGTCTCTCACCAAAACCAGTTTGGAGGGACCAGATTGCTCTGGATTCTTTCAGCACATGGCCTTGTTTCTAAAAATGGCAGAGCTGATTAAAAATGCTAGTTGGTTACCATGACAGTCTTTCCTTTACATCATCTTCATTTCCCCTCAATTTTCTTGGGAGGGTGAAAAAAGGAAGGGGGGGGGGGGGGGGGGGGGGGGGGGGGGACAACAAACCAACCAACCCCCAACCCCTCCCGCCTACCCCCTGAGCTTTCCAGAAAACCAAAGCTTTGTTAAAGAGTTTTACTTCTTCACTGAAGAACAGCAGGAAAGAGAAATGTTGTTTCAGTAAAAGTCATTACTCTGAGGTGAATAATAGTCTACTTAACTGGAGCGAGAGGATGAACTGCAGCAGCCAGTCTACACAGTTCGATAGCTGAAGCGGGTGTTTATGCACAAAGGACATCAACTGCTATTCCAAATCTTGGGTACCAACTAGCTACACACACAAAGCTGGCTCGGCATCAACTTCTTTGCAGAGCTTACTTTGCAACGTTAAAAAGAAACTGTCCTACAAAAATGCCCTGATCACTACGAGGTAAAAGCTGATGGCTCCATTAGCACTGTCCTGCTTTTACCAACTACTGCTCAAGAGTTAGCCTGAAGCACAACGAAAGAAGAAATATGGTTCATCTCCACTTCATGCTCCACAGCCACTAACATACTCCAGGGAAGGAAAGCTCTCTCTAGTCTTACTTTATATGTTGTAACAGCTATCCTGGTCCTCCACAATAAATAAAGCAACGAAGCAAAGGAAAAATGCTTTCACTAAACTGAAAGTCACCACAGCTGAGCTACTACAAATAACTCCAAATGAAAGGTCCCAATTCTGCAGCATTTATCCATCCAAGCACTACCCCTAAAAGCATTTAAAAGCATTAAAATGTACCTGAGCACAGGAAGGCTATAACTGGGGCACTTTTTTGAATGGAAAAACGTACAGTAATTGACGAAGACACAACATTAATCCAAAGATGTCAGAGGTACGGTGGCAATATGACAGAAATGCATGTTTTTGCTATGTTCTTCATATTACCACTTTCCATTGATTCATTTAGTGGATGCAAATGAGTTTCCTAAGTATTTTCATACAGGATATTTGTGTCACTTTAACACACTTCAGTTAGATTTTTCAGAGGTGCTTTCGATATCTGGACACATTTAAAATGAAAAAGCAATTGCATCTGGTTTATGTACCTAGGTCCGACAATCTCAGCTTAAACAAAAATATCCGCTTATTATACTACAGCAGCTGTACCAAAGAAGTAAAAAATAAAAATAAATAGCCCCTTCTCCAACTCTGCATTTCCCATTTGACCATCTTAAAGAATTAATTTCTGTGCTATTCAGGGTCTGATCAGCAGAGCGCAGCACTGGCACATTTAATAACCACCTGGAGTGTACGCAAAGCTGCAAACCAAGGACAAGCTCCTGTTCTCATACCCAAGAGGCCTGTGTACCCATCTATATTTGCAGAAGCTGGCTATGCACCCTCACTCAGAAAGGAGCAAGGCATCAGATAAATTATACCTTTGCGAGTGCAAGGGTCTAGCATACTCTGATTACAGCAGCCCAAGCCACTGTGTGCAAAGAAACAGCTTTGAGATCCAACAGAAAGGCACCAAGATGTTTTTCAGAATGAGAAACAGTTGAACCTTATGAATTTCATTAAAGTTTTTTTTTTTTAAATTGAAGTCATCATTTAGCTCCTTACCTTGTGCAAATATTTTGATCCCTGTTGCAAATATAAAAGAAACATCCTTTCTGATGTGCCAAAGGATAGCTGTAGGACTGACTTCTGTGCAGGCACAGCTCAAGGCCAGAATGGCTGGAGTAATTAGAGGTAATACCGACTTTTTAATTTAGCTCTCAGTTCAGGGATTGTGGAATGTGGTGAAGCAGTTACCCAGGCAGAGATTCTTTTAAAATCTCACGGTAAATGAGAAATGTGATAGAGGAAAGCCAATGAAAAAATGACAAGTGCTTCCAAGTTGGGAAACTGAATACTGGCTATGCACATTCTTAATCCCATTTCTAAGAAATCTGCATTCAATAAAGAAGATACTTTAATGTGTATCATTTTTTGAGTTTAGAACTTTCAATTCCATTTTCCACACTCCCTGTTAATGCTGAATTGTTCTAGCCAGTACTTATTGCATGGCATGGTTAACAGTGAATTCTTCTCTTTCAAAAGACCACACAGGATGTATTTTTTCTACTCCCAGCTTCTCCCCTCCAAAGGAGGGGGGGATAAGAAAAATAAAAAAAACAAAACAACTTTTAAGCATTGCCGTGAGCTGGCAAATTAAGGGAAACCTCTCATTCCTGAGACTTTGCATTACAGAGGAGTTAGTCCAGGGCACCTATTTACTATAGTTTAAAGGATCAGCCTGGAATGAAGAAAGAACAAATTCTTAACCATTCATCTACTGTGCTTTCAAATAAAGTTCGCTAGCTCACAGATACGTGGATAAAACCATCTCCAGCTCATATGTAAAACAACTAATTTGGTAAGTGCAATCCGAGACACAGAGTAAGCAGCTTGGCAGCTGTATGAACCTACTTTGGCAGTATTATTGTCACTGTGACCAAAATTCACCTCTGTAAAGCAGGTTGATTTCTATGTCATGACAAGATTTCCTAAGTAAGGCTTAAAGAGATGCATGGACTCGCACTGATTCTCTGCAGATTAATCAAATGCACCCAAAGGACAGTGGTTATTTCCAGCAAAACAGACCCACGTTTGTATTTTCTTTCATAGCTATCATTTGTTTTAGAGACAAAACCGGATGCACCAAGCAAAAATGAATGGTTAACTACTGAGGACAACATTAGCATGATAACTACCTGACAGCTTTAAGTGTGGATTTGACATTGCTATAGTGAAGCAGCAGTGAGAAGGCCTTATTACCATTCACAAAGATCTCAGCCCAGGGAGCTGCAGTGGTACAGTACATAGCCTCACATAATGGCATACTGGCTAAGGAATGTACTTTCTTTAAGAACAAAAATCCCACATACAATATGCGTGGGAAAGGCAGCCAGGGTTAGAGTCCTTCTTCTGTACAGCCTACAAAATAAATTTTAGAAAAAAGCCACAGAAAATAGAACATCCAATGAGCACAGTACTTCGATTCCAGTTCCTTGTTGGCTAAAAAAAAAGGACCCCCAAAATCCCAGACCCTGTTGGATGCACAATTTCTACAGTCTATTGTTCCACAGAGGGAGGAGGGGATCCTAATCATGGCTTACTTATAAAAGGACAAGTGGAGCTTTGGGTTGTTAAGGTAGAAAGCAATTCCTCATCACACAAAAAAACTACAGAGATTAATTCAGCCTGAAACTAGCAAAGACCACTCTGGTAAGTCCCCTGGCCATATTCAGTGATTATGCAAATAACTATCTTATGTTATGTTAAAGGTATAAATAGGCTTAGAAACTGAATAATTTTCCCAATGCAGTAGAAGGAAGATTGGGAAGGTGGAAAAAACAGCAGCCTGACATTTAACCCTAATATCTGAGTCAGTAGAGTTAACATGAATTTATATTTATGCATGTAAAGCCAACCTGGACTCAGCTTTTTGTTTATAAAAAGAGCTTGTTTCCAACAGCATAAAATACAAAACTGGTATATGATACACTCATTTTCCAAACCCTTATAATAACACAGCAATGCGAAGAATGCGTCTACTTGTAACATGCAATTTATACCGTAAGCTGTCCATAAACTTCTGAACAACAGAACG
Source organism: Buteo buteo (assembly GCF_964188355.1). Taxonomy (NCBI): domain Eukaryota; kingdom Metazoa; phylum Chordata; class Aves; order Accipitriformes; family Accipitridae; genus Buteo; species Buteo buteo. The sequence goes on along the minus strand of NC_134179.1, from coordinate 3,194,596 downwards.
CGAGTCAGTTCATTAACTTTGTTCGAGTGTTACCCAGGAAAGCTTGGCCTGTGATCACACACCCTGTTCCCATCTGAGCCACTGAAGGAGACTCCAGCTGTGGGTCACGGTAACTGGGCAGGAATCCTTAAATCTGCCTTCCTGACCGACTGTTCAAAAACCCTGCTCAGCCTCAACGCGCCAGTTCTCTGAGCCAGGTTAGGAAAGATGACGATGCTGGCAAATCTGAGGTGACATTGCTCTCCAGAAATGACCTGACATCACTCAAGTGAGGTCAGAACAGGACACCTGATGTGTGCTGCAAGAGCTGCAGAAAGGTCATCCCACGCTACTGGTCAGCAAAACTGGGAAGGTGAATGACGATCTCTTCCTCGCATCACCAAGAACATGAACTCTGCAGAAACTGATGGTGAGAATCATCATCCTCCAAGGATGTTTTCTTGCATTCATAAAATTATCAGCTAAAACAAAGGGATTTTTTTTCCCTAAAGGTCAGTATTTAAGGAAAAATCAGAGACTGAGACACAAAACCAAAACCACATGCACAGAGGAAAAGAAAAACCAAAACAAATTAAGAAGATATTCCTACCCATGCGTGCAACTGAAACACACCAGACTAAGAAACCAAGAGCAGTCAGGTAGCCACATACAAATCCAGGGAAAAAAACGTTCTGCCACAAAGCAGAACCAACAGTTAAAATTTTGGATTCTGCAACCAGACCAAAGAGCAACTTTAGATGTTTTCAAGCTGAAAATATTTGCTTGCAATACAAGCCACAGAGCAAATCAAGAACACACAGACCCTAAAACTTCTTTTACGCTCAGGAGCACTGTTGGCCTGATGGCAGAGCTTCAAGATAGCCTGGCTTGAAGAGGTAAAGCCAATTTTCTAAACTCCCACCGCAATCCTTCAGCCCCAGGCTACTCTCTCCTATTTCCTCTCATTGCAGCTGCAACTGTTTTAGTAGCTACAGTGTAAGTCCCTGAAACAATCCAGATTAAAAAAGGAAGAGGAAAGCTGAATTTCTTTTGGGGGATTATTTTTAAATGAGATTAGCTCAGTGATTCACTTCCCAACTCTTCATCCCAGAAACTCTCTCACCATAACTGTCCTGAGACAGTGCTCTGTAGCATGGGAAGTGGGAAGGAGTAATCAAAGACAGAAGCTTGTTAAAGTAGATTTCTGCAACAGAGAAGCCTAGTGTACTTTGAATCCACAGAAGACCATGTCCAGTCCCACATGGATAACATGGAGTCGATAAACTTGCTGATGGTATAGAGAACAGCAGTGATTTTTCAGTCTGCAACTGTGCAAAGCAACTCTGATGTCTACTTATAGGAGGTCACACATCCTCACATAATTAGGTCACAGTCACAATCCTATGGATCCTGCGCTAGCTGAGTAAAATTAACTAAATGGGACATACTACGTTCTAGGGTGAGAAACAATTTAAAGCCTTACTCGATGGAAAAAGCACTTGTAGCAAGCCCCCACAGCACCCATCACAAATTTTCATGGAACAACCCTAAAGCAAAGATGAAGTGTTAAGGCTACCACTGTGAAAACACTGGGTTTTGCAGTCAGAATCATCTGTGCCCTAGCAACCATGGTATTTGGTCAAATACCAACAAATATCATGCAGACCTACACTGACACAGCAATGACCAATATAAATGTAGCAAGGCAGAACTGTATGGAATGATTTAAATTAAAATATCAGGCTAAAGATCACCAACATTTTCAGGAAATAATCCATCACCTTATAAATAAGAAGGCTGAATCATGGCAAAAAAAATCATGCCTACAACCTTCAGCAAGACAATATATACTCTGACATGTTTTGTTTGTCTCGTGGGGTTAACTTGGGGGTGGGGAACGGAAGGGGATAGATGAGCAAACTATTGACAGCCCTCCAAAAACTGTTCCTTTTTTTTTTTTGTGTTATGGTAATTAAGAAGCAATGAACACTGATTTAAACACAGCCCCCCCCCCAAAAAAAAAAAAAACAAAAAACAAAAAACCCAAACCAACAACAACCACTTATAAATAAGAGACTCCTTTCCTTTCCTGGATGTTCCATCTTATTTTCAAGCAGCTGGGACTAGGGAAAAGTGATTGACAGATAAATAAACTATAAGTTTTATCTCCCAAATAAGTACATTTCAAACAAACATGGCATTTCTTATATTACAACAATAAAATGTGTAAAAAGAGATCATTGTTGGAATAGGGTGGAAGGAAAAGAGGCGGAGGGTCATGACAGCGTAATCCTGTCTTCAGAGCTCCTCTCATACTGCCTCTCAGAACTTAAAATAGTGAATAACCTGGACTAATTACAACAGCATTACCAGCACCAACCATCAGAACAGCATCACCAAGCTGTCACCAACAGGCAGCTTGTCTGAGCAATGGGTGATAATTATAGAAGACACCGGGACATGAAATTGAACCTAAAATTCTATAACCTAAAACCCAAGAAATTCAGACTGGTCATTCAGAGACTAAGCAATTGCCGCACAGCTGCTACTGATACCACGTACACCACTGAGCCCAGTGGTTTACTCACAGTATGGTAAACAGAGGCACTCAGGCTCCCTAATGCCTCAGTAAACCCAGGCTTAAGTGCCTAATGTACATTAAAGCATGTTTATGCCTACCTACACTTATGTAATTTGGCAGAGGGCTACTGGGAGCATTCAAAAAATTAGCCATTATACTCCAGTGCCATCTTTATCTTTTTAATTGCCGTTATCCCCTACGACCATAAAAGAAGAAATACTAGTGGTGGCGTGTAAATACATGACCCGAACATTTCACTTAGCAAGACACTGAATTTACTAATGTGCATCAGATTCACTTTGAAATAGATACATATGCAAAATCAGGGTGCATTAAAACTGGCGATCATGGTGAACAACAAACTTTACTCATCCAGCCTTAGGAAATTCTGAGTCATTCCTTCTTTGCTAAGTGTTGCATACACAAAGATTTTAAAACAGAAGTATAGAAAATGTATTTTTTTTTCTCCTGGATCAACACTGTACTGCAAGACTGCATACACTGTAAAGACAGTAAATGTAAACAGAAGCAATTGCTTCTATAGCACCGCCAATGAAAATTAAGTGATTGCTATAAATTAATACTTACTGCCAAAAATACAGTATCTATTCTGGATTAATTGAACTCATTTAATTGGCAAACCCAAATGGAAGCCAATGTGCCAATTAAGTGATTGTCCCAATTTTCAAAGATTCTCAGGGACAAGCTTCATGCTGGGAGTTAGCCTGTGAAATAAAAATGACTCTCTAACCAAGAGGCAGAGGGAGTGAAAGAACCATACACAACAATATAATACCTCGCCAAAAGCTTAACGAGGGAAAAAATACTTGATTCATGCAGCAATAACAAGGAAAACAAGTTGTGTGAATTGAAAATGAAATATAGGTTACTGGTACAATGCCAGACCAGAACTGTTTTGACCAAAATATTATTACAGCCCAATGACTGCTTGGTGTGCTGCATGGAACATTTGTCTCATATCAACGCCTATATAGTCCACGCTATCTGAAATCCCATTTCTATCCCATCGTTATCTTTGTTACAAATGGTGCCCTGTGACCTATCTGCTATGCAGCCTAAGCTGCGGTGATTCACATAAAAATGCTGCCAAGGGCTGGATAGAGAAGACATACTACAGTTTCTGCAAGATTAACAGAAGACTTACTAACCCAGGCAAGTCAAAAGTCTGAGAGCTTTCACCAGCACTAAAATAAGCTTCAAACTTTCAGGTAACATCTTCCATAGCGTTTAAGAAATGCAATGACTCTTAAGACTTAGAGCCAGAAGCCAACTGCTGGAGCATCTAGGTGAAGAAATACCTGAAGTCCATTTCCACTGAACTATCCAAGTTGTTCAAAAAACAACAGAAAAAACCCAGAATTTCAGCTTCCTATCTACTAAAACTTTCCCTTGCACCTGAGAGCTTAAAACTTTGGACTTTTACAAAGAACCTGCAGGTAGGCATTCACAGTTCAAAAGCACTCTTTTTCCCAAAGAAGTCTAAGGCATACAACTCACCTGAAAACAGGATCAGTCTAACAAAACTGTCTGCACAGTTGCTTAAGAGCTCATAACCAGATACTCAGCTGTAAAATTCTGATGTTGGTTCATACGTATACAAAGCATGAAGAGCTGTAAGCCACAGGAATAAAAAATCCAAAATGTCAATTTTTACATGTTAAAAGGTATTATATGTATGTATCAGTTGCTGAAATGAGATCATTTCAGTAAACCACCTTTTTGGAAATCACCATAGCTGACAGGGCCAAGCAAGTGGATTTACCACACTCCCTTGTTCTTCGGATTTTGCCACAGTTCCTGGAAGTATTCATGTTAGCTGGGGACAGCACTAACGTACTCAGAAACATGCCTGATGTTTTTTGAATTAAAAACCAACCAACCAGACAAAAATAACTCAAAAAGAAACCATACGTACTCTGATTTTTTGCATCTGTTCTTGCAGAAGCTACAATTAAGATCTGGGGCAGCACTGGGCAAAGTGCTGTACAAAGAATGAGAAACAAAACCCTGCACGAAGGAGAGTGAAATCTTTCTTTAAACCTTTACAATTCACTAATCTCTACACACTTTTATAAGTCGCATTTAAAAATAGTTTTCTCCTCACTCATGTCCCAGATTTAACAGTGATATATTGAGGTCTCATTAAAAAGCCTTTATTACCTTCGCAAGCCATGGTACCTTACCTTATCTAGTATCAAATGCTGAAAATACTACAGATCTCAGAATCCATCTGACCTGATATAAGAACTAAGATTATTCCAGGGACTTCATAGGACAGGGTCTAACCCCTGTGCCTTTCTAAAACATTTGGGCCTGTATTTTTCTTAAGACGACTTCACCAGCATAAGCCAAAAAGGATGATGTGTACCAACTGCCAACTACTTGCCCCCTTGTTCGCTTACACATTTTTCCCAAATTCAAGGATTCATAATGGTTTCCCATCGGTAATTTAGAAGTTCCTGCATCACACCTTTTCTAGGCAACCTGGTTATAAACTAGTAACACTTGGGGATACTACAGCTATCATCTCAATAACCTCATTATGAACAATCGTACTTCTAGATCCCAAAAGCTACGGTTCAGAGGTGCACCAGCGTGGGAAAGGCTGATCTCCTCAAGGTGAGGAACTCTTGGTCACATCCAGCCGTGATCTACTCACGAATGAACCCCCGCAGACATTCACTGTAGGATGTGATCAGGTGTCAGGATGATCACCTGTATTCTTGTGCTCACGGCACTACGGAAAAAAATCTTACAGTAAATAAACCTACCACAGCTTTAGGGACTCATTTTGAAAGCTTCCAAAGCTGAAAGAAGTGGCAGACACTGCAGAAAAAACAACCTTTTCAGAAACACATATATACACGCACACAAAAGAAATCCTATTTCTAGCTTTGGAGTGAGTATATTCACCTTCTCTCTAGTGCCTGTCAGGTTAATGCAGCTTCAGGTGGCATCTTTCTGTGACAGTACAATTTCAACAGGGTGCTGAAATAAAGATTTTTATATTTATCTCACTGTTTTAATCCTGTTTCCCCACAAAACGTAGACAAACGGAAGAAAAAGGCAATGGGGACAGAGCGTGCATCCGTGTCTGTAAGCACACAAGCCTGCTGGAGGAGAGGCTGTTAGCACGCTGCTTTTAAAGCACTGCAACTTACTGAACTCATGAAGAGGCGCTGAGAGGAAGTCAGATGGTCAATAACATAAGGTAAACGTAATATTAAGTACAAATATCAAATTATGCTAAAGTTAATGACAGGCTGAGGACAGCTGTTTTGTAGGCTTGTATGAGAAATATTATATAAAGGGTGTCTTTCACAACTTCATTTCTTGTAACACAGAAATAAAGCACTCTTCTGGACCTTCCAAGGAAAAGATACTCCTTTCCTTTAAAATAACATTACTATCTCAGAGAAATGTTAGAAAATCCATATGCTGCAATATTACTTGGCTCAAATACAGCTTTTCATCCCTAGAACTCACAAGTGTTCTACAAAGAAAGTCAATATCATCAACTGCATTTTCCAAACTGGAGCAGAGAAAGAAAAAAACAGCATGTGTGAAGGTTACCCAGCAGGCCAGCAGCACAGTGGGAATAGGAGGTTGAGGCAGTGAGAAAAATGGTATATCTAGTATGACCAAATTCTAAAAATACACAAGTCAGGAGGGGAATACAAAATATTAGCAGCCCTTGAGGACTACTCGGGCAGCTGTCTTATTGTCTAACTCCTGTAGTCTGTCATCTAGTGTTGCATCTCATTCAGCCCAGTTCTCAAAATCCACAGCACAGGGTTTCATGACGACCATGAAGTTTCAAGAACCACCAGCAGTACCCAAACACACCAGGTCTCCAATACAAAAGCACTCACCTTTCTGCTAAACCACAAACAAGAAACAGTTTTAAAAAGTAGGTGAAAGTACAAATCATAAACATAAAAAAGACAATAGAAGTACTATCAAACAAAGGACTAAAGCTACTCGGGTGCCCAGAATAAACTGGCAATGACAGAAATATTAAAGTTTCTGCCCTACCTTACATTTACAGTATAGGAGGACACTCAACCTCCATACTTTTAGAAAAACCTTTATAGTTTATTTCTTGTTAAGAAAAAGCTCTGGAAACAAAGCACTTACATAAATTAATAATAAGCACTTCAAAATATATTGTGGATAAAGGGGGGAGGGAAAGTAGGGGTGATTTGTGTATGTTCATCTAGCTGTGAATGCATAAATCGCCTTTTCCCAAGGACGAAAACATGTACACAGGCAAAGTTCAAGAGACAAATGAATAAGCATCACCGGTCTGTCGACGGTGTCAGAATTTCCCAAGCTCTCCATAGTGTTGCTAGTCTCAGCAGTTGCTCACCTGGCAGAATGTGAAATTCATTTAAAGTGACAAAGCCTTGCACCCAAGTTGGGTCTCCAGCTGTCTGCCATGGGAAGCAATGGAGAGTAGAAAACACCACAGCTATGTCCAACTTCTCCGAGCCCCTGCAGCCTCCATTCCCCAGAGGCTGAAACAGCAAGCAACAACAAAACCTGAAGTCTGCAACTTAAACAACTACTAATCGAAAATTAAATGTATTATGCCACTAGGAGAAACTCACATACCATGTAAGGAGCATGCTCTGGGAAATGGCTAAACCAGAGGCAGCTAAAAATGCAAAATGAAGGAAAAGCACAAGGAAAAAAATCTCAGGCTTAAAATGATCAGAAAAAAGACAGAATATAGTAGATGCACTGGTTAAACTGAGAATAGAAAGTGATAGTGTTGAACACTGTCCTGTAAATATTTACATCTTGTAAATACTACCTTCTGACTGGACATAAGGCAGAGGTTGAAAGTGGAAATTTGATTCACTCAACACAGTAAACATCAGCAAGTGAGGTTTTTCTACCCACCTACAACATATTCAGAGGACCACGAGGTCAAAACAACACTGTAAGCACAAATCTAAGCCATCATAAATAAAGGTTCAGTAGCTTTACATGTAGCTTTGTGCTTCATCATACCAAATCATTGTGCAGCAAATCTTAGATGTTTATCGTCCTCTAAATCTCTTTTTTATAGCCACCTGGACTGTTCAGTTTTTATATTGCTGGCATAGAGCTGTACAAGAAGACATGTTCTAAAAAGTAAATTACTAATTAGCACAGTGAGAGGAACATTATGCATATGTGTAGGTTGCAGTATAGATCTGAACACTAAGCCATGTCCATGAGAGCAACAGCCTGGATGAGAACAGGGAAAGCATGGAGTCAGAACAGGTGAACCTTTCCTTCATTGTAAATCAACAATGTTAAAAAACAATAACAAATGAGGTATGCCAGCTAACTTGTGTTACAGGTGGAGACACTGAATTACAGACTCACATTCCTGAGACACACCTTGAGGTTACAGACAGCAGGGTGTCAAACAGTGATTTACACAAGACTCCTGGCTCTAGGGTGTTAAGAAGCACCATGCGCTGAGGCTGGGAGCAGGCACTGCTGGCTCAATAACGCTGATTAGAACAGACAGTGCTCTCAAACAGGTGGCACCAGCGTGAACTGCTGGCCAAGGTGGAGAGAAGGAAAAAATATCCGCGTATGCAAAAAAACCCATAAGTAGGAACTGACAATTGCAAAAAGTCAAAATTAACAGTGGATAAGCAAGGAATCAAGCAGAGTGACAAGCACAGAAAATACCAGCAGACAAAAATGCTGGTGAACCCTATGTTTTGGGTTGTTTGTTTTGGCCTGAAAATAAAGTTTGGAACAAAATATTATCATTGTATTCTATGGGGTTTGATGATGCTTTTAAAAGAGTAAGACATAGTACTTTGTTCCCCTGTTTGAAATTAAAATAAATACCTGGCTCATAGGGATTTTACTACCTATAAATTTTCTGAACATTGTATAAAGAACAGCTAATCCAAAATCTATTTCACATGACCCAGCCAGATATTAATGGTGCTTTAAACCTCACATAATCCACTGGGATGAACACCCCTCAGCCCCATACTTCAGATGAATCTGACTGTCCTGCAGTACAGCTAAATCTAGCCCATCTCTCATGCTGCTGCTGCACTGCTGGCAGTCCAGAAGCAGAGAACATATGGCTTTTCTAGGCTGAAGCCCTGCCACTGCCACATGATCCAATGAGAGGGAAAAATTGTCACTGGTGCCACATCACAGTAAGTAATCTTAGCCATGCTGCTGCACTGCCCACCCCTCAAGAGCACCACTGCTGCCCTGGAACATTCAGACCCTGCCCCTATCCAAGGTCGGTCGCAGAAGGGAATTTCCCCTTCAGCTTCGTATGCCAATGAGGCAATTTAGAAAATCTGAAAATAACAAGCAAGATACAACTTCCAGACACTCCTAGACTGAAACAAGGCAGGTCAAGCTTCTGTGAGGTAAGGTAACTTCACAAAACCACCTAATCCGATTGCCCTATTTGGCTGCTATTAAAATAACATCTGACATTCCAAACTCAGCAAATGCTAGAGGGAGTTGGGAAAGTGGAACTGCAGGTACTTTACTCAATCATTTAAAAAGAAAACAATTATATCAAGGTAATACAGTTGTCTGTGGCCCACTGCCCACTTGTAGTGCCTTCTGCAAGCATGAGAACAGCACCTTTGTGGTTGCTTTTTTGGAATTCTGTTCCCTCTGACGGTAGGTTAGCTTTCGGGATGAGGTTTTATTTCTGTAGACTTAGCCAGCATTTTGCTAAAATCTTATTTCTCCATAATGCTGCACGCTTCAAAGAGCATGTTTTTACAAGAAGTTCCCTTCGTGCTCTAAAGTCTTGCTGAAAAAAAGGTTAATGCAGACTGAAAATCGTTGTGACATTATGGACCTTTTAATTTGTTACTAGACCTGCTTTGGGGCACATATTAATAGGGCAGAAGCGTTATGCATGCTCCTTCTCTCTCTCCTTGACAAACTGCCAGAGGAAGGAAAGTATTTTGGTCTTCTTGAGAGTACTATGCAATCCATTTAAAAATCTGAAAGTCAATGAATATAAATCAATCAATGCATAACTAGAATATAAGAGCATTTTGGTTCAGAACCAAAACCAATGCATATAAAAAATGCAACAAGGTGTTTTACCATAGCGCTAAGAGTCTCCTCCCAGTCTGGCCTCTCTCTGGGATGGATGCTTCTCTGAAGCTCTGGTACAAAGTCATCTTCTTCTGTATGTACAGAGGACTTCATCATTCTGGAAAGGAGGACAGACAGGTTTGATACTCAGTGACAATTTCTAGGTAATCTTACATACAGTCTGTTATGGTGCTCAGTTATGTGGTTCATATGACAGTATAAATGCTTTTATAAATCCAGAAATCTTACAGACTTCTAAGTTTCTCTCACTTCCTCATTATATAAGCAGGACAAGAGTATAAATCTGGTGGAGAGAAATATGCACTTCCTAACCAATCAATGGATAATTTTGTTTAATCACTGCACAATTTGCAAGTCTTAAAACACAGAAAAACGCAGAGGGGTAATTTTCAGTCTGTTTCAAAAAAATTGCTTCTATCACCCAAGTAAACAATATTAGCCTTAAGAGAAGAAATACATACATTTGATTCCTCAGTTGTCACTGCATGTTTTGCCTAAAATTGAGATAGCATTTTCCATATCTTAGCATGAATTCACATCCCAAGGCCTGAGCCATCAGCTCTCCTAGTTCTTACTGATCCCATCTGAAGGGTGAGCACCTTCAACCGCCCCAACTCTGCAGGGATGTGCTCAAATCAGTCTCATTTTGTCAAGGTAAACTTTTCTTCAGATAAAGAGCCATCTTTCAAAAACCCTATGAAGTATATTTCAAGCCTGCAGAGAGATCAGAGGCTCAAAGTCAAAATTTAAAAAGTATTCCTAAAAGCTTCTCAGCCTGTCCTTCTGACAATTCTGCTGTTACAGCTAGAGAGCTGTTATATATTGCACTTGCAGGCCATATAAATGTGCCTTTGTGGAGCTTATGGCGCAGACCTGAAGTACCAAAGGCCTGTTGAAAGTCTGGTATTATCCCTTCTGGTTTCATTAAATATGAGATTCAGGCAGGCTTTTATTTCATTAATAGATCACCATTTATTTACTTAGGATAACCACTTGGATAATCAACAGTGCACACACGTGGACAGAAAAGCAGGGATGGTTTCGCTAAATGTTAACTATGCTGATTTATGTACTGTTTGACTACAACAAGCATGGTGAAAGCCATTTAAAAAAAAAACTCTTTTGCTTCAGATCCAAGATTTGAAGTTCTGAAACCCCGACGTGCTGTTTGACACGACGACATAAGTGGCTGGGCCAAAGCATTTAACTCTCTTTTGTACTCTACATGAGGGTTAAGAATGAAGTAATTAACACTCACAGTAATAGCATGGCTGGGTTACAAAATTATATCCCATATAATTTTATACCTAGCTTTGTGATCACATTTCTGCTCTAATAAAAAACACATCCCAGAGAACATGGGCCTCAAAACCAGAAGTCATAATGCCGCAGGCTAATGCTACTGACTGGTTTCATGTGCCATTCCCACTGCAAACATCACCAACTGGAAGTAGGCTGTCCCTAATGAGGCAAGAAAAAATACACCTACGTGGTGAAAGCTGTATATATCTGAAAAAAAGGACATGAAAATACCATGATTTAGAATGTAGAGGTGCAATGCCAGCTTAGATGGAAGACTCGCACCTTTGCAACGTGTATTCAAAAGAATTTGATTTTTGTAAACCTGAAAATTTCTTGCTCAGAGAGGTGGCTCTTTCATTTCTCCTTCTTTGCATATCAAGAGTGAGAAGATTTGGCCTGTTTCTCACAACCCCAGCTCCACCACATGCGAAGTTTGCCACTTATTTTAACTGAAAGTAAAAGCTGAAACCTGCTGGTTGCAGAGAAAACCAGAACATACAACTCAAAAACAAGAGATAAACTAAAAAAACCAAACACACCCCCCCCCAAAAAACCTGTATTTTTTTTTAAATCAATCTCATGATTTTGAAAAATGCTCAATAAAGCTTTCCTCAGGATTTCTAGATGTACAAAAAGATTCTAAACAAATCATCCCACAGCAGCTTTAGTCTAATGCCATTGGGCAGCATTTATTCTAATTCCATCGGGCAATGGAATGAAAGGAAGGGTAACATGAGCAAGGCCCACCTTTCTACACCACGGTTAAAACAAACAGCTTATCAAAATGCACACGTTCTCACTTTAAAGACTTGAAAATAATGAGATTGAGTTTACATCTTTATCAGCACTTTGGATTACAAATGAATTTACTACACAACTTCTCAGGCTTATCGCAATTCCTCCTGGATTTCTCATTAGATATGTGGTTTCCTTTCGAGAAGCAAATTTTCTGAATGTCTAAAAAGTTGCCAGTAACACAGGGCTGCCCGGGGACACAACTCCTCCTGCCATAGGTGAGCAATATTCACAAGATTTGACTATGCTCTCTTCCCAACTACTGACCTGCATTCACACAAAGTCCCTGACAGGCCATTTAGGTTCAATGGAAGACAGGAATTACTTTCTAGAAAATTTACCACACAGAACCTACAAAACAGGAGAGGGCAAAGATCGGTGATTGAGATTATAAAATGGATGTACACAAACACGCTGTACGTATTACACAAACTCTATGCTTAGCCTGGTTACAGTGAACATGAGTTCAGTTATTCCTGGGAAGATGCTTCAAATACCAGCGTTGCCTGTGGTAAGACTGAGTGCAGAGAAGAATAAGTTCTATTTTAAAATAACCTTGGGAATCAGGCCCACGTTCAGGGTCTCTAGCCTCATAGTGGACAAACATGGATGTCATAGTACCCAGTCCTTTTTACTAGACTCCAATCTATTTACTCGCGTGATTTGTTTAATCTGATTACGCCTATAAAACTCCATGATAAACTCTTCCCAAATCCTTCCCACTGAGATCCTGAAAGACAGTCCTATTATTCTTCCTATTAAAGGTGTTCTGGACTTTCACTAGAAAGAAGAAAAGCTCTGAGTGTACAATTGCATATTTAAAACTGTCAGTTCTTTGAGCATTTGCCAGACTTCTTTAACAGAATATTCTACTACTGACGGAAATTAAATACTTTGCCACAGTACCACAAAAATATTGGAAATTATACCAAAGATTTCCTCTCTAGCACAATTATAAACACTTGATAACCATCTATGAACCCCTATTAATCTTTAGTAGAAACTATTTAATTCCATGCCATCTGAGACAAGATAGCAAGGAAGGCTGAAGATGCTACAGGTAATATTAGTCCCTTACATATTAAGTCTAGCGGTTTTTTCCTCCCTGCCCCGATCTGGATGAAGGAAAATAACCTTGTGAATTAGGAGCACTGAAACATGGGCAGGAGTAGGGCCAGAAAGGGGGAAGACGAGGAAGAAAAGCAGCTACTCGAGACACTCCTGTTGTTACGCTATTTCATCAGACTTCACAGGAACTCTGCGTCCTCAAGGATGACACGGAGGAAGAAACCGAAGCTCAGGGTCCCTGGGAAAGCCGTCAGGAAAAGACTCACAGGACTGGCATCCATTTACAACAACACTTCTAAGCAGTACTTCTTCGTACACCCTCAACTCATCTTCTGGACTTTCTGCAGGAACTCAGTGATTCATTTTCAAAGATGCAGCGCTGTATTTTGTTGGGATCCCCATCATGAGCCCCCAAATGAGAAACCGATGACAGTGTGACTGGGAAAGAGCCACGCTGGTTTCAGGCACTACGAGGATCATCGAAGAAAATGTCCTCTGGGCACGTAAAACCTTAGAGCCACACAGCTGGGGAAAGGAGATTTCCTAGCAGTCGGACACGGCAATTTTCCCTGGCCTCACCCCAAGACAAGCTTGGAATATTATATATAGGTATAAACATATGCACACATTTTTATATGCATGTGTATTATTTATATTTGACATTATTTTAATTTATAGAGCAAATAAATAGTACAACATACATATGTCTGATTCTCCACACATGTCAAGCTGTAACAAGACTAATTATCTTGTTTCTGCCGTGGATTCTTTTTCACAGGATGGGAAAATACCTAGAGTCCCCCTAGCACTTACACAAAACAGTGACACACATATTTTGCAAACATTAAAGGCCAAACAAATTAAAGAAGCTGCTCTGTTCTATAAAGCCTATTTGGTTATTTCATGGGAGTTGTAAATGACTGAAAATTCAACACAAAATTTAATACTAGCCATAAGAACAGAAATACAATTTTATTTAAAATGCCACTTCTTCAACTGCTTAGCAGCTCTGAATGCCCTTCAAATGAAATCTGACACCATTATATTAATAAAAGTTCTGGCTGTATAGAGGCCATTAAGCAATCTCTCTTCAGATGAATGAATCCTTCTTCATTGTAAATTGAGAACCAAATGTACTGGAACAAATGTTTACACAACATTTCACAAAAGGCACAGCCCACATTCACACCCATTCTTTAAAGTTCTCCAGTAGGTCAAGTTGATGCATTCCAAGTCAGAGCTTGTACATTTGTACATGATACAACTGTATCAAGAAAACATCTAATGCCCTCTTCCGTGTGCTCAAACCCAGTTTGTTGGTCCCATCATTTATGCTATTTCCATATCTGCTCATCAGGAGTTAAAACATTTCGGTGCTTTTCTCCTGACTGGGCTCCCCTATGGTCCTGCATGACTGAGCTTTAAGCCCTACCTGCACACACTAAGGAGTGTGTTGCAACGCCTCGCAAGGCAGAAAACGGGTGCTCCACAGGACGCGTAAATTAATATTCCGCTTGATGTCCATAAACTCTACAGTTATTGTTTGTTTATAATATTGTAAGTGTTAAATACCACTTCCACTAGACAGTAACTTTCCCTGTGGGTTTGAAGTAGCCCCGCATCCACAAATTTGACATGCTTCCACACTTCGGTTTGCATAAGAGAGAAAGAATCATAAAACATGGGTTTTCAGAAAGAGCTCCTTAAATTAAACAGGGGAGGAGTAAGGACAGAAACCTTTAAAATACTGTGGGATTCCTACAAAAATGTTTGTTCCCCTTATTTAGGTTCTTTGGCATGTACCACGTCCCACTGGTAGACCACAGCGGCAGGAGTAACAGAATTGTCATGGACTTCGATGTCATCTAGATGCTGATGAGACGCAGATTAATAGCTCTCCTCTGGGAGGATGTGAGGGTGTTGACAAATTACTTTCAGAGGTGCCTGATAGTTTGAAAGCCATGCACTAGCATGGAAGCATGAAGCATTCTGAATGTCAGACTCCTCATATCAGATAGTTAATTGTCTGCTTGACAGATACTCATTTTGAACAAGCTACATATTTTTTAAATTAAATGCCAAGTGTGATCTTTAGGTCGTGCTCCCCCATGGGGCCATCAGGCATTTCAGCTTTCCTTGCTGCTTCTCCCCCAAATGACTTTTCTTTCCGACCTCAATTTAGGAGGTGAGAGCCGATGATAACTGATTTATTAGTTTATTTATTATTTATATAGCACTGTTGTCCCTAGAGATTTCTCAACCAATGTAAAAGCACAACTCTGCCCTGCAGAACCAACGATTCAAGAGGATTTAGAGCTCCACAGAAAGTGATGTTTTCGGAGCTATAAATTCTATCCAAAAAGCCAAATTTAAATAAGGCTTGTGCTGACACAAGTCTATACTGAAAACCAATGAGCTTCAAACGCTATCTGATAAAAACTGGTATTTATGCCACTCAACTAATTTGCACAAAAGGCCAAAATAACACAGTCTTTACCAGGGCACTAAAAAGAAACTATGGATCAAGCTTTGCATTGCTTGCAAATGCAATGTGCAGAGAACTCTACATCCACTTGGCTCATCTTCCTCGCTCCTAGCAACCGTATTTGTCTTCAATAAGCACTCTTCAGTCTGACACAGTTAACAGATACTGCTCAAGAAAGAGGAGAACAGCAGAGACAGCAGATAGCAATCAAAACAGAATTGCGATGCAGTACTGCAAGTCCAAGAGTGAGCAGCATTAAGCAGTGCTGCTGGGCACCATCACAAGAATGAACAAGGTATTTTGTAGACAAATGAGCTTTGGGTTTACTTTAGGCTTCAGGACTTCACTACAGGTGAGCCACAGTGCAGAAACCTCAAACTAATGCTGAGCATATTAACCCTTCAAGGCATAACGTAAAAGCCTGGATGCAGCATCCCTGTCTCTCCCAATGTCATCAAGTAGAGAGTTTCCAGCATTCAGTCCCATAACTCTCAATCACAGCATGGAAAGGTAAGCCAACAGTGAATCGACAGAGAGATACCTTGAAAACTCTGCCTTAGAGGGTTTAAAAATAACTTGATCAAGATGAGGAGTCGCAATGCTACACAGAAAAACATACGTAAAGAACTGTGGATGTCACCATACCACAGCAGAATTAAGACAACTCCTCACATCATACAGGTTGCCCCTTATCACCACAAGGAAAGGTAGAGAAAACAGGAAACAAGAGCTGAGATTTGGCCCTAAGCTTATAAAAGCTTGGGCAAGAAGTTGGAATCAAGTGAGAAACACTGATATATCGTCACACCCCTAGCCCCCCCCCCCAAAAAGGGAAATGTCATGAGAGAGGTGGGAAAAAACCAAAATGCACATACTCTCCCCCAAACCAATTTTCCAAGTAAACTCTGTGTCCATGAAATTAAAACTAATGCAGTGGAAAGGAAGAAAATAATCATGCAATATGGAAAGCAGAGATAGCTTAAGAGCCCCAGGAAAAATGAAACAAGAGATGGGAACTGAAGGCTGACAGTGCTGACCTGAAAGAGGATTTAATTTCCCATGTTTTAAATCAGCTTTGTCAACACCTTACTGATTACATTATGTCCATCTGCATTATATAAAACAAGATTTCTGAAGTCAGTCTCAAGGATCATACAACATGAAGACAGAAGAGTCCTACAAGGTCAGCTTCAAGCATACCTCATAAATAAACAAATGCTAAATGGATTGCATTTAATCCTTGACCACAAAATGAAAACCTGGCATAACTAAATGGTTTACTGTGATTGATTCTACAAAGTTGAGAGCTGTAGTTTCTACATTTGATGGAAGTTCATAGTCGGGGAGCCAAAATTCAATCGTTCGGGAAGCTACTGCACTAGAAAAATTAATAGAGTAATAGTACATTACAATAAGAGAATATTTAAAAAATCATTTGAATGAAGTATCATTCAAATATCAGTAAGCACAAACCAAACTAAATTTCTCTGAATTACTCTATGCACTACCTGTGCTAATAGGGATGTATTTATTGCCTAGTTTTAGAAGTTTAGATCAGTGGTTTTCAACTTGTGGTCTGCGGATCTGTGAGCGTCTGAGAACTACTAGTATGGGTGAGCAGAAGTTGAAAAAGAAAAAAAAATTCATTGCTGCTATGCACCTATTTAGTAAACGTGCATTTCAAGGAATGTTGTGCTTTGCAGGCAAATATGTACATGTGCCCAAACAAAAAAGGCTGAAAATCACCAAGCTATGGGAATAGAGGTCTTAACAGGACCATCACTATTGCAAAGACAGATTAATTCAATTTTACTGATTTTGAGTGTTTTCAAAAACAAATCATGTAAATTACAGCTATAAAGATTGTTTTAAAATACTTTACAGTATCAGAATTTCTAGCTTTTCCAATTTTCAAATTCCAAATTCAGTCTGGTAAAACCATACCTGCACCCAGGGAAGCTGAGTGAAAGATCACCAAAGCACTATGACAGAGTCAAAGGACTAATTACTGTTATTCAACTCTAGAAGGCAAGTTACAAGGTCACAAAAAAACACTTCATGAGTATTTTTAGTTCTAGGGCTTCTATTCCCACAAAATATTTTTTTCAAGAAAAAAAATCACTTTCCTACTTGATGTGTCTCACCACCTGCTCTATTAGATTCTCAGCTGTCTGAAAAGAAAAAAAAAAAACTCTTTTTCTTTTGTTTTGCATTAACCTTTCATTTAAGAATATATGACATTAGAAAAACATTTTTGAAACGAAAACTAGGAAGTTTTAAATAAAGATCTTCTTAAAATCAGCAGTATTACTTGATTAAGTTTTAAAAATGCCAGAGCAGACATGTTAGCCCTTCCACTGTGAATATACCTCTACAGAGAGAAGCAGAGAAGGCCAATAGTACTGCAGATATTAATTAACATATTGGTTTCTTGCCCTGTTCCAACTCTCTCGACATGCTTTAATACAAGCTCCAATACAGTCAGACAGTTAAGCTATCTTTGCTCGAAGGTTTAACTGAGTTTTCAGATTTCAAAATACACATCTTGTTTATTAAGTTGCAATAATATTTAAACTCTATTTTCTGAGCTGCCAAAGAAAAGTTGCATGAACAAGGTCAGATCACCTGGAATTTAAAACCTGTGGGCAAAAGGGCAAGCCCAGGTAGGGCAGTTCCCATTTTAGCAAAACGGTACCTTCAGGTACAACAGGCAGCCTGTCTCGTCTCGGTAATGGTCTTTTTTCACCCCATCGACTTCTCAGTATCCCCGACACAGCGCACGCTCTACATCACCCAATCCCTTCTAACCCTCAGTTGCAAGAGCAAAGCCCCCCAAGCCCGCAGGTGAATATCCCAGTGCTTGAGGGCACTGCCTAGGTTCTCACTCAGACATACTTGGGCTGGCTGTCCGGGTGACCTGCCCTCCTTAGCCAGCCGTGGTAGTTCTACCAGCAGGACCTTGACACCACTCAGCAGGTTGCAAGTACCTTCAAGGTGTCAAACAGCTAACCACTGAAAGAGATGCTTTTCAAATCCATCAAGGGGTAAGGAGGGATGCTGGGATAGGAGAAGCCAACACCATAGTAGGAAACAAAACCTGTTCTTGTTTCTTTCCCTCAAAATACAGTTTTGTAGCTATACTGCAAGATCAACCCCAAAGCACCTTTGGTAAATCTTCTCTAAATTTGAAAGCAACAAATAGCAACTGGGGGTCAACAGACCTACCTTCTTTTTATTCCGCTCTTCTGCCACAGTTTTGGTAGCTTCACTTACTGCTTCTTGTCTCACACAGTTCTGTTTTATGTCTCAACTCAGTAACACCCACCTCAAACCACATAAGTAAGTACAGAGATATGTACTTCATGCTCTGGAAGGGATTGGAACATGCACCTAAGAGCTTTGTTGAACTGGCCTATAATAATTTGCATTCAGGTTTTGCATAACTGGAATTTCTTTAAACACTTCATGAAAAGAATAAGTTCTTGGAATATTCAGATTTTACAAGCTCCGAGACATGTTCTTAGTTATTAAAAGCTTTATAAAAATAATCACAGAATCCTCATGCTTTTGCATACATATATTACTGAACAAACCTGCTCTTTTATTTGGCAACACATAAAAGACATTGTTTTAGTAGGTGCTTGGCATTTTCTTTCAGAAGAACACAGTGACGGTCAATTAAAAAAAAAAAACAAAACCGAACCTCAGGAATAGGTTTCTCTTATCACTTTTGCTCAGTCTAAGAAAAGGAATTAGGAAATCACTGAACAATCAGAATCACTGAGCTCTGGCTTGGTTTTCTTTTGTTTGATTCAGGAACAAATATAAAAGTATTAAATAAAATTGCTAGGCAAAAAGGGTACTAACCTTTCATTTACAATTAATAAATCGCTAAAAGCAGCTCTAAAGTTTCAATATAGAAGAGAGATGGGAAAGGATGGCTGTTCCTGCCCTTCGTGTTCCACCAAGAAAGTCTAAAAGTGGGCACCATCAACAAAAAATTCTTGTGGGCCTGTGGCAGCAGGATGTCCTGCCTTTGTGTCTCTCTCCCTCCCACTGGCCATGGTCTGAATGATGTTACGCTCCAACCCCGGCACAACGGGCCTCAGACTCCTGCCACTCACTTTCCTCATCCAAATGACAGCGAGACAGGTACCCTCTCACCAAGCTCTTAGTGAAAACCTCTTCCCTGCACTAATGTTCCCCACACTTCCTTTGCAATCTCCTTTTTTTGTCTTGTTTGTTAGAATTACACTTTCTTCTGGACCTGCCCTTTCACCTCATGACTTCCCCACTGCCCAGCAAAAGCAGCTCCAATCTTCGCTGGAGTCTTCCAATATTATCGTAACACAAAGCAGTAATAAAACCCATCTGTTTACAGCTAATCCAAATGCAACAAAGATCAAAGTATACCCCAAAATTGTAAAGAATGACCTAAACCTAGATGCAAGGACATTCATCTGGGCTGGTCTCTTGTTTGTTTGTAGTTCAGCGCCAATGCAAAGCCATGGTAAATTTAATCTTTCCTCATAGACGCATATACTGGAAAAATGATGCTTTCAGCACATGGAATGATCAAGTACAATCAACTAATCAGTTACAATTAGCCTCGCATGCTGTTAAGTGACAACTGTTCATAACATGAAACAACATTTAAAACTTGCCCAGTCAGCTAGCTGCTTAGCAGGGAAATCCCTTCTCTAACTAAAATATTTATATGGAGCCAGTCACCTACCTAGAGCTACACACTTTCCACCTATCCAATACACTGCAAAAATGACTGTGTATGTACCGTTTTGCATAGCATGGTTACGGCGCGCTCTGTGGAAGAAGCCGGGGGGAGAAAAACCATCAAAAGTAAGACTTGCTAGTGAATACTCACAAGGAAAAGAATGGAAATTAATTCTGGGACACCAGAACCTAATTAATTGAACAAATAATAAAAGATAAGCACAAGCAAATAAATAAAGAGTAGCTCCAGCTATTCTGACTTAAATAACTAGTCTTAAATGACTAGTGGCCCTTGCATCATATTTACAACAGCACTCCTCCTACCTCTGCTATTTTCATTCCATTTCAATGGTATCAACAGCAAATAGGCTGCTCAGTCCTTTCCATGAACAGAAATCACTACTAACACATTTCACTATTATTATTCCTACTGGATTGCTCTTGACCAGCTAAATGGAATTAATGGAGGCCTACAACTACAGTAAGTCATCAGGGACAGATTTAACCAGGTGGGGATCATATGGGCATAATACGTGCAAAGCCATACTTTAATTAATAATTTCTCGACAGCACAGAGATGTGCATCACAAACAAACAAGTCGCTCTGAGCCGAACACAACACTGGAAAAGAAAAGCACTGACCGGGACAAATCTGCCCAGGCCACCCATCTGCTACTCGCATTTCTGATGCACGAGATGAGGAAATGCAGCAGTGCAGTAAGATGTAGGGGTGACAAGTGGAAGCAGCACCTGAGAGCTGGACACAGACCAGAAGATAAAGGTGCTACAGGGGTCAAAATGTCTCGCAGTGGTTCAGAGTACATTTCCATTCTTACCTTGTGCAGAACCAATGCCAGCACTACAAACGGACCCGGTGTTGATGCAGTCTTTAACGATCAAAAAACATTTCCTTTGCCCTTCTGGAATAATTTGCAATTGTTAAGTATCTTTTTCAGTGAGTAATAAAAAAACCCCAACGTACAGGAAAGAGATCATTGATCTCCCTTGCCTTGAGTTCTCAAGGATACAGCTGCAACCACTACTGTCCAATCATTTTTACCTTCAACACCCACACATGCATTTTTGGTACAGAAGCATTTGAGCTGGCACGCATGTCTGCTGTGAATGGAAGCCCTGCTGCTAGGTTTCCTGCTGCCACGGAGATGAATAGAGAAAGAATGATTAGCCAAGGCTTCAGTCTAATTTAGATTTATTTTTCTTTTTTGAGGAGAGACTGGGAGATGGTACATCATAAAACAAAAACATTAACTCTAAAGGCTACTCAGAGAAGCAGAATACTGAAATACCATGTATAACCTGTATTATAAGGACTTCTGATAATAAGCACTCTAGTCTAGTGCCTAGTGACCCCAATTATGCTAAATGCTGTACTTGGATATGCCAGGAGACTATAAAACGTCAAGGCAAGGACTATCTACATCAAAGCAGGCAAGAGGTGAGTAAAGAGAACACCTCCATCTGTTTTCCAAAAACCCAAAGTAACTGACAGCTCAAGTAACTTGTCCAGTATTTCAGAGGAAGACTGAGCCTAAAGTAGGAAATAACCTCAGTTTCACAGTTCCCAACCACAAAGACCATTCACAGTAGCACAGCTTTTATCCTAAGACACGTACATACCAAACACCTTATCAGGGCCTGAAGGAAAAAAATCAAGAGTCAGGGAGAAGAACACGCTGCTGTGCAAACTAGAGGATCACGCACTCTCTGCTCTCATCCAATCCTTGCCACAAAATTTTCCAGCCTGATGTAGAAGAGAACCAGAGCCCCGTCCAGCTTACCAACAGATAATTAGGGCACTCTCTCAGAGAACAAAGTTGCACAGGCTCACGACAGTGCTGAAGTCTGCTGTTTCCCAATCTATGGCTCTGACCACTAAGCTTTTATGCAATACCTCCTCCTCTCCTTTCCTCATCACCTTCTGAACTTCTTTCAAAAAAAGAGAGAGAGGGAGAGAAAGCAATAAGCTACGTACAGAAAGACTTACTAGGACCACTAAACATAGCAGTATTGGGCTGCAGAGATCGGTATTGTCAAACTGCTTATGCAGCACAGCTTCAAGACAGCACTTTTATCCAGCGAGGAAGTTTCCGTAACAAGCTAAGATGCCATGCAAGGGCTCTGCTATTTCCAAAAGGAGTAGCTCCCCATCTCTCCCCAGACATCTGATGACATATCTTCCCCGTGCCAGCAGAGGTGCTTGCCCATCTCTACAGATGCTGCCCTGGAGGAAAAATAAATAAATTTTAAAAAGGACTACCTTTCCACTGGATCGGTAGCAAAGCACACGGCTACAAGAACTCCTGTTGGCCTAATGAATGTGCCGGGGTAGAAACGCCTCGCTCAGCCACAGCATCGTTATAGTTCACCTGCACTGGGATGTAGTTTCACAAAGAGGGCATGAGCAAGCAAGCATCTTAACACACTCCTCAGAGACCTTCTTTTGACTTTGGCCAACTCCTGTCCTCCAAAGCCTCACGTGGGCTTTTGCAGATCCCATCCTGATGTCTACGTGTGTCTCTTCATACTAAGTGAAGAGAATTTGTACATTTATCTTAGCTCTGCAAATGCTGGAGCTGAGGACCTGAGGTTGTAAGGGTGCTGCAATGCTTCATCATGCAACGTCACCCAGATCCTTTGGGAATGCCAGAGCTCAGGAAAAAGAATAGTTTTCTTGGTAGTTGTTAGTTCTAATTAACTGGGGGGGTGGGGAGCATCAGAAACACAAACACTTTGGGGGAAAAAAAGGTCAAGCTTCTGCTTATTTTTTTTAATTTGAAAAGCAAACTATGAGCAACAAAAATATAAACATTACAGAAACAACCTGTGTCTGGGAACAAGGACACTTTAAAATTGAAAAAATGTCAGCCAGGAATTTTCACCCTTTTAAAACAAAACATATTAATTGCACTGCTCCACAACTTTGTGGTTTTAGGTAACCTCTTTAATTTTACATCAGACAGGCCAAGAAAGTCCCTGAAACACCAACCCAATTTTAAAGGCAGAAGGAAGGGAAGACAAAGAAAGAGGAAAAAAGTGAACTACATATTCATAGACAAGTCAAGATTGAAAAGGTATTCAAAGCACAACAAAAAGAGGACCCCTCTAATGCATTATAGAGGATGAAAAATATGAAAGGTGTTTAATTGCCTAAGCAGATGCCAGCAGTGGAATGTATGAAAAAAGCAAAAGCAAACAAGGTTTTCTGTCCCCTCAGTTACAAGATTAAACGTCTGCATTTGCCAGCTGCCTCTGTGTAAGGAAAATGAGTAATTTTAAAACGTGAACATTATCACAGGAGTAACAGCTTACTGAGCACAGGACGAATTCTGCCATTAGTACATGCCTCACTCACCCTGATCACCGAGAGATACCATGGGACCATCTGAAAGGGGTTCCGCTGTGCAGAAGTGCTTGAAACGAGTGCAGTTATATTAAATGTAGGAGGAAAGAAGAAAGGTACGTGACAAACCGATTCAAGACTCCAGGAAGCAAGCCACACAAATGACTGTTGAGTTGTGCAATGACTCAGCAGGAGGAAAAAAAAAAAAAATTTAAAAAAAGAGAAAAAATATAGCAGCAGATAGGAAAGTAGGAAAATCTTTTCTGCAAGAAATGACAGCTACCATAAAAAAATAAGTAAAATAAAAAGAAACAAGAAGAGTTCTCAGTCTGGAATCTCGCCTAGTCCCATAAGCTCTGCGCACAAAGTTGTTTCTCCTAATCAGCCATTCTTTACTACCCTTTGCAGCACACCTGAGCAAGCAGAGGAGCAGGAAACTGAGCTCGCTTTAACCCCTGCTTCACCACTACCTCTGCCCAGGTAGGCTGATAATGTGCTTTTCTTGGCGAGCAACATGATAGGGAGCCAAAGCCAGGACAGAAGTCAGATAAGCAGATAGAAGAAAGAAAATACTAGCCTGGGGAATCCAGCACAAAATCAGAAAGGAGCAGGAGTGCGGCAAAGCCATCTCCTGGCCCATCAAGCCAATGAACCTGGTCAAGGCAGAAAGATGACATGATATTTCTGTACCTCCTCTGTTGTTCTCCTAAGAAACTAGCATGAAATTTAAGCTCCCATTTTACTTGCATAACTTTACAGGACGGCTCTCCCATGTCTGTTGAGGCTCAACAGCTCTCCCTGAAATGGTAAGACTAAATGTAATCTGTTAAACATAGATAACATAGTCCAACCAGATGGATGAGACAAGTCAAGCTGTGCAGATTTCACTGCTCAGTTTGAACACATTCTCACACTCCTTCTCTCCTTTACAAACCTTTATGCAAATAGCTTTTCAAGAACATTTTAGTTCTCTACCCTCCTAAATTACCTGAGGTGTTATGTCCCTTCAGTTTGGAACCTAGCTGCAGGAGAAACACCAAGGCATTCAGGTAGCTGCCTGGCTTGAACCACGTGGCAAAGTTCAGTGAAATTTCAGCAGATGCTTACGTGCTTTGCAAAGCTGGGGTAGGAAAAAAAAAAAAAGTATCAGGTAACCGTAATTCCTTTCCATCATTCTTCACTCGCGAACCCAATCACTTGAAAAACACCATGCCTTATCGCTTCCTTCTCCTCTGCCTTTAAAATCACTCCTGGCGTGGTTCCACCAGTATAATTTCTACACGGTATCTCTGCCACCATTTTGCTTATGCATAAGGGTAATAAAAGATGAGAGGATGCCAACACTTTCTCTATGCAACAGAATATATCTGTATAACTATGTTGGCTAAAGCAGGGAGCTATAAAGTCAAACAGAAGAGCAGAAAAGGCCAGAAAATCTGACTAGGGCAGCTGAACAGATAACAGTACTTGGAATGATTTTCTAAATGCTTTCCTTTGCCATCATACCAACCTTTATGGCTAACACAAGACACTGTCCATTCCCACCAGTGGGAAAATTAATCCCTGCAAGGCAAGGAAAGCTGGGGCTTTACGGCTAGCACATGAAAATCCATGTATTTGTATAGCTGGATGGCTGGCAATGAGAGATCGAGATGGACCCTGGACTGTTGTGTCAGAATAAATTACAGTTAAAAACAGGAAGTCGTAGTGAGGAGAATCACAACATCTGCATCATCCTCCTGACACCTGTGTCAACATTCACCACTCCCCAGCGCCTTGGGCAGAATTCTTACAATTCACCGGGTTGGGAGGGGGAGCTAATAAACAAGGACAATCCTGATGAAAATTGCATGCAGCCACTAAATCCACCTTTTAATCCTGTTTCAAAAGACCAACAGGAATAAAATAAAATTTAGCCCTGAAGTAATTTTTATACTTAAGCCACAGAACTCTTCACAATTAAGTCAAAATGTTCCTGTAAAATAGCTATTTTTGTTACCCTTGCTTTAAAAATGGTGTAAATAATGCAGAAGACTCATCAGTAGCTGAGTCTGCAAAGCCTGGAATGAAACCCAAGAGTCCTAGCTGCCTCCTTTCCTTCATAATAGCCTTCTCTCCATAAAACGTGACCACGGACAACACTCTTTTAACTCCATGCTAACAACCTGTTTGCACACAAACACAGAAGAACAACATTTCTCCTTACCAGGCACTCCCTACATAATGATGTAGGCTGGGGGGAAGAAGTTACTGGGAAGAGATAACTGGTAGACTTCTGTCTCGCAGGTAACACAGCATACAGTGCGTTAATTGGGGTTTTTTAGTATGATTAAGGTAACATTTCATTCCAGTTCATATTGCATCACATCAGAAGCTGGAATATTTCACTGCAACCTTTAACTGTCCTGACTCATGCTGTCAGTAATAAAATGCCCTCTTGGGAAAATAAATAAATAGACAAATAAAGCCTTAATGATTTGGTAAAGTACTTGCCAGTGAAAGCACACTGTCCCATTATTTTTAAGACATTAAAAAGGGTTACAGATGCAATATGCTAACCTAAAAGGACAGGTGATTAACAGATTTATAGCTTTTTCAGTTTGACAGAAAAAAAAGAAAGCATGGATCGGCTTTTGAAAGCATTTGCCTCAAGCACCCAAAGGGTAGTCTGGAAAATGAATGCATTTCTATTATGTTGGCACTTGTGCAAAAAGGCAGGATAATGAAGTGACCGGGCTATTAGCCTTCCCAAAGAAATGAGATACTGCTGAAACCAGTGTACATCAACTTCAGTGCCCAGGAAAATGGCAGTAAACAGTGCTCTTCAAGCTTCCCTCCCCTCCCCCCCCGGTAATCACAATGATTTTAGAACTGACAACGGCAAGAGAAACTTTTTAGTGCATAATGAAAAACTCGGCAAAAAGAGAAGGTTGTGAGAGAACGGGTTAAAAAATAAAAAAGGTAAGAATATAGCGAACAGAAGAATAAAATTGTAAGATATAATACAACTTCCAGGGAACAGAGCAGCCTGACAGGCAGCACTTCCAAAGGACTCCTGTTGAGTATTGGGTTTATGGAATAGACGAACAGCTAACAAAATGTCCCGGAAAGCTAGTCACCCGTTCCTTGCTCCTCACTACCGTAACGCTCAGAAAAGAAAGTTCATCTTGTCATCAGGCCAGGGAAAACCCCAGTGCCACAAAGATGAGACCGTAACCATTACTAAATCTCCTTACCTAAGAGGAAACACACACCTAGAGGGAAAGATGAAGAGCCTGAAATAGAAAAAAGCGGAGGAAAAAATAGCACCAAACTACCAGCCTGACAGAAAAGCTGAGGCCCCTCAAGGAGCACGGTTTCAGGGCCTGTTTACAGAGCTGGTAGCGAGGCTTCCAAAACCCAAACTACTTAATACAACATAAGGAATTACCCTACATCAGCCAAGCCGTGCGTGGGAGCTCTCAGGCCGTGACTCGCAGGGGAGGACGTGCATCGGTCCGGACTCCACCGGTGGCCCAGCCTTCGTGTCCTCCCTCCCTCTGCAACGCAGCCCAGCGCCAGCCCAGCTGCAGCCCCTTATCTCCTTCTCTCAAAGTACCCTGCTCACCCCCCTGGCCAAGCGACCTCCAGTTCTGCGTCCCATCGGCGTGCCAACTTTGGTCACGAACCGCAAGTAAACTGGAATTAGGCTTGAGAGCCCCGTTTTTAAGCAGGACGTGGTCGTGGATCTCCTGTTGCCACTTTTTGTGCTTTAGAAATCTTTCTGTCTGATACAGGAGCTGAATCTCTCCCGTTTCATGAGAAAGTTCATTTCCAAGCCAGGCTCCTCTCCCTGCTCTCGCGCAGAACGAGGCTGGTGGCTTCCCAAAGGGTTATGACCGGTTATCTGCGTCTCCCTCTCCGCTCTGATTTCGTGCCCAGCCTGACGCTCACGGGCAGTTCAGAGAGTGAGACGCTATTCCATGTGACAAGCCCAAGCCAGAGCTCCTTCCCTCCCCTGTAGGTTTTTTTCCCTCCCAGAGACAAATGAGCTCATTGAAATGCTTTTTGCAAACTTTGTACAGAAATTGTTTTTTTTTTAAATATTCTTTCCTAGTTTGGAAAACCATTTGCGATAGCTATTCAAACAGAACATAAAAGAAGAATCAGCTGCTCTGTTCTTATCTCTGAAATACATCAAATTAACCAGGTAATTAGCCAAAGATTTTTACATTTAATGTAAGACTTAGCAACATGTTTTCCAAGAAAACTCTTGGCACTGATTTCTATGAGTTTCCTAAGATCCTCACAGTTAACTATAAAAGTCTTTCAAGCAAAATCTAAATGATGTCTAAACTATATTAGTAACCTCTTCTCGTTTGCTATGCTTTATTTTTCATGTAGTAAATGAACAGGCGATACCATCCAGACCTGATGCCTCCCATTACATTTTGGAAAACCTGCGGGAGGGAGCACAGTTAGTCAAAACCGACAACCCTTCCTGTTCTTGGATGTAGATTGACATCATCTTGTATTCCCATTATATAATTAAAACTTGGAACATGCTCTTGTTCTATTGTAAATGCAGCAGTAAGTAAATGCGTTCTCTAAAAATCACATCATTTTGTTTTCTCGGCACATGAAAAAAGATCTAAGGCACTGTTAGAGTACAAGAAGATTTCCTACCACACAAAATGTGTTTGCCCATGAAGCTTCCTGCTAGGCCACACTCACACTATGACGACATTTCCCACTTTTTCAGTTGCCATAAACAGCTAGCACCAATTGTTTACACACAAAGCAATGCAGTCAGAAATGGTGACAGAAAACGTTGAACCAACCCCTTTCTCAGATTTATGTCTTATTTTCCACCAGGATGCTGTCACATGCTCACTATTGCACAGAGAGCTAGTCAGGGTCAATTAATTTCTTTTAGCACACTCAAGATGCCTACACAGGTAGTAAAAATTATAATTTTTCTTAAGTTCAGAGGTTCACGATAGTGGCAAAAGGTATTCCTCGACGTGCACTTTTTTCCTTCCTGTTCTGTTTGTACAAAGCATCAGAAAACGTCAAACATTAATGGGTACTGTTTCTCTGATTTCACTAACTTAACAAGTGTTTTAGGACAGCTGGGAAGGGGGGCATGTTTGGGCCAGGTTTGGGAAAGAAAGTTTGAGAGACAAGGCATGATATCAGTAGGCATATGAATAACTTATTAACGGAATCAGCAAATGCAAGTATATTTCACCTAGTCAGAGGTTACATCTGTACGTATTCCACTGCACTCTGTATTAAACTCATCAGCTTTTGGCTTCCTTTGAATTCCTAATACATATTCTTCCAAAGACAGTTATATCACAATTTTTATGAAATACACGTGCAAGGGTAAAGTCATTATCAAGAGCAGGCATATAACAAGTAGCATGAAGTACCTACAGTTTCTATTTCAATATCTCCCCTCTTCAAACAGCACTGAAGATGATGAAAGTTATTTCCAAAACCAGTATTTCTTGTTTGCTACCTGTGCTGCACACCTGACTGTACTCCCTACTGATCAGCATTTCCATAACCTGATGAGTGATAATAAAACACCTTTAAAACCCCAAACAAAGGCAGTTCTCAGAGCACTCTACTGCCAGGAATATCAACGCTCTGGCTGGAGCTCCCCATGCATGACTCGGTAGCCAAAGGGACTGGAACATCAGCTGAGAGCTCACCGGCCCTCTGCGAAGGATGGTAACATTACCTCGCCGTTGCGCCGATCACCGACGCGGTGCACGGCAGTCCTGCTCACCCACTACCTGCGAGTTTTCGACACGGTGACCCTGCCGGTACCTTTTTTTGCTCTCCTACCCTTGGCACTCTCCTCCCCGCAGCACAGTGAGCCATGCGAGAAGCACGGGATGACTGCAACCTCTCGCCTGTTGTTAACGTGACAGGGTCTAAAATAAATCTATTCTCCAGAAAGTCACATCTGGTGCATTAAGCCCCGACTACATTGCATCTCTGAGGCAGTATTATTTAGTAACTAGTCTGTTTTCTTCAACTTTCGGACTCATTTTAGAAAAACATGTACTGGAACATTATGTATCCTGCAGTTTTACTGCATGCTTGTCTTTGCAGTTTTACTGCATCCTATTGTCTCGTACAGGTCCCAGTGTTTTCAGACAGGCAGGCGCAGACAACAGCATCCCTGAGTATGAAATGTTTGCTGCCTCTTTTAGGCCAAACAGTCAAACAACCACCAGTTTTTTTCTAGCAGGTAACATCGGGTAAGTTGCCAGAGATGTATTGTTGTCAAAATTCCATGCAATACCACAGCATACATTTTATCTATAATTGCACAAGTCCCTTTTTCCAGTAAGTAGCAGTCTGAAGTTCTTTCCTATGAGTCTTTCAATTTCTGTGCATCCAGACTGCCTGGTAATACTTTTTCCTTAGCAGGCACTAAGAAAACTTTGTGTATGCACAAGAGAGAATAGGCCAAAAGAGTTACCTTCTGTTCTTTTTATGAGCCACAGGGGATTTGTCAAAAATTTTCCCTATACAGAGGCACATCTTGATTCAAAAAGAGGTCAGGTACTAATAAAAAAGCCTGCGTGGGCATCAGCTGGTATTCAACAACATTTTTACATCTCAATGGGTATTTGTTACCAATGCCATATCCTATGTCGATATATTGTTAGCTGTAATCAGATACGAAATCTCATTTGCAAAGTCTGCTGCACCAGTGAGATCAACACCTTGTCTTCCCCTTGCTTCTGTGGAGTTCGTGAAATGCATTACATACTCTAAAGTCAAAGCAATATTTCACAGTACTTCAACATGACATACAAAAACAATCAAAATATATATATATACATGTTGCTGTCATTTCCCTGTAGGAGACAAACAACTACTCCACAAGGCAAACAGCACTACCTGAGTGCCTCTTCCAGCACCTGAAACTCCAACTTCACCCAGTGATAAGGGAAGATGAAGTTAGCTGCCTACCTTCTGCATATATTTAGAAAGCCCCGCACAGAGCAGAAGTTGCCACAGTACAACACAATTCTATGTGAAGCTGTACTTGAGAGCCCCTTCAGAGGTAACAAAAAGCGTGTGCAAATTTATAAACACGCATGCAGAAAAAATATCTTGCCTGCTGTTTTTCAAGGAGCTGAGGAGAAATGAGGAAATATTTTTGTTGCCAGACCAACTAATAGGACTTACATGACCTGCATAAATGTCATTGGGACTGAACGTGACCTTGAATTATAAACACATCAGAATACAATGTGCAAGACTCAATGTTAGAATTTCTTGTCATTTCACTGCAAATCTCTCAGCATTTTGTATTTTCAAAGCTCCAGTCACGGAGTCAAACAGCTAAGAAATAGTCTCTTTCACTATAATTATTAAACCATCTTGCAGAGGAAAGGTGAACGACATGACCCATCTTGCACTTAAAGATTCAAACTGGAAGGCAAATTAAAAAAAAAAAAATAACCAAAGTGCACCTTAAAAGGCGTAATTTTTAAAGTCAATCTTGTGATTTTTCAGCAACTTGACTGCTGTTTTTTAATGCTTGAGGGGTCAGTCACAGTATAGATGAAAAGCCACTCTAGTAGATCGCCATTTCTTTAAAACGAGTCTTTCAGTCTCTGGAGTGACTACATATATGCAGCCTAATTTAGGTAGGAATTCCCACAAGAAAACAAAGAATGGCAAAAGCCAGCACCTTCGGTATAAAGTAGCACAGGCTGGCACTAGGATAAGGTATTATCATCATACAATAGAAGAGGTGAGTGGCCAGAAGAAGATAGAAGAGAGGCTAGAATTAAAAAGATGGAGAAATCCTTTTGGGAGGCCTGGTAATTTTGTTCCGATCTCTCTAAATTAAGTGTTATACTCACTTTGTTCAAGCGCAGGACTATGAGTCAGCACTGGACCATACGTTACTCTTCACTTCTCTCACTCATAAAAGGGAAGCACGTCACATACAAGATCATCATGTGCCCTGGCCAGCCTCAAGCACAGGCAAAAGAAAAATAACATCAACAGGCAGAGAAAAAGTCAAAACACTCCATGTGTGACGACAGTGAGATGTTCTAACCAAACGAATTTCAAACTTATAAAATGTCAGTCTACTGCATTAGGACACCAAACAATGCAACAAACCAACATAAAAAGATATCCATGCTATTTCCACTAATGAACTTGTTTTCCATTCTCTTGAGAGAGAACAGGAAAGAAAAGGTATAACATACCCAAGTGCATATTACCTTTTTCAGTCTACTATTGTGTATGTACATGATTTCACTAGTGTTAGTATCTCCCAAAGGTAGGTAGATACATGCTCCTAACACAGCTGCATGACAGTTTTAAGACAGGCCTTCTCTTTCACCCAACTTGATCTCATTCTTTAATCCAGCATTTGCTCATAAAAAGTGAGTCACATCTGCAGTTGGGAAGGAAGAAAACCAGAAAATATGCAGTTATTTACTTCATGACATTACAGATGCTTTTCCCCTTCTCATTTTATCTGTGATGGATGCCTGCTTGTGCTATTTGCCAGTAAAATAAGTGCATTAACCCCACTGTAACCCCCACAGCCAAGGACCGAATACAAAAGGAAACACATGAACTAAAAATAAACTGAAATTTTCTGCTGTTAATTTCTGCCATGGTAATTTACAAGGTATGAAAAGAGTCAAATAAAAACCAGAAAAACTGTTTACCAAATCAGTTTTAACTTCTTTCCTTTTAGTAATGTTTTACAAAATTTAACGTCACAGCTATGTTGTGTTAGCACTTGAATATATCAAGTATTTTTAACATCTTCACTACTGATCAGAGGAGCTGAAAGTACTGAAAAGGCCTAGGAGTTTTCTGCCCCATGAACTAGCATCATGTGCTTACACTATTGTTCTCAATGACACTGAAATGCGCATTTATACAGCACTCTTCAGTAACATCACATGTGTCACTAAACCTTTCTCCACAGAATCCACAGAAAAAGTGCACAGCAAAATCACTAAGTGCTATCAAATTCTCTTAAAGAATTGTACTCCAGACGGTATGAGTCATTTTGGAGAGCTGCAGATTGCTGATGGAGCACAACTTGAATGGGAGTAGAGCCACTGATAACCTGTGGAACCACTAGATGCCTACATGAATACCCCCTCCCTTTTTTTTTTTGTCCTAGATTAACCCATCATGGGTTTGTGAACCCACACAAATTTCATCTTCAAAGTAGCAAGTTTGAAAGACTCACGTACAGAGACATAACAGCACTTCACCCTTGCAAATCAAGTCTTCACTGATACTTCTCTGTCTGCAAACAAACTGATCAGGATTCTTCAACATTATGTACTTTGACAGGACTCGACATTAGGTGCCAGATTTAAGAAGCAGCTGCATTCCAGCTGGCATAACTACACACGCTCTTCCTTGCACAGTGAGCAGCCAAGAAGGTTCAAGCAATTCCAGCCCTACTCTTTCTGGTGGCTTTCCTGGCTGATTTCTGTGTAAATGCGGTCAAGTATACATTCCATTGTTCAACTGACTGCACGTTGATGCATCTGAAAATAATTTAGAGGATTTATAATTATCTTTGCTCTGACATTTCCTCACCAAAAAAGAAAAAGAAACAAGGAAAATCATAATCGAGAAACTGAATTCAGTATTCCTTGAAGGGAAAGAAATCTTTATCTCCACAAAGTCTCGTCGCCAAGAAGTTCAGATGCTCCCTTGCCACATCATACTAGCCTCCCTGACCTGTGCGCGTAACTGAGTAACTAGTTCTCGGGGAGGTAAAGTTCTCTCCTGAAGTTCCTACGCAGCAAAGCACAGACCAGTATTCACTGCTTGTGTGCCCGATGGCTCTGCCGACCCTGCAAATCCTACAGTTCTTGTTACAGCGACAGTCACAATAGCAGCAAAGCGCCTTCAATTTGCCAGCCCCAAATAGAGAAAAGAACAGAGCAACGAGTAAAAGTAGTTAAAGCTTTTGCGTGTGAATTTTGAAATTTGAAAGTATCTAGAATTTATATTTTAAATGAGCAAAGAGGTAGTCCTGATCTTAAAAAGCAATAAAAGAGATTGGAAAAGGTCAGCATAAACAGGCCCAATACAGAATACAACATTGTATTCAGGGTCTGTCTGCATCTGGAATTATTTGTGAGCAGCTGTTCCTGAGAAGTTCCATGTGTGGTCAAGCCCTTGAAAGGGAGAATGTATTCAAAACCAGAGGCATTTGCTGGAGAAAAGGTTTTTGTGTGATTCATGTGTCTCCAATGTTTGTTAACGTACACTGACGCGTGGAGAAAAGAGGTATTATTCCTACAAGTAATCAGTCCTACGCACAAGCCAAAGAGCAACATCTCCACCAAGCTAACCACTGCTCAAGAACTGGAGAGGCACCACTGGGAAACTGGGGGAAACTAATTAATTATCACGCATGTACCTTAAACAGAAGGGGCTGTAAGCTATGGATGTGCACAGAGAGATCTAACATGGAGACTGGTGGAGACTTCCACAAAAATATGTATTGCAACTGTTAAAATCTCAATAATGCTAAAGGCACTGGGTGAAGAAAGCATCGGAATACAAAGCTGCTTCAAAATTAATACCCAGTTGTGGGTTTGGTTTTTTTAAATAAAACTATCCTCCCTCATTTTAGTTTTCTTTTTAAGAAAAAGCTTCTAATTTTGCACTCATAATCAATCAATCATGCATGCTTTTATAAGCAGGGGAAAATAATAATTCAGGTGTCAATCTGTATTCCCAAATCAGACTGTGGGCTATGCCACTTAAAAACAACAAACTTAGTGCCTATTAGCCTGAGGCAGGCAACGAAAGCAAAGGCAAGGAGATGAGTACCAAGTGCTTCAAGACAACACTATGCATATACACCATACCTAACTGGGAGAAAAAGGGAAGAAATCTGTTTTGTCTAACATGGCTTTTTCCCCCACAAGAACTCCACTTGTGATGCTGTGAGCTGTCACAGCACTTTTTCCAGTAGCATAATTATCTCCCTATGAAACTTGCTTCCCTCTTCAGAGTATGGCAGGGGGAAGGAGGAGCGTGGTTGTCTTCTCTTTCCAGTAACGAACCCCCCGGCTGGCAGCCTCAGCATCTCTTCTCTGCTTCTTAAAAATCACACTGGCTCCAAGGCTACAGATTGAAGCTTAGCTACTCCATCATCCCAGCAACCAAATCTACAACATCTTACACAAAGAACAACTCTCAGCTTTGCCAGCGTGGCCCCCATACAAGAGCAACAGAGCTCTGACACTTTCACAGCTTCCCATGGGGATTTAAGTATCAGATAGGGAAGCGATCAGAGGCTTGTTAATCTCATTATATTGCTCCTGCAAAAAGCTATGTGCAACCGTGGCTGTATTAAACAAATTAGTTCATAGACAAAAAAAAAGTCAACACAGCTTTGGTTAACCTTCTGGGCATGAATTTAATGGCTCTCTGCAACCACAAATACTCAGATTTAAGAACAACCACCTTCTGAAACTGATATCTTACATTGGCCTTGTTTCCCTCAATCATTAATAGGGAACGGAGATTTTCAGTCTATGAAAATCTAAGTATTTTCATGTGTGCCCATAAGCAGCTCCCTTGGTAGCAGAAGAAGCTGGGAAAGTCCCCTTTTAAAGGGAAGCTGTCAACACCGTGCATCAGATGAAACTGTGCAAAATTAAGACATCATTGTAGTTTCCTCTTCTTCTTTTATTTTTCGCAACCCGTGCCTTGTTTCTGGCTAGGAAAGTACTCCATCTAGCCTGCTTTTCCTTTGGTGTACCATATGCGACCAATTTAACTTCAGAAAATTCTTCAAATCTGCTCCTACACTTTGGATGTTCCCCTAAACTAACACTACCAAGAGTTGATTTCAAAGTAGGTTTTGCTTATGCAAAAGCACGTTAAAGGTAGTCTTCAAGAGCTGGGATGGCTTACGGGCATTATTTTCAAAAAGAACGTCTAAGTTTCAAACACATGAACAAGTGTGTTAGGCCACATGCCTGAGGTCAAAACTCACTCTTATTTCAAGTGTAGCAAGGGGCTTGCTGTGTGTTTGATGCCATACAAAGTTCTAGCTTTAATGTTGTATCACTAATGGAAAACATGAAAATATTGTGTCATGGCCCCTCTTCCCATCACTCCGAATGACGAGATTTGCTCAGACACCACAAAAAGAAAATGTAGTAAGTGGTTTAGTGCTTTTTATTTACCTTTTGACTCTTGGTCTCATGATATATATCGATATGGTTATCCACATTTTTCTCCCAGCACATCTTTATTTAGAAAACAAACAGATTTTCACGTGGTCACCATAGGCATATACACTTAAGATAGTCGGGTATTTTATGTAAATAATTTTTAAAAAAGCATGACATGCATTGGTCCAGCACACTTACACTCCTAAAACAGAATTCAGCAGAGTGACACTGAACAAGCTGCAAAGAGATACAACGTATGTTTACAAATTACATTTGTCTAATACAGTAAGTAAAGCTATTCCATTGAAGTATCAGTAAGAGAAAGTGTACAGAGAACAGATTGAAAAGGCTTGGAAATTTTGCGTATATGTTTCAGAAAAAAGTTTGTCTATTATCTTCTTACATTTCACTTTTAAAAAGGACAAAACCTTCTGAAATACACAAATGAAGAAACGTGGCCAGAAATTAAAGCATGTTTGCATGCTTAAAACACTCCTTAAGGGCTGAAATCTCATCTGCTACATTCCAATCCTGAACAAGGTTTGGAGCACTAATTTTTAAACCCTGGGGGAAAAATGTTGAGAAATCCTTGACTATTGAATAGCGCTGTGAATAGGAAAATTGCTGTATAATACATAATGAAAAGAAGAAAACACACATTGCTGGAGTTGATTAGTGTGTCACATTTGGTCTACAACAGTGAGCTGCACCCAGAGACTCAGATCAAGTGGAGAGTCATAACAACAGAACCACCCCCTCTAAGGGTGGTGAAATCCATCAGGACTACACACTGCCTTAAATTAATTTGCCAAGAGAAAGCAAACCATTACCACCGCCTGTGTATCAGCTCAACATCCAACAAAGCCATCACCTTATTTCAGCACAAGCAATAGGATGCTTGTGATCAGCCAGCTAAAATTGCCCCCAGCTTGAACTGTCTGAATTAAAAAACAAAGAGCTGCGTTAAACTCTTGGCATGCGTAACAAGGGCTTTCTAGTCTCTAACATCACAAGAAGTGTCAGGTTAAAAGTCCTTCCCCAAGTTTGATTAACCAGAGATTTCAGGCCTCCGAGGAGCTTCAAAGTGAACCTAGAGTAATTGTAAATATGTAACCCAACAAGCAGTAATGCACTGTCATCTTCTGGATGCTTCAGAAGTTTATTCAGCCATGGGACTTACTGCAAGGGAATGCAAGGCGGGCAACCCTTTATAAATTAAAGTGGAAGCCACAATGATGAGCTAACACAGATGATCCAACACATACGCGCTGTTCCTGGCGCAGAAAGCTGAGCGGAGGTCACGCTTGGCTCTGCCGAAGGTTGTGCAGCCAGTTACGACCACCACCTCTTGTAACTGAGTGTGGTCTTTGCCACCACAAAGCATCTGGGACCAGACGCTGGTTGCTATCAGCTTTGAAAGAAAACTGTAACACATCTTTTAGCAAGTATTGAGCTTTGACTGTTTTACCCAAAGGAGGAAGAAAACCAGATTAGATTAGGCATTGCGTAAGAAAAGGCAACTGACAGAAAAACAGGTATTACATCACCTCTGAGGTGTCTCCAGAGGTGCTGGGTTAACAAATGTCACATTCACAGTTTTGGAAGGAACGACCACAGGACGTAAGAGAAGCTACAATGTAAGTGCTGCTTCAAAGCAAGGGTACCAAGTTCAAATTCCTCCCCCATTTCCTCCCATCATCCCCACTCTAAATCACACTCTGGTCACTACCATTAGGCCAGAACAAAGCAGCAGGCATGAGTGTGAAACACACATAAGTGCTGAAGTTTATATTTTAATTTGTTTTCTGGATATACACTTCAAACATGTTTGTAAACATATTTTTTTTCCTCCAGAAACAGTACACAGAAAGCTCCTTCAACAAATAAACAAGAACAACAAACAGTTAAGATACAACAGTATGTTGCCATTCTAAGAAACTGAATGAAACTAAGGAGATGCCTACTCCAGTTCTCAGCCCTTGCCACTGCCTCCTGTTACTATTTCCAATATACATTCATTCAAAAGGATACACAAAAGGTGTACATCTGCCTTTTTTTCTTTTTACATGAATACACATTGAAATCTACCCTGTTCTAAGTCAACCGCTAAATAGCTGCCTGCTTTGGTCTTTATCCTCATGACCAGAAAGCTCAGACCCCATCCCAGTTCTTCCGCCTTCTGTCCATCACATCCACCATTTCAAAGTCAACTTGCTTCTCCCTTCCACCACCTATTCTGTGGTTTGTTTGTTTTTTTCCTTTTCTCCAGGCTGATAACTGAATGGAAGTTGGGAATAACATTCCTTTTTGTGACATAGGACCACTGGTGAAAGATAGGGGATTTACCTTCCTTTAATGACCACTGTCAGGAGCAGAATATCGGAACATTACTTTCTGATCCCTGATAGCAGGGCCTTAAGTTTTCAGAAAGTATCAAACAATGGGAAGAAACATGGTTCCAAGCAAAGAACGATTAAACCAAAAAGCTTGGCAAAGGGGGATTAAACGATTTTTTTAGTATTCTCGATAAAAATACTGAAGAGATGTCACAGAGTATATTTGATATGCTGGTTGTTGCAAAAACAACTGGGGGGAGCAAAGGACATGTCCGCTGATGCTCCCAGGAAATTGCCCCCTCCTTCCGTAAGACAAGACGCAGGGATTTTTTTCCACGGAAAGCATCCTGGGGGGCTGGAGAGAGCCCCCTCCTCGCCGCTGGAGCATGGGAAAGCTGCATAAGCGGAGGCAGAGGGTGCAGGGCGGTCAGGAGCAAAGGCAGCTCAGCAGTCCCTGGGCAGCTCAGGCAGAGGTAACGTCATGGCACGGCAAGTCACCCAGAACCGGTTATGCATAACATAAATCACCGAAGACTGGCCCCGAAGAAGATGCTATCTATCCAAAGTAACATACACCGCTCTGCTGTTTGTGCTGTGATCAGGCTGTCCCTTGGAACGCCTGCTCTTTCTACAAGCTCAGGGAGTTGCTGTTTTCTGTCCCTCTTCCCCTCCAGCCAAAAAGCTACTGCTACAGGTAGGGCAAGGATTCTGCAACCCTTAGATGTACCGCTGAGAAAAAGATTTTTTTTTTCCCCTGAAGAAAATATGCATCAGCACACAGCACAGTTCGTTATGTCTAGATTTACTTTTACATCAATAATCAGAAAACTCCCCGTACTCCAAGTATCAGTCAGGAGCACTGGACTGAGAGCATGAAGTTAAAAATACTTCTCTAATCCTATTAAATGCAAGCCTTGCTTCTAAGAAACAACACAATTTTTTATCTCTACCCTGAAAGGCCGGACACTGAGGGAACACGAGTAAGACATCTGCCCTCTGGACGGTCAACTATAATAAGCTAATACGAAGTTCTGTCATGCTCCGGACTATCTGCACAAGCAGCAAAAAAAAAAGGGGACTGTCACTGCCAGAACTAAAGCATATTTAATCTGCAGACTTCCCTGAAATACTAGACCCATTTGGAAGAAAACTCCATAGGTTGTATCAAATCATTGCTAAACTCCATCTGTCTTTAGCCGCAGACCTGGTATTCCACACGCTGACATTGCCAGCTACTCACAAATGTCAGAGCTTTCACTCAGAGTGAGCTCCACACATTTCCAAGGGAATTCACACCAAACAAAAATCCTATGGTGTTCCTATTTACAAAATCCTCTACGGCATGTGTGCGTCTGTATACGTGGGTGACAAATATTGCGTATTGTGTTTTTTCCGTCAGAAGGGAAGTTGGGGAGTAAAGACTTCAGCATTAGCACACTATACACGTTTGATTTTTAAATACAGTTTTGTTTCTAAGTAAGTGGAAGCAAAATTACCCAACTAGCTTTCTCACAGTACCCAAGTCACTAGGTAGTACAAACCACGAGAAGATATTCAGTAGCAGCTTTTCCAAGGACAAATACTTCAAGAAAGAAAGAAAGAAAACGCAGACAAATTCAGAGAAATTTTGCAGTGCTGGTAGGAGCTAGTCTCCTTTGGTTTCTGGCAGTGTGAGCTGAAGTGGGTGGAGTTAGCATAAATTATCAAGACTTTGTTGATAATGTATTATACAGTGAAATAAGAACCCGTGTCTCCAGCTTCCGGCAGCTATGTTCATAAATAACTTGTAGTTTGGTAGAAACAGCCTTGATCTGTAAACCAGGTAGGTGGTAACGGCATGCCCAAGACAGCAAGTTTTAAATTATACTGCTTCCCCAACTCCCTCCTTTTTTTCACCAGTAAACATTTATGCACTCTCAGCCCTGAAGTAGAAAATCCCAATTGAACTGCAACAGCACTAGGCTTATTTCCTATCAGCCACAGTACAAATCCAAGCCTAGGGTGAAGGAGACGATTTGCCATGAAGATAATCAGCACTGTCTCACTCCACAAGAATTTTAACTACAGGATAACCTGGCCCTCCAGAACTATTGCTCCTAAAGCCATACCATATCAACAGCACTTAGTTATCCATTAGAAAGGAAAAAAAAAAAAAAAAAAAAACGCTCAGCACAGAACCCTTGTGACTATTGCTGTTTTCACACAGCCAAAGTACAGAGTATGTGCTCTACTCTGCAACGGACAGGATATATCACATTTTTGATTAAAAAAAAATGCAAGTTTCAGTCACGCTAATAACCACATTCTACACACTTCACCCGAAAATGCCTCAAGGAGCACTATCACATGAAGAACGGGATGCAAAATTATACTTTGTCTGCTTTCTATATGCTAGTGTAACCTACATAGTGTAATCTGACTGAAGAAGGTAATTAACCTTTCTCCATTCAAATACTCAACCACTTAAAAGATACACAGCCGTATACCTATGCTTAAAAATACGCTAAAAATTAAAATGAAGTTACATTTG
Organism: Buteo buteo; assembly: GCF_964188355.1. Lineage (NCBI taxonomy): Eukaryota > Metazoa > Chordata > Aves > Accipitriformes > Accipitridae > Buteo > Buteo buteo. The sequence continues at coordinate 3,154,094 of NC_134179.1, read as the reverse complement.
CTATATGAAAATGACACGCTTGCCTTTTCAAATCATGCTCTACATTTTTATTAGACATCGCTGGCTACGACCAATTGGGAAACAATTGCATTCCTTGGAGATACGGTAACATCTGAATACTCCGTTTCTGAGAAAAGAGGGTTAAAGGGGGGGGGTGGCGGTGAGGGGGGAAGAAAGCATCTCCGAGGAGCATTTATCTGCGGGTGATTTATTGATAGTACTGACCTTTCAGCTTCATCAAGATTGCTTCCAGCTCCTATCGTTCCCGCAGTGAAAGCTGCCGTATAGATACTGGTAAAGGCGGCAGCAGCAGCAGCAGCTCCGGTCCCTCCCTCCATGTTGCGCGCACACGCGCTTGCACACTCGCACACGCGCTTGCACACTCGCACACGCGCTTGCACACTCGCACACTCACCCGCTGGCTCTGCAGGAGCAGCTGGCTGGAGGCCGGCGGAGGGGAGCGGGGGAGGAGGCGAGGAGAAAGGGCTGAGGTTGGGTCCCCCCCCCCCGCCTTCTCCCGTCCTCCCCACCCCAGAACACAAACGCGCCCAGCCTCCTCTTCACCGACACGGCACATTAACACGATCTGCTTCCCATCACTGCCCGGCTCAAACGTCGGCTCTGCCCAGACCCTCCCGAAACGCTGGATTGAACCCCCCCCCCGGAAAGGTGTATATAAGCGAAAAGCACAAAACGAGCTCGCGATGCTGGGCTCCCATTCCACCTCCCCTCGCTAGCACTGATTCATGTTTTCCTGAGGCTGTTACAGGGATTTCAGCTGTAACCCTTTCCGAGCCGGAGGGAGGAAAAGGAATTTCTTTGTCCTGCGCACCTCCTCCCCTGGCCCTCGGATCCATGCGGGGAGGTCCTTACCTGCTCTGGGTGGTTTTACCCCTAAATAAAACTTCAGCAACTCCGATGCAAGTGACCAGTAAGAGGCATAAAAGCAGGACCCTGTTCCCAGTCCTGCCAACTGCGTAACCTTGGATATATTACATTAATGTATTTGCTGTTCTGCCTCCTCCTTCTTGAAAACAGGGTAATATTTACTGGGTTCCCAGAGGAGACGTGCAAGGCTTTATTCATTTCCGTGTTTACGCAGCCAGTTTTAAAAGGAGCTGTGTAAAAACCGGTATTATGTTTTCTGGTTTATACGCTAAACCGTAAATAGGAAGTAAGTCTTATTACCCAACTTTCAAATCCCATTAAAAGACTGAAGTCTTTCATCAGACCACCACTGCAGCAGGCTAGATGATTAGATACCCATAAGAGGCAGTGAGGTCTAGAAAATAAAGAGGAAAGCTCAGATGATGGATGACTGGCTTCCAGTCCTGGCTTTGCCATTAGCTTGCTGCGTGACCTTGATCAAGTCATTTTAATCTTTCCGTGTTGGCGCAAAAATGCAGAGCTATTCTCACTTCTGTAAAATGGCCCCCGTTTTTTTGTATTATTATTACCGCTACTATTTGCTGAAGCTCTAGCTCAAACATGCACGCTGTAATTTGTAACTGACAATATTAGATACCGCCCGGACACAGTCCGTGGAAACTCAACACCCAGTCTAAAGGTACCTGATTTTTGCACATAGTTCCTTTCAACTCAGCAGGACTGCTGAAGATGTTCTTGGTTATCAGCTGTAAGTGAAGATTTTGAGTGTGTGAAATACTGACTCTGTGCTCTTTGGACTCAGTCAGATACCACGTTTAGAAAGACAAAAGATTTGTGAAATAAAACCACTTTTTTTGTTTAAAATTCAGCAGAAGAGGCTACACAATCCCAAATTATACAAAACAGTCGGTACAACTCTGTTCTTTTTTTTAGTTTTAAATGGTTGGATCAAGGTTGTTTGCTAAACGCTGTATAACTGAGTGACAATAACCTTGTTAATTAGACCTAACGCATAAGGAGTCAGTGGTGCCAACCATTAGTTCAGCACTTACAGGAGAAGGGGAAGATGCAAGCTTGGCAAAGTGTGAGCAAAGTCAAACAGGTTATACCCGTTCTGTGCCTAGAAAGCCTAATGATTGTTTCTAAATCCCTTTCTCCCAATGCTAATTTTCCTTTGTTTCACCAAAACGGACATGCAGGAATGGGACAAGCTAAAGATAGAAGAACTGAATAGGAAACAACATGCCTATTTAGAAAAAAACCTATTCTGACTTTGCATCAGTAGCTGCTGGGCTTCAGGAACTATTACAACACTCTTCCTTCCCCCTCGACCACCCCCACCTGCAGTTCCCTGTGGCAGAGAGCAAAGTACGTTGGTTGGGTTCATCTCAGGGACTAGATCCCTCAACTTGTGGTTTTGACCTCTCTGACTTGAGTGGGTAAATTAATTCAACTACAGTCAAACTTCACGACAGGAGAAAACAGAAGCACACCGCAAGAGTGAAGGGGTTTGCACAAGGCGATGGGGACGGAGCCAGGAACAGAACTCCGCGCTGGTCCGGGACCCCAAACCACTGACATTAATGAGAACACAAAGGTGAGAAAACCTGTGGAAATTCACCACCCAGCTGTACTACAATAAAATACTTTGCTGCACCCTAAGGTAACCACAGAAAGAGGACAACCCTCTACTTAAAAGACTGAAGCTAAAACCCAGCTCCATAGCTGATCCAACTGATCAGAGTGTTTAATCCAAGCTGAACAAAACAGTAACAAACATAAAGCAAAAACAAAGCTGTCATTTTATAAAGTGATAAAGCATAAAAACTCAACAAATACTGTCCACACTGCATCTGTTATAGCTTAAGGTTTACTACTGTGCTTAACAGCAGAGCAGAAGTAGCTGTGGTGAAAAATTTAAGCAAATGTATTTACTGTACAGCTCCAAAACAGACTCTTGCCAACTAACTGGAACCAATTAGTATGACAGAGAAGATGCATTTACTAGCGCACAGAAGTTTAGCATATCCATTACCAACGGCATCCAGGTGTTGGGGGCACAGCAGAAGAATATGCTCTGCTGTTGTTTTTCATGCTTCTATGACATTACCACTGCCAGCCATGCTAAGAGATACCATCTCCAACTCTTCCTTTCAGCTCTCCATCTTTCAGATACTACCTGTCGTCTTGCACTTTGACTGTAAATTCACCAAGGCCAGAGACTCTCTCTTGTATTTTATTTGTACGTTTTTCAGTACAGCACAGCTTTTTTTCAGGACCAGGGCTCTGGATTCTATAGTCAAACAATAGTAAGTATTTTGTTTCACAGCTAACACGAGTTCACTAGTTATTAAGACACACTACTGTGCACATAAGTGTCACATTTTAAAAAGGTCTTTAAGACATCTCTTAGAAGACCAGGCTCAAAACTGTGCTACGGTTTGATGTAAACTAACGCAGCTTTACTGCACGTGAGCTTGATTAGTTCTGCTGGGACAAGTTTTGACAGTAATGGATCATTTTTCTAATGCAGACAAGATCTGGTCTCCAGTCAGCTACACTTTATCTTTATTTAGGGCTTAAATTATCATAATAATAGCAAAACAAAATTAAAATTTTGACCCAAATTGTTGGGGGTTTTTTGTTTTTTTAATTAGGAGAACAGAGCAGAATGATATCACTAACTGCAAGCTCCAATTTGCTGTTAAATTAGCAATGAGCTTGGAAACATTTTATCTCTTAATCCTTGGGGTAACAGAGGGTAGTGCAGAATCAAATTTAAGAACAAATCTCCAATCTGGAAAGCTTCTTTATGACACAGTTGCACTCATGACCAACTTACTAAGTTCCAGGTTGACATAGCTCACAAGAATGATAATTAGATTTACATAATGATTTAGCTTTCTACTACCTAGATAAACTTCAGGAAACTGCAACAAGAACTCCTGTTTCAGACAACTCTGTACTAACAGGAACTTCTGTCAACCACTTAAAGAAGAAGATTATCCAACTTGAATACCACTTGTCACCTCTGCCAATACATTCACTTCTCCTTCAATAGTTTCTCTGAGTTTATACGCTGTTCCATTTAAAAAGATAAAATGGCAAGCAAGTGGATTTTAAATTTAACCCTCTTCGATGGCTTGAGGTTATCTAGACAAAGAAAGAGCGAGGATGCTGCAAGACAGCCTTCCTCCGTTCCTCTTAGGATACTTTTTCATTCAATTAAAAATGGATTGCAATTAATAATGTATGCACGACAAGATAATGTAGGAATGCTTTTGATTCCAACAGCAAATGAATTTAATAGGAAAATATTTTAATGTTGAGATATATATATTTTTTAATAAACCACTTGAAGCAATATATATTGCAAGCACAATTTTAGCTAAGGCATTGCTCAATACTCACTGAAGCAAGTTCAGGAAACATGAAGACCAACTGGGCAGCTGGAATCAAGAAACTAAAATATTTAAGAGAAAATCTTGCTGCTAGCCCAAGATGAGAACTATTTCATTGCTAATTGATGACATAGGTCACAAACTGCTCTCTACTGAAGCATATGACAAGACATTTGCCTTCTCATTCATAGCCTGTTCAATCTCATGTTATATGAAAAATGTTGTTGGTGGGTTTTTTTTATACCGGAAGGACTCAGTGAATCACAACACAAGAAAGAGAAAACCAGACTGCAATTTCTGACTGACAAAACATATGTAAAAGCCTTTCAACTCCTCACCACATCAGACGCTCCTTTTGTACGGTTAAAGTTAAATGAATTTCTGAAGGGCTGGTTTAAGCCGTGCCTTCCCCATGAAGACAACGTAAATGCTAAGCAGGCTGCAGCACACACCTTCCAATCCCTGACCAAAAGGGAGTTTGCATTCCTGCACATTCTCCCGTACAAGAACTATGCTCAAGGCTCTACTTAAAAAACAAGGCTATTGCCACTACTGCACACCTCCACAATTAATCATCTTCAAAGGCCATTTATACGGCTATGTATTATTACATCTCCATGACAGTTATTACCATGCTGAATTCCTTGGTATAGACTGCAGGTATATTACTGATTTCTCTATAAATAAACTGCAGCGTATACGTGTATGTGGAATCAGGGGAAGGAGAAGAGGAGAAACAATTTAGGATCTCAGTGAAAAACCCAGCCCTGCAAATACCTCAGATCAGGACTGCAAGAGGGTGACTGAGCTGTAGAGAACAACCTCCTCTCACACTGGCTACATAACATGGAACACCTTCAACTCCCAACCAAGCCTTTTTTTAAAAGGTGTCAAATACAATTTTTGTCACAACACAGGCTATTAAAGGAACATTCATCACCACAGGTAGAGATGCCAAGCAAGCACGCGGAATAGACAGTGTCCTACCTGCCCGCCCCCTCGCCAAACGCAAGACCAGGTTGAGCCATCACTCATAACGCAGGTGCAAAGACCGGCAGCATCTGCACAGCATGACATGTTTTATGACACTTCTGCACAGCACTAATGCAGTAAAGACTGACACATCCACCGTCGAACCCACACTGAAAACTTTTAAATCCTTTCTTATCTGAATGGTGTACTACAGAAAGTACAAGCGTAAAACTACAATAGGATGCTTATACTTCAGCTTGACTAGAAACGGCACATGAAGAGGAAGGTAAGGAGCAGCTACCTCGCTCTAATCCTGCATGGGACACGTGGCACCCGTTTTTAAGTCGTGAACCATAATCTTCACTGGTGGAATCCCTGCCAGGAGTAGAAAAAATAGGTACTCCCTGCAACTTATTGTTAGTGAAACCTTACTCCAAAGAGAAACAGCCTCATGAAGCAGACGCTGAACTAGATGACTAATTTCAGTATTCCCACACTGCTTTTCTTCCTCTGTCAAACAGTCTGAGCAAGCTGCTGCTCAGTACAAGTTTATGCTTGTAGAGATGCTTTGCAATGCTGTGTCCAAGGTGTGTCTGGGCAATCCACCTGCTCGTATTCAGCACTGTCAATACCTCAGGCACCTGCCCTCTAGCAAACGAGGAACATGGCAGGGGAGGGAGCACGTACTTAAAACATATTTCCCCCAAATGTGTCTTGGACATGGAAGAAGAGAACTCTGCGTTACAAAAGTAACAGCGAGCTTTGTTAACTATTTACATCTTCAGAAGTTAGCTATGTAGAAATAGATCATCAGCCTCACAGCTGCTCAGGAGTAGTTTGTGCCTTGGACTTGTTTCCACTTCATTTTTGGATCAGGAGTTCAAAACCTGTTTCTCATGAGCCTACACAAAATGCAAGATAAACTACTAGGACAAGAAAAAGTCCTGAGGGATAGGGAACAGACACACGAGAGAAGAAAGCAAGCACAGTAATTTCCACACACAGGTTTGGGGTTTCTCCAGGCTCAGAGAACACAGAAGCAGATTCAGTAGCAGAGAGAAACAGAGGCAGGCTGAACGAAAAGAGAAGGTGGTTGGGCACCTGACACTACTGTAAAGAACTCTGCCACCCTTAAAACTCCTGGGGAAGAGTGCAACACTGTCTTTTCATTGAAGTTTGATGATGCAAATGGACTGCCTAGGCGGTGAAGGAGAGCCACAGTTTGAGACATTCCGTGGTGGAAGGTGGCCAAGTCTGCAATCGTAGGGTTTGAGTAATAGGGGAACAGATTAAATGGCAATCGGCACAGGCACATTTCACAGCAATCAGGTCAAAGCCATCAAAGATAACAGCTTCATGGCCCCCAAAGAGCACTTAAGGGAGCAACTTTTTCTCCAGTGCAAGAGGTTAGCAGTAACAAGGAACCAGAAAGAACACCCTGGAAGTGTTTTGAGCATCCATGTACCTATAACCCCAGAAGATTGCACAGTAGTTGAAAAATTTCAAATGCTTCCCCCAACTGTCCATCCCTCTCATTTCTGAGCATCACTCCACATTTCCTAAAGTCCCTTTTCAACCGGCTACTCTTCACACACAAGTTGATCCTCTTTTCTGTCATATGAGCTGAAAACCCATGTCAACTCTTAGCACTGTTGATAGTCCAGGCCATCAGACCAGTTCACCTACGGCTGCATAAAGATTTCTAATGAGATCATACAGTCCATCCTCTGCAGCAGGAGTGATCTAACTCCATGCTTGCATACCAGCAAGCTTTCCATCTTGGAGAGGTGGGAATTCCATTAAGCAGCTATCATGTAGCTGTCAGGCACCCAGTATCTAAATACACAATCATACAAAGGACTCTAGTTTTCTTTTTTCCCCAGGCATAAAGCTAGCAATATGCTGCTCTGTTTCTTATATTAGCCAACCATGATTTGACTCAGAGGAATACACTGTAGTAATTCTGGTAATAATTCTGCCTCTATCTCACCTCAGTACCCTCCTGGATGAAAGCTTTCAATTAAAATATCCCCCAAGACAGTTGCAAGGAGAGAAGGAGAGCAGAATTTTTGTCTACTCTATTACTGCCTGTGCTTACCACAGTCATAATTCTCCTTTCATTCTGACTGACCCTCTCTGAAACAGGCCTATAGTTTTGCCTGTTCAGGCATTAAAGTTTGCAAATACTGTGGTTTAGGTATCCCCATCTGTAGGTTCTCTCTGTTCTACTCTTTCTAATCATGTGAAGGCAGTTACACCTTTGTTTTCTACACTCAGCATTCAAGTACTTCATCCAAGCACCTCGCTAGTAAAGGATATTGCTCACTGTGAATAGCAGAGAGCCGGAAAAGACAGAAGGTGAATGATTACTCAAAAATTACCAAAGATGTCTGTGTAACCTCTCAGAGCTTGGATTAAGTGTCATGCCAGGTTCTTCACATTTACCCATAAAACACAGTGTCCTACTTCTTTAGAGATTAGTGATTAATGACTGATAATGAAGTCAGGCTACCACACCTCAGGTGGTAAGCCTTAGTGAAGCCTGCATGAAGCTTCACTGACTGAAGCTGGATTCTGCATGGACTCTATTGCAGCATGAAGGCATCTTTAAATGACTCTTCATAACATCTCCCTTGCTCTCATATTGTAAAAGGACATTTTCAGAATAGTTCCTCCTCCACTAGAGTCTAAAGTCTGTCTTAAGCCACATCCAATGAGCCAAACCACAAAGCTCACTTAACTTCCACTTTACCCTGCTATTCACATCTCTTCTCATTGCTTTGCTTTACCAGGTTCTTACCCAACTGCATTCTCTTTTTCAAGTTCTCATCCTTCATGTTTCCTGCTCTCCACCTTATTACCTTCCCACTCACATCTTTCACCGTCCTGCTGTTATTTCAGTCCTTCCACAACCCCTTATCCATATTCTTTTTTCCATGCTTTCATTCCTTCATCATCATAAAATGTCCAGTTTCCCCTTTCCCAAGTGTTTCTGTGCAAGAAACTCCTTTATCCTGACACAATGAAAAAACAGAAAGAAAAAAAAAAAAATCAGTCTCTTCTTTTCAAGTGAGTCTTGCAATTGTTAAACTTATGGAGAAGGGTTGGAGAAAGTCGAGGAGTACTGTTTGGTTTCAGTTTTTAGCAACGTCCTTCTGCTGTCCCTAAACCAACATTTTAGGCCAAGATCTTTTATGGACAAATAAAATGCTAACAAAATCCAGCCAAAGTTAAGGCAAGTATCCAGTGGTCTTAACACAAGTCCTTCTTCCTTGATACCAGAACCTCACCAAGAACGCTTGAAAAAAGTACAGGACTTCATCTCCCACCAGGCTTGCTGCTTACAACAAGGGACTCGGTCTACCACCACCACCAGTAAGCGTTTACTACTAAGAATCCTGCAAACTCACTTTTGCACCTGCCCACCACCAGTGTTAACAAGACACAGCAAATGTCATGTGTCAGTTCACATAACAGGGGAGAAGTTTAGTCATGTAATTTATCCAGACATGGGACACATTATTATGCTGTAGATAGAGATAATTTCCCCCCCCCCCCCTAAAAAATGGCTATGCTAAGCATTCCTTCTCCAGGCACAACACAGGCCACAGTTTCTCCCCTGCTCTGCAGCAAGTTTGGAAGCTTAAGAGGTGAAAGAGATCCAGTTACATCAACTGGGACTGCTGAAGGGCATGGTGCTGTCACAGTGTGAGAAACAAGTCTGGCTGCAGGACGAACAGGAGGAAGGAGTCAGCTGAAAGTCTCACATAAAAGCCAGACAGTTCTGCACCGCAGGGTAGGAGTGAGGACTGGGAGAGGAAACACTTCAGCATTGTTGGTATTAAACCTGTATTTAAAGCTCGTGGGTTAACCAGCATCAAGCAGGTCATCTCAAATTGGGCACTCACCTTTATACAAGGCTTTTTTCCAACTGCTTAAAGATAATAGGGCTTTTGGCAGGTAAAAAAAATGAAAGCAATGAAGAAGCTATGCTAGAAGCTCAAGAATTACTTGAACAGCTAGGGAGCCTGCTTAATCCTACCTAGGATGTCACCATTATGGCCTTGTAAAGGGCCGGAGTTGCACAAAAGTCAAGCAGCTAAGAAAAGTGAGGGGAAAACACAGCAGTACGGATAGAAGTGTTCACAATCTTCTGGAAGAGGCTGTGCTCTGCTCCCAGCACTGGCAGGACTCAATTACTTGCAAGTATAACTAGCTGGAACACTCCAAATAAATCAGGTGTGGTACCAGCTATGATAGTAAGGGCCAGATAAAGAAGGGCTGAGGCCACACTTCAGCCTGTGCTTTGCAGAAGGTGTCTGCTCAACAGAAAGGACACAAACAAACAAAATGAAAGAAGCAGAATATGCATGATCTTTCAAAATAAGGCTGAAACTTCTCATTGCACGAGGATAGTGTTTATCTTTGCCGGCAGGGAGATTATTTGATCAGTCCCAAGTTCTATATCTGCAACTTCTCCTACATTCCCACATGATAGACACATGAATATTCTGGTTTGTGAGGCTTAAAGTAACATTCATGGAAACTGTCATTCAAGATGTCTTTCACTAACTACATTCATTCTACATCTAGAAAGACGACATCACCAAGATCCCACTGACAGAGAAACAGTTTGCTGCTACTGGGTTTTATTTGTTTTTTAAACATTGGAGAAGTGGATAAGGAATGGAAATGTACCTTACACACATGACATAATACAAATGTTGCAAAGCAAAAAATGCTACTCCTACCCCCAAGGAAAGCCACTCTAGCTCTAAGCTTCAGCAAGTCTCCTCATGTTCGAAGGTAAGGATTAATTCTGGCTACCATTGATAGAAGAGTACACAAACAAAACACAGTATACATTTTTATTATAATCTTTTCATGAAAAATCACTGGTTTTGTTAAAAGCTGGACATAAATGTTTTCTGTTTAAAAACACATTCTTTATTTTCTCAAAGAACAGCTTCTGGGATTTTTTTTTTTTAAACACCACTTAAAGCTTTTTAACACAGAACAGAGTTAAATGAGAATAAAATGGCTGTTTTGAACATGAAGAAGAGATTACACTTTTTTTCTTTTTCTCAAACGGGAAGAAAAGAAGATGAAAGACAAATCTAATTTTCTCTCATTACAATCCATCGATGCACAGATTTTTGTTAATTGCTTTCCTTATGGGTATAATCTAAATGTTTTAAACTATAATAAACCTAAGCAGCACCATAAGAAAATAAAAGAAGATTGCAAAAGAGCTTGGGGAATCTTTTAGCAAATTTTTCATTAGTTTTGCATGGAGAACATCAATCCAAGAAGCTTGGGTGCACGTTACAGCAAGAAAACATAAAAGCGCTATGGTCAGGGGAAAAGGACATACAGAAAAGGATATTACTGCCCTGCTTTCCAGGCCCAACATGCAGAACACCTAATGCACCAGGGTATGGGTTTGATGGGAAAGGCAATATGAGAACTTATTTTTCTAGCGCATGTGTTTAACGAGCTGTAAAATGCACCAAAAATTTCCCTGAAAAAAAAAGGGGGGGGGGGGGGGCGGAGATGCATCTTGGAAGTAGTTCAGTGGTAATTTATCCCAGAGAGTTGCCAGAGCACAGCCTCTGATGTTTTGCACTTCAAGACTTTAACGCCCCTGGCCACCCGGCCTCTGAACCACCATTCCTGAAAACACAATAGTAAAGATTTAAACAGACAACTGGAAATTGCCCCCACTAGGCTAAAAAGTTGCTTCCTCATTAAGTTTCAAGAATGTAATGAGCACACAAGGTGTAAAACCAGCAGTTAAAAAGCAAACAGACCCAGTCTCTCCCATCTCCACAAGGTAACATTTAGAAGCATCCACAAATCCACAGGTAACTAAAATTAAACACAAACTGGAAAATAGATTTAAAGCATTTTCTCGGTAATTGGAACAAAACGGGGATTTCATGAGCTTTTTGTCTTCATGCTCAAACTTCTGCAGCAGGCCTGTTTTTTACTTGTTAAGTACAGCCTTTTGTAGTACATATTCATAAAATGTAGTAGTTGATTATCTGTTTACAGGTAAAAACAGTGTTTTACGCACATGCAATGCTTAATACTTTTTTTTAAACATATACTGGACTTACTTCATTCAGCAAAAAGGTGGGATGTTTACAAATATTACCGCTCCTTTCCCCCCCTAGATGTTAATTATCACAGATTTAACGGGTAACTCCTTAAACCACTAGAGCTAGGTTCAACAACCTGAAGTTCACAAGTGATTCTTCGAGACCCTCACGCAGTTATAAGATGAGGACTGTGTGAGGATGCTCCACTGTTGCCTACTATCCTGTTGCCTGCCTTGCTCCAGCTTAAGAGAAGTGGTCTTGCACGGCTTTTTAAAAACACATCTCATTCACTGTGTGAAATTACAGGCTTGTTGACAGAGCTTGAAAGGATGGGGGGAAGAGGGGGGTGGCAGCAGGGAAGACTACAGACAAATTCAGCTAAAGAGAGGACAACGCTGTTGTTTATATCCTTTGTAACATCCCACGTATGGGAAAGCAACATTCTCCCTAAAGCCAACTCACTGGTTAGACTGACCTCTCTTTCGGTTCACAAACTTGCTTTCATTATTTCATAAAGAACTGCTGTTGGCATAAATCAAGTTCTTCACAAATTAAAGAGAAGGAACCTAGCATAACCTGCTAAATACAACATTTTCCTGAAAAGCACACTACCTGTGCAACCGTGGCTCAAGGCTTACACCCTAGTCTTTTGGGGTCACAGGGACAGGATTTCTTAGACATTCATTGCAAGTTATTTTAAACAGATCTCCAGTCTTCCAGCATCTATTCCATGGACATGACTGTTCAACAGCTACAAAACTTCAGGTGTGCTACAACTATCGAACAATATGTTAGTAAATAAGAAAAAAAAAAAAAAAACAGGAGAAGATACTAGTGCTTGAGTTCTTACTATCATTAAAGACCGCTTAAAAAGAAAAACAAATAAACCCACTTTTTTTTCATTCAATGAAAGTTAATTGCAATAGTGTCTAGGAGTCCCAGCATAGATCCAACGCCATAGTCCCAGCACAAACATCCACAAAACTGAAGAGTTTGCACAGAAAAGCCAGAGGAGAAACAAAGGGATGGGGAATTAAATGACTTGCCTGAGCACACTCGGTGAATTACTGTGGGATTTCACTCAGGGTCTCCTAAGTACCAGTTCTGTTTCCCCATCTCTCACAGTCCATGCTGGTTCACCAATACAGGTTTCTCTTTCTCAATAAAGCAGCAAGAAGAAATCATCACGTGGGCCCAGACTTTGCAGTCTCCTGCACATTTTGTTAGAGCCAAAATAAGCCCTTTAATCTCACCTCTGAACACTAATATAAATGAAACAAGTAACATTTTTTTCATAGACTATGAAAGGACATAAGTGTCTAACTCAAACCAAATATAACATGACTTTAAATAGCCTAGCAGGATAGCACATTACGCATCATCAGAGAAACACGTAGTCTTCTGCAGTAAACCACAGGGCAGCTGAAGAGCAGACCTCCAACAGCAGATACTTGTATTGACATCAACCACAGCTGCATGAAACAGACTCAGCTTGCCCCTAACTGCATTTTAAGGGGGACAACGGTGCAAGAAGGACATTAAATCAACTACACCACTCTTTCAGCGCAACACTAAGGACTGGGAATTTTGCTTGCAAAATGAGGTAGCCGTACTACTAAGCAGCTTTGGGAGGGGAGGAAGAACAGGAGCCCCCACTGCAAGGCTCCCCTGCCAAACAGCAGCACTTGCTACTGTGAGTAGGACAGGATTTCCCACAGCGCCTGCACAGGGTCATGGTACGGCAGGTTAGGGCCACGGCCATGTGAACCCAGGCGCGTTCCCAGGGGAATACAAAGGGCACCGATAATTTGGAGTCACTCGTTGTTGTGCCTATTTGTTCAATCACACAGGTGAACGTTCAGGCACAACTCTTCTGATTTCTTTCAAGGAGGAACAGGCTGTCACTTTTAAGCCTCAACAATCCATATGTGGCTTTTAAGATGTCCAGGGACTCACAATTTCTGTAAGAGGAATGGAAGGGAAAAAAAATAAAAATCACTATGTTCGAGTCAAATCTATAAAAAGAAACACGAGTGCCAGACTCCTGGGTGACAACTGCCACACACTAGGAGGTGAATCATGCCCTGGCATAGGCAGGCTGTAATTTGGTGCAAAGAAGTTATCATAATCAATATTTACAGATGAGTATTTTTATAAGAAGAGTGTACAGTTGCCACAATAAGAATTAGGAGACTGGTCTTTAAATATAAATAAAAGCACCAAATGAAAACTGTCACCTCCCCCCCGCCCCAAAATAAATATATCTTAAAACCTAAACAAGCAGATTGATATTTACTGTATGAAACAAAGTCTGGGCAACAAAAACTCAGAGTGGAGGAGTCACATGCTCCTTTTGTGTTTGCTGTAGGACACACCGAAGAAAAAGTTGGAAAACCAATTATTTTACAATACTGCTACAGAACTAGCTAGAAGCTCCTGCTGCGCAGAGTGCTGTACCAACACAAAGACAGACTCTGATTCAGAGAGCTGCGTATCAAAAGCAATCATTAGAATATAACCACTGTCACCAATACCCCATAAGCAAGAGGTGACCACTCCATCAGGGAAACATTATGAAACTTGTTTATAAATATCTTTGAAACATGTACTGCACTATTATGCAACTGTTAAATATGTTCATATTTCCAGCATGAAAACAAACACTGTGAAGAACTCCTAAGGGATGAATCTCTGGGAAGCACCACAGAGATTTCAAGCACACAA